>NC_133661.1:65580167-65907667 GCF_037893015.1 Macrotis lagotis | reverse complement strand
TCTCAAAGAAACAAAAGTCAATTCATAACAAGGTAAATAAGAATTCCTAGAAAGATTAAAATTTATTTTCAAAATCAAAATAAGAGTGGTAGAGGAAAAACTTTGAATAGAAATGAGAATGAGGTTCAGTCTTCTGGGATCAATGATGACAGAGTAAACAGTAAATTGTCACAACTCTACTATACTACAAACAAACTATGGAATAGAAGAACCAGTGGAAAAAAATTGAGTTGAATAAACTTAAAAGATTGACAGAAAAGGTTTGTTTCATTCAGGTAAAAGGGAAGGTCAGGACTAGAAGCATTACCTCAGGAAACCAGTGATAGATTCTGATAGATCCCCAGTGTGGTAGAGCAGCCCAGTGCCAACACCAGGACCTACCTTATGTTTCATATAACCATGGAACCTAGAGACATTAACAACTTAAATTTGCTTCAGTGTATCTTAAGAGAAATATAGAAAAGTCTAGCCAGCCTCAACAAATGCCAGAAGCAAGCAACTGGACCCCAGATCAGCAACAGGTAAGCTGCTGACCCCAATCTCCTTACCCCCACACCTTACCCTCAGCACAGTACCAGACATGAATAACCCTTACCAGCCTCAGGGCAACATCAGTGCAGCACCATGTAAATAGTCAGATGTCCAGAAATAGAGATTAAATTTAAAAGAAAGGGAAAAGATCAACAAAGATAAGCAGAACAAAAAAGATCTTAGAAAGTTACTATGGTGACAAGAAAAAGAAACAAAAATGTTTCCAAAGAAGATAGCAATGGCAAAACACCTAGAGGCAAAACACCCATAGAAAAAGGTGAATGTGAAGTTGTCTCAAGCCCAGAAAAGAACTCATGGAATGCTCAATAAGGGGCTTAAAAAATCATATAACTGAGATACAAGAAAAAAATTGGGAAAAGAAACAAGTGATGAAAGAAAAATATGAAAAAGAATAAACAGCTTTGAAAACTGCTTATAAAGTACAATTGGACAAATGGAAAATGAGATACTCAAATCTAAGAAAACATGACACTTTTAAGAATACAATTAGTGAAATGGAAAAGAACATTCTAAAGTTCAAAGAGGAAAACAGCACATTAAATGTCAGCACTGGACAAATACAGACTAATGACTCTGAGACATTGGAAATCAATCAAACAAATTTAAAGAATGAAAAAACAGAAGAAAATGTAAAATAACCCATTGAAAAAAACTGACCTAGAAAATAGATAATTACTGAATCAAAAGGTAAGCTGAAAGCCATAATCAAAAGGAGTATCTGAACAGATTCAAGAAATTATTAAGGAAAATTGATCTGATGTCCTAGAATCAAAGAAGGAGATCACAAAATAAAAACTCCAAGGTACATTATAATCAAATTACAGAACTATCAAGTCAAGAAAAAAATACTATAAGTAGTCAGACAGAAACAATTAAAAAATGAAGGAGTCATCATCAGTATAACATTGGACTTTTGAAGTCATGAAAAATGATATTTTGGCAGGCAAAGGAGCTAGAATTACAACAACTTAAGCATAATAATAATGATGATATTAATAATAATAAAATATGTTTTAGCATAATATGTTAAGGTCATCTAATAAGTTTTCATAAGAAGAAAAGAATGCAAACAGAATTCAACTTCCACTATCATGATCATAAAAAGCATTAACCAATTTTTAAAAAAGGAAAAGAAAAACTAAGGTATTCAATAGAACTAAACTGATTATATTCCTATACAAGAAGGTGATTTTAATAGTTCTTTCTTATTTTTTTGGCAAGACAATGGTATTAAGTGATTTGCCCAAGACCATACAGCTAGGTAATTAATAAATATCAGATCAGATTTGAACTCAAGTCCTCCAGACTCCATAGTCTGGGCTCTCTCCACTCTGCCGCTTAGCTGCCCCCTGATCTCAGTAACTCTTTTCTTTTTTTTAGCAGGAGAATGGGGTTAAGCGACTTGTCCAAGGTCACATACAGGTAATTATTAAGTATCTGAGGATGGGATTTGAACTTGGGTCTTCTTGACTCCAGGGCCTATACTCTATCTACTGCACCATCTAACTGTCCCTAATCTTACAAATTCTTAGCAACTGAATCACTAATAATACATCTTAAGGCAATGTATATAGACAGAGGATTAGGGAATAAGGGAAAAATGAGGGAATGTTGTAAAATATAAGAGATGGGAAAGAGAAATGTTATGGTAAAGAAGGAAAGAAAAGGTAGAAGTGGTAAAGTATTTTCACACATGAGGCATAAAATAATTATTACATTGAAGGGAAAGATAGGAGGATGGTTAATGAGCATCATTTGAACCTTACTTTCATCAGTGTTGTCTCAAGAGGGACTAACAAATGCAATAAATTGAGTCTAGAAATCTATCTTGCCTGAGATTGAATTCCTAGAATGTAGGAAATGACAGAAAGGAGGACAGATCTGAGAAGGTGATATACAGAAGCAACATACTGGTGAGATGGAAAAGAGTGAAAGTAGAGAAGATAACCAAGAAGAAAAATAAGATAGTGGGAAATATAGGCATAAGTAAAACTGTGAATGTGAATGGGATGACATCTCCTATTAAATGAAAGCAAATAGCAGAGTGGCTTGAAAACCAGAATCATACAACCTGTTGTTTACAGGAAACACACCTGAAGCAGAGATACACAGAGTAAGGTAAGAAACTGGAGCAGAAATTATCATGCTGCAGTTGAAGTAAAGGTGAAAA
Source organism: Macrotis lagotis (assembly GCF_037893015.1). NCBI lineage: Eukaryota > Metazoa > Chordata > Mammalia > Peramelemorphia > Peramelidae > Macrotis > Macrotis lagotis. The sequence goes on along the minus strand of NC_133661.1, from coordinate 65,904,945 downwards.
AAAAAGTAGATGTAGCAGTTCTTATTATAATAGCAAAATTAGCCATAATAAATAGATAAGACAGGAAACTGCAACTTGATTAAAGGAATTATAGACAATACAGGCATATCAATACAGAACATAGATGCACCAAATGATAAAGCAACTATATTCTTTTTATCTTAATAATAATTTATCATTTTCCAATTACATGTAGAGATAGTTCCCTTCTCCAAGACAGCAAGCAATGTGCAATAGCTTATATATACACAATCAAGTTAAATATATTTCCATATAAGTCATGTTGAGAAGGAAGAAACAAAGAAACCAAGAGAAATCATGAAGAATAAAGATAAATAAAAGTGAATTTAGTATTCTTTGATCTGAATTCAGGCTCCTTAGTTTTTTTAATGATGCAAATAAGATTTTCCATGACAAGTCTTTTAGAATTTACTTTTTTATATATATGTTATTTTATTTTTTCAATATTTCATGAAATATTTTCAAAATTCATCCATTTGCATACTTATGAATTACACAATCTTCTTCTAACTTCCCTTCCCAACCACTGCCCCCCTCAGTGGCAAACAATCTAGTGAACACTGTACATGGACTTCCTCATTAAACATATTTACATATTAGTCATTTTTATGAGGAGTTAGGACAAAGGGGGAAAAGAAAGAAAACCAGAAGATAGGAAGGAAAAGCATAAAAGAAATTTTTAAAAAGTGAACAGTGTTCATTCATATTGTATAGCTTGTTTTACTTTACTTTGTTTCTTCATCTGGATATAGATGGAGTTATCCATGACAGGTCTCTCTGGGTTGTCCAAGCTTTTTGCAATGCTCATAGAAGTTACATCCATCAAAGCTGAACAACTCAAATTTTCTTGTTAATGTATATAGTGATCTCTTGGTTCTGCTCTCTTTGCTCAGCACCAGTTGCTGTAATTCTTTCCATTCTACTCTTGAGTTCAACTATTCATGGTTTCTTTTTCTTTTTTTTTTAATTTTACTTATTTAAGGCAATGGGGTTAAGTAATTTGTCCAGGGTCATATAAATAGTAATTTTAGGTGTCTGAGTCCAGATTTGAATTACAGATCCTCCTGACTCCAGGTCAATGCTCTATCCACTGGGCAACCTAGCTGTCCCCCACTCATGGTTTATTATACAATAATAGTATTCCATAATACTAATATATGATAATTTGTTCAACCATTTGCCAGTGGCAATCCCAATTTCCAATTCTTTGTTTCTACAAAAAGAGTTACGATGAATATTTTGTTTGATGTAGGATATTCCCCATATTTATAATTTTTCTGGACATTGACCTAGTGTTGGTATTGCTGGGTCAAAGGATATGATAAAGTTTTATTGTGTTTTGATATAGGTCCATATTGTTATGCATAATGCTTGGATTAGTTCACAACTCCACCAACAATCCTCCCACAACCTCTCCAATAATGATCTGTCCTCTTAGCCAAACTGATTGGTTTGAAGTGGTACCTCCCTGTTGTTTTAATTTGCATTTCTCTAATCAGCAATGATTTGGAACATTTTTTTCATATGAAATTTTGCCTTAATTTCTTCATTTGAAAGCTGCCTGTTCGTATGACCATTTATAAATTGGAGATTGACTTCTAATCTTACAAATTTGAATGAATTCTCTATATATTTTAGAAAGGAGGCCTTTATCACTATACCTAAGCATGAAAATTGTTTCCCAGCTTCCTGTTTTCCTTCTAATTTTAGTATTTTTTTAGGTTTTTATTTTTTTTGCAAGGCAGTGGAGTTAAGTGGCTTGCCCAAGGTCATACAGCTAGGTCATTATTAAGTGTCTGAGGCCAGATTTGAACTCAGGTACTCTTGACTCCAGCGCCGGTGCTCTATCTAGTACGCCACCTAGCTGCCCCTTTCCTTCTAATTTTAGCAGCATGAGTTTTATTAGTGCAAAAAACTTTTTAAATTAATGTAGTCAAAATTACCCATTTTCCACCTTATGATATTCTCCATTCCTAGTCAGGTCACAAATTTTCCCCCTTTATATAGATTTCACAGAGAGAATATTTCTAAATCTTATATCCATTTTTGACTTATAAGTTCTATGCCTAATTTATGACATACTATTTTCCAGTTTTCCCAACAATTTTTACACAATAGCGATTTTGTATCACATGAGCTAATACAGTCAAACAACAGATTGCTATAGTCATTTACTTCTCCTTTTTTGGTATGTATCCTATTCATTGATCCATTTCTCTATTTCTTAACTAGTACAAGCAGGTTTGACAAATGCTGCTATAAAATAGAGTTTCAGATTTGATTGAGTTGGGTCACCCACCTTTACAGTGTGTGTGTGTGTGTGTGTGTGTGTGTGTGTGTGTGTGTGTGTGTGTGTGTGTAAGAGAGAGAGAGAGAGAGATTGCTTGAAATATTCTTTTTCTTAACATCTTAACATTTTATTTGTTTTCCACTTATATACAATAGTAATATGTACCCATCATTTTTTGCAAGGCTCTGAATTCTACAATTTTCCCCCTCCTCCCTTCCCTCCCCACCCCCCAAAAGGCTGTCTGACAATCTCTACATTGTTTCCATGCCATACATTGATGTAAATTGAATGTTATAAGAGTAAACATAAGAGTGAACATAAACCCACTTCCCCCCAAGATGGGAAACCTGAAGAAGAGAGAGAGAGAGAGAGAGAGAGAGAGAGAGAGAGAGAGAGAGAGAGAGAAAATGTACTTCAGTCTGTGTTCAGATTTCAATGGCTCTGTCTCTGGGGTGAGTTGACTTCTTTAGCATAAGTTCACCAGAGAAGTTGCTCCAAATTTTTTCTCTCAGTTGCTATTACTACCTGTACCTCCACTCTATTTCTCCCCACTCTCATTCTATTCCCTCTTTCCTTTCATACTGGCCCTGTCCAAAAGTGTGTTGCATCTGAGTACCCTCTCCTTTGATCTTTCCTCCCTTCTATCACCTATTCCCTTCTTCCCTCCCCCCATTACACCTCATCCCGTCCCTTTCCTCCCATCCTTCTTCAGGGCAAGACAGATTTCCTCACCCTATTAAGTGTCTATGTCATTTCCTCCCTGAGCCATTTCCAATGAGAATGAAGACTCACTCATTCCCCCTTGCCTCCCCCCGCCATTCCATTGAAAAAGCTTTTTCTTGACTTTTGTGTGAAATCTCTCAGCTTCTTCTTCCTCTCCTTTTCCTTCCTCCCCATCGCCCATTGACTCCATCCCTTTACCACACCGTACCATTATATTCCACTCCTTCCTATGTCCTATATATATATATATATATATATATATATATATATATATATATATACATATATATGCTCCTTCTAACAGCTCTTATAAATGAGAAAGTTCATATGAGTTATCAATATTTTCTTCCTGTGCAGGAATACAAATCGTTCAACATAATCAATTTTCTCATACTTAGTCCCTCTCTTCCACTCCCTCTATGATTCACCAGCATCCTTACTTGGAGACCTAACTTTTTCTTCAGTTCTGGTTGTCTCGATAGGAAAGATTGAAAGTCCCTTGTTTCATTGAAAGTACCCTTTCCCTTGAAAGAGGATGTTCAGTTTTCCTGGGTAGTTGATTCCAACCTTCCAGAATATCATATTTTCAATCCCTATGAGCCCTTAATGTAGATGCTGCCAGATCCTGTGTAATCCTGACTATAGAGCCTTGGTAGTTTAATTGTCTGTTTCTGGCAGCTTTTTAGAATTTTCTCTTTGATTTGGGAGTTTTGGAATTTGGCTATAATAATCTTGGAAGTTTTCCTTTTGAGATCCCTTTCAGGGGGTCACTGATGAATTCTCTCGAGTTCTATTTTACCCTCTGCTTCTAGGATCTCAGGGAAGTTTTGCTGTATTATTTCTTGAAAAATGAATTCTAGGCTCTTCTTCTGGACATGGCTTTCAGATAGTCCAATAATTTTTAAATTATTTCTTCTGGGGGTAGCTAGGTGGCACAGTGGATAAAGCACTGGCCCTGGAGTCAGGAGTACCTGGATTTGAATCTGGTCTCAGACACCTAATAATTACCTAGCTGTGTGGCCTTGGGCAAGCCACATAACCCCATTTGCCTTCCAAAATAAAACCTAAAAAAATTATTTCTTTTGTATCTATTTTCAAGGTCAGTTGTTTTCCAACGAGATATTTCATATTTTCTTCTAATTTGGGGCTTTTTTTGGAAGAGTTTTATTTCTTCCTGATTGCTTGCAAAGTCATCAGCTTCCTTTAGTTCCATTTTGCATTAGAAGGAGTTATTTTCTTCAAAGAGCTTTTTATCTCTTTTTCTAGCTGACCAATTCTGCTTTTTAAGGAATTCTTCTCCTCATTTGCCTTTTGTTTTCTTTTTTCATTAGGCTTGAACTGGTTTTTAACATATTATTTTCTTCAGTATTTTTTTCTATATCTTTCACCAAGCTTTTGATTTGGTTTTCATGATTTTTCTGCATCTCTCTCATTTCTCCTCCCAATTTTTCCTCCACCTCCATCAATTGCTTTTCAAAGTCTTTTTTGACCTCATCCATAGTCTAAGCCTGTTTTCTATTTCTCTTAAAGGTTTTGGATAAGGAAGTTTAGATTTTATCATCATCTAAGTATGTGTTTTGATCTTTTATGGGACTGAAGTAATTCTCTGTGGTCAGATCCTTCTTTTTTTCCTGTTGTTTACTCATTTCCTCAGCCCATGGCTAATTTACAGCACTTCCAAGGCTTTGGGGTTGTTTTTTTGGGGGGGTCACCCCACTGCGTCCTTCATTCCTCCAAGGTCTTATTCTCTCTAGCCTGTGCTTTGATCTATAGATGGCCCAGTATTTTCTTCTGCCCTGGGGTTGTAAGGCAGGATCCAACTATCTTAGCATGGAGGCACAAACTTGCAATATGTGAGTGTAGGCAAACAGCAGAATCCTACCCCAGGGAGAGCAGAGAAATCTCTGCAGACTTCCCTTACTGTCTCTGGGGGTGCAGGCTGCTTTCTCCCGATTCTCCCTGCAGGTTATGCAGCCATGCTTCTCACTCCACCCTCACCCAGGTGCAGCAGAGTTCTCTCACCACCCCCTTCAAGCTGTTGCCAGTGATCTCTGGGCTGGGCTGGGGTGGGCTGCACTGAGCTGTGTCACTGAAGCTTTTTTCCCAACCCCCAGTCCTGGTGGGTGAAACACATCTTTCCTGGGGATGTTCTAAGTTATCTTGGACTGGAAAAATGTATCACTCAGTTATTCTGTGGGTTCTGCTCAGCTAAATTTTGTCTAGAGTCATCCTTTATTTGTTTTTTTTGGGGGGGGTTGGGGGATCAGAGTTCTCAGGAGAGGCTGCTTTCACTCCACCATCTTGGATCTTGAAATATTCTTAAAATTAATTTTGAAAAAGTGGAGACTCTATGGAATCTGTAATAATACTTGCTTTACAGAGAACTTTGAATGGGGAGGTTATTCACTGTTTAATAACCAAAGGTCAGAAGAAAAAAACAAGTAGGAGACACTTTTAAGTTAAATCTGCATTATTTGGAATAATATCCAAAGGGCAGCAAAAAATGTGCATACCCTTTGATCCAGCAATACAACTACTGGATCTATAACATGAAGAGATTATGAAAAAGGGTAAAAACATCACTTGTTCAAAAAATTTCACAGCAGCTCTGTTTGTGGTGGCAAAGAATCAGAAATTAAGTGAATGTCCTTCAATTGGGGAATGGCTTAACGAACTGTAATATATGTATGTCATGGAACATTATTGTTCTATTAGAAAGCAGGAGGAATGGGAATTCAGGGAAGCCTGTAAGGACTTGCCTGAACTGATGCTGAGCACGATGAGCAGAACCAGAAAAACATTATATACCCTCACAGCAACATGGGAGTGATGATCAATCTTGATGGACTTGTTCATTCCATCAGGGCAACAATCGGGGACAATTTTAGGGTATCTGCTATGGAGAATACCATCTTTATCCAGAGAAAGAATTGTGGAGTTTGAACAAAGACCAAAGACTATTACCTTCAATTTGGGGGGGGGGACCATTAATTTAGTATGTAATTTTTCTATCTCTTAAACTTTATTTTTCTTCATTAAGGATAAGATTTCTCTCTTATCACATTCAATTTAGATCAATGTATACCAGGGGAAACAATGTAAAGACTAACAGACTTCCTTCTGTGGGGGGCAGGGGGAGAGAAGCAAGAATAGAGGAAAAATTGTGAAACTCAAAAGGAACAAAATCTTTCTTTAAAAAAAGCTTGAGCTGCATTAATGACATTTTAACCAACACTTTTTATTTGGAAAATCAACAAAGTAGCAAATCAGTCCTCTCTTTTATTAGCATTTGCTGATTTATAAGATATTAAGGCCCATAATGAAAATTTTAGATTGCATAGAAGGGCTTCCAATATACCAACTGGTTGAGATTTGAACTGTCACAAACACCTTGGGGAAAAGGTACTATTATAAGTCCCATTTTACCAATAAAACAAATCTGAAGGCAGGAAGTTCAAAGACATGCCCAAGATCACATAGTTAATGAGTGAGGATTTGAACCATCCCTGTATGTTTTCTTAAGTTCTTTTTATTGTTTAGAGTTTTATATAAACTCCACAATTCTTTGTTTGAATATAGATAGTATTTGCCAATCACAGATACCCTAAAATTATCCTTAATTGTTGCACTGATGAAATGAGCAAGTCCATTATGGTCTATCATCGACCCCATCTAAGCTGTTAGGGTATACACTGTTCTGCTGTTTCTGCTTATCTTGCTCATGAAAATCCTCCCAGGTTGTTCTCAATTCACATCCTTTCTGGTTTCTAATAGAACAATAGTGGTCCATAATATACATATACCACAATTTTTTCAGCCATTTCCTCAATTGATGGACATTCACTCAGTTTCCAATTCTTTGCCAACATAAGCAGAGCTGCTATGAATATTTTTGTTCAATTGAGATTTTTTATCCTTTTTCATGCAATCTTCAGGGTATAGATCCAGTAGTGATATGAGAGGATAAAAACGTAAACACATTTTTATAGCCCTATGTACATAATTCCAAATTGATCTCCAGAAAGGTTGGATGAATTCACAGCTCCACCAACAATGTGTTAGTAACCCAGATTTCCCACAACCCTTCCATTTTCCTTTCTGGACCTGAAAGGTGTCTGTAAGGTGGTACCTCAGAGATGCTTTAATTTGCATTTATCTAATTTGTAATGATTTAGAACAATTTTTCATATGGCTAAGGATAGTTTTGAGTTCCTCATCTGTAAATTGCCTCTGCATATCTTTTGGCCATTTGTCAAGCTGGGAATGACTTGTTTTTGTTTTTGTTTTTATGTAAATTTGAATCAGATGTCTATATAGTTTAGAAATGAGTCCTTTGTCAGAAATAGTAGTTGTTAAAATTGTTCTCATTTTACTACATTTCTTTTTATCTTCGTTACAGTGGATTTGTCTGTGCAAAAGCTTGCGAATTTAATATAATCAAAATAGTCTGGTTTGTTTTTAATGATGTTCTTCTCTTCCTTGGTCATAAACTTCTTCCCTTTCCATAGATCTGACAGGTAAACTATTCCTTGATCTCTTAGTTTTGTTATACTATTGTCTTTTATGTCTAAATCCTGTATCCAATTTGATCTTATCTTCTGTAGGGTATGAGGTATAGGTCTAATCCAAGTTTCTGCCACTAACTTCCAATTTTCCTAACAGTTTTTATTGAAGAGAGCTTTTATCCCAAAAGCTGGACTCTTTGGGATTAGCAAAAACAGATTAATATAATCATTTCTTGCTATCTCTTTTGCACCTAATCTATTCCACTGATCTACCACTCTATTTTATTTAGCCAATACCAGACAGTTTTGATGACTGATTCTTTAAATGTAATTTTAGATCTGGTAGGGATAAGCCACCTTCTTTTGTACTTTTTCTTTCATTAAATCCCTGGAAATTCTTGACTTTTTGTTTCTCCTATGGATTTAGTTACAAATTTTTTTCTAATTCATTAAAGAAATTTTTGGAATATTGATTGGTAGGACACTAAATAAGTTGTTTAAGTTAGGTAGAATTGCCCTTTTTTATTATATTAGCTCTGCCTATCCATGAGCAGTTGATATTTACCTAGGTTTTTAAATTTGATTTTATTTGTATGAGAAGTATTTTGTAATTGTTTTCATTAAGTCTCTGAGTCTGCCTAGGCAGGTAGACTCTCTAGTATTTTGTCAGAAGTTACTTTGAATGGGATTTCTCTTTCTAGTTCTGTCTGCTTTATCTTGCTAGTCATATGTAGAAATGTTGAGGATTTTGGGGGGTTTATTTTATATCCGATGACTTTGCTGAAGGTGCCAATTTTTTTCTAGTAGTTTTTAAGATGAATTTTTGGGATTCTCTAGGTATACACCATCATGTAATGTGCAAAGAGTGAGAGCTTTGTCTCTTCCTTCTCAATTCTAATTCCTTCAATTTCTTTTTCTTCTCTTATTACTGAAGATAACATTGCTTTTTTTCTATTTAATTTATTTATTTATTTTGAATTCTACAATTTTTCCCCAATCTCACTTCCTGCCCATCACCCCCAAAGAGACGTTAGTCTATTAGTTTTTACATTGCTTCTATGGTATACATTATTCTAAATTGAATGTGATGAGAGAGAAATCATATCCTCAATGGAAAAAATAAAGTATAAGAGATAGCTAAATTACATAATAAGATAATGTTTTGTTTTTGTTATTTTTGAAATTAAAGGTAATAGTCTTTGTTCTTTATTCATACTCTACAATTTTTTCTCTGGATAAAGTTGGTATTCTCCATTATAGAAAACCCTAAATTGTGCCTGATTGTTGCACTGATGGAATGAGCAAGTCCATTAAGGTTGATCATCACCCCCATGTTGCTGTTAGGTATACTTCTTATTCTGATCATCTCGCTCAGCATCAATTCGTGCAAATCATTCCAAGTGAAACTAGCATTTCTAATAAAATATTGATTAGTAGCGGTAATAATGGGCATCCTTGTTTCACCTCTGTTCTTACTGGGGATACCTCTAGCTTATCCTCATTGCATATAATGCTTCTTGATTGTTTCAATTGATACTCATTATTCTTAGGAACAATCTGTTTATTCCTACACTCTATAGTGTTTTTAGTAGGAATGGGTATTGTATTTTGTCAAAAGTTGTTTCAGCATCTATTAATATAATCATATGATTTGTGATAGATTTGTTATGGATATGATTAAATATACTAATAGTTTTGCTAATATTGAACCAACCCTACATTCCTGAGATATATCCCGTTTGGTCAGAATATATCATCCTATTGATAACATGCTATACTCATTTTGCTATGATTTTATTTAAAATTTATTTAAATTTTAAAATTTTTGTATCTATATTCATTAAGGAGATAGGTCTATAATATTCTTTCTCTGTTTTGATTCTTCCTGGTTTAGGTATCAGCACCATATTGGTGTCATAAAAAGGTTAAGCAGAGTTCCATCTTCACCTGTTTGCCAAAGATTTTAAATAGAATTGGAACTAATTGTTTCTTAAATGTTTCATAGAATTCACTTGGGAATGCATTTGGCCCTGGATATTTTTTTTCTTAGGGAGGTCAATAATGCCATGTTAAACTTTGTTTTCTGAGAGAGGGTTATTTAGATATTTAATTTCCTCTTCATTTAACCTGGACAACTTATATTTTTAAAATATTCATCCATTTCACTTAGATTTTCAAATTTATTGACATAAAGTCGGGCAAAATGATCCCAAATTATTGCTTTAATTTCTTCCTCATTGGTAGTGAGTTCACCTTTGTCATTTATGATAGTAGTAATTTGGTTTGCTTCTTTCTTTTTAAAAATCAAATTGACCAGTTGTTTATGATTTTTTTTCACTAAACCAAAATACTTGGTCTTATTTATTTGTTCAATAGTTTTCATGTTTTCAATTTTATTAATTCTATCTTTAATTCTGAGAATTTCTAATTTGGTATTTAATTTTTTTTAATTTTTTCTTTCTCTAATTTTTTTGTTACATATCTAGTTTGCTCATTTCATCTTTCTCTATATTATTCCTGTAAGTATTTATTTATTTGATTTTTTTAGGATTTTGCAAAGCAAATGGGGTTTAGTGGCTTGTTCAAGGCCACACAGCTAGATAATTATTGTCTGAGGCCAGATTTGAACTCAGGTACTCCTGACTCCAGGGCTGGTGCTCTATCCACTGTGCCACCTAACCACCCCTTCATGTTAGCATTTAAAGATATAATATATGCCATTATATCTGCCTTGACTCTCTCCCATGAATTTTGCTTTGTTGTTTCATTATTGAAATTGTCTAAGATGAAATCATTAATTCTTTTTATAACTTGTTTGATCAATTCATTCTTTAAAATGAGGTTATTTAGTTTATACTCAGTTTTAGGTCGATCTCTTCCTGACCCATTATTGCTTATGATTTTTTATTGAATTAGGATCTGACAAATATTCACTATTTCTTCCTTTCTCCATTTGGTTTTTAGGTTTTATGCCCTAGTTCATGGTAATTTTTTTTGTGTAAGAGCCATGTATTGTACAAAAATAATATTACTTTTTATCCCCATCCAATTCTCCAAAGGTCTATCATCACTAGGTTTTCTGACAATCTATTTACCTATGTAACTTCATTCATGTTTATTTTATAGTAGAATTTATCTAAATCTGAGAGCAGGAGTTTGATTTCTCTCACCAGTAGAGTTTTGCTGTCTATGTCTTTCTGTAACTCATTGAAATTCTCCTCTAAGAATCTGGCTGCTATACCACTTGGTGCATACTTATTTAGTCTTGAAATTGCTTCATTTTCTATAGTACCTTTCAGAAGGATATAATTTACTTCCTTATCTATTTTAACTTGATCTATTTTTGCAGCTGTTTTGTCTGAAATAAGGATTGCTGTGTTTCTTTTTTCACTTCAGGTGATGCAAAATAAATCTTGCTCCAACCTTTTAGATTTTCTCTATATGTATTTCTGGACTTCACATGAGTTTCTAGTTAGTTGCATATTACAGGATTCTGGTTTTTAATCCACTCTATTTGCTTCAGGTCCAGAGAGTTCATGCCTTTCACATTCAAAGTTATAATTACTAACTCTTTATTGCTCTCCATTCTATTTTCCCTCTGTTTGTATTTTCCACTTGTTTCACTTTTTTCATGTTCCCCAGGATTTTGTTTCTAAATACAACCACATTCATTGTATTTGCTCCCTTATTTCCAATTCTCCCCCCTTTCTTTCCCCTTTTCCTTTGCCCCTTCTTACCTCCTTTTCTTCTATTAGCTCCCCTCTTCTTCCCCCCTCTCCCCTTTCCCTTGAAAGGTAAGATTAGTTTGTTAATTTAACTGTTTGTATGTTAGCTTTAATCCAAGCCTGTGGAAAATAAGATTCAGGTGGTTCTTACCTCCTCCCCTCTTCCACTCTGTTGAAATAGGCCCTTTGTACCTCTTTATGTAATGTGATTTACACCATTTTATTTCCTACATCCTTCTGTCCTTTACTATCCCCCTTTTTAAGGAGATTTGTTTTTAAATCATTCTATCAGAGTCATGGTAAAGTCAGGAATGTCCATTATTTCTGACTATGTATATTCTCTCTAATCAAGTTATATTTCCCAAGTTATGACAGTCTTTCTCCCATGTGGGGCTATAGCCAGTTTTATCTTGTTGGATAGCATTTTTCTTTACCCTTTTTTTTACCTTTTTATGCTTCTCTTGAGTCTCCTGTTTGATGCCCAATTTTCTATTTGCCTCTGTTCTTTTCATCAGAAAAAGTTGGAAGTCTCCTATTTCATTAAGTGTCAGATTTTTTTCCCTGGAAGTAAAGGCTCAGTTTTGCCAGATAGTGGATTCTTGACTACATTCCAAGCTCCCTTACTCTTCAGAATTTCTCATTCTAGGCCCTTTGATCCTTTAATGCTGATACAGCCAGGTCCTGTTTAATCCTTACTGTGGTTCCATGGCATCTAAATTGTTTCTTTCTGGCTGCTTGCAGGATTTTCTCTTTCATCTGATAGTTCTTGGATTTGGCCACAATATTCCTTGATGTTTTCATTTTGGAATCTCTTTGTAGAGTGGAAAAATGTGTTCTTTCAATAAATATTTTGCCTTCAGATTCCATGATGTCAGGGCAATTTCCCATCATTAAATCCTTTAATATTAAGTCCAGGCATTTCTTCTTTTCAATATTTTCAAGGAGACCAATGATGCTTTAGTTGTCTCTCCTGATTCTATTCTCAATGTCAGATGCAGGTGAGGTATTTTACATTTTCTTCTATTTTTCAATGTTTTGATTTTGTTTAATAGATTCTTGTTTCATGACATCATTAGTTTCCAGAGACTCCATTCTTTTTTTTTTTTAGAGAAAATTTTCTTCATCTACCTTTTGTGACTCCTTTTCCAATTTGTGAATTCTATTTTTGAAGAAGTGCTTCATTTGTCCAATTGAGCTTTGGAGATAATTATTTTCTTTTTGCAGTTGTCAAATTGTATTTTCCAAGGATTTATTTTTGTTTTATAAGGTGTTAACTTTCTCTTGGATTTCTTTTCCCAAATTTTTCAACTGATTTTTAAATTCCTTCTTGATTTCTTCAAGGAAGTTTTTTTTTTTTTTTCTGGATTGGAGACCAAATCATTTTCTCCTCAGAGTTTCTAGCTCTCTCTGAGTTAGGGTCTTTATCTTCCAGGTAGTTTTCTCTGGACCCCCCTTTCTTCATTTTCCTAAGATCTTGTGTTGGGGGTGGGACTGATTCACTGAGGTTTGGTGTTGAGATCTCCAGAGGCTTTGCTCACTGGATTTACTAACTCCAAATGGGCAGTCCAGTTACAGGTGCTAGAGGTTTTGCTCACTTAGTTTAGTAGCTCCAAGTGGGCTTAGCAATAAAGGATGATGCTTGCTTTCTCTGTAGTGACTGTGTCCTTGATTTGAGGTCTTCTCCCTAGGCCTGGAGGGGGGTGGTGGTGCTGCTGGATAGTTTTATCCTTGAACAATGTGCCCTGTGCCCTGGGGCAAAAAGGTTAATCTCCCTAGTCAGTTGATGGCACTCTGCTGACCAAGCCTGAGTCTGGGGGATAGGTAGGGCTGTTACTGTGTTCTGGAAAGTAGACTCTGCTGAAATGAAATTATGGAGTCCTGGGTCCTCCAGAGCAGCTGAACCCAGTGGAATTATGATCAACTGCACTCTGCATCTCTCTGTGCTGTAACTTGCCCTTCAGCTTAGGATCCCCACCCCCCTACCTCTGCTCCCACAGTCAAAGCCTCCATAGTTAATCTTAGGTTAGTATGGCTCTCACCCCACCCCTGCTGGCTCTCTGGTCTCTTCCCCCATCCTACCCATGATCCTGGAGATAGACCTTGAGGTAGATCTTCTTCTCCTAGCTTTTTTTCTGGGTTTTGTTGATTGAATATCTGTTAAGAGATTTGTTTCATATTATATATGAGGGAAGACCAGGAGACCTTAGCACTGTGTCTGTCTTCTCTCCACCATTTTCCATTACTCTGTTTCTTAACCAGTACCTGGCAGTTTTGTTGACTGCTTCTTTACAGTATATTTTGAGATCTGGTAAAGCTAGGCCACCTTTCTTTACCTTTTTTTCATCAGTTCCCTTACTATTCTCGTTCTTTTGTTGCTCCAGATGAATTTTTTCACTATTTTTTCTAGCTCGGTAAAGTAGTTATTTGGTCATTTGATTGGTATGGCATTGAATAACTAATTTAACTTGGGCAGAATTGTTATTTTTATTAAATTAACTTGACCTAACTATGAACATTTGACATTTTCTCAATTATTTAGATCTGACTTTATTTGGGTGAGGAGAGCTTTATAATTGTGCTAATACAATAGAAATGCTGATGATTTATGGGGGTTATTTTATATCCTGCTACTTTTCTGAATTTGTTAATTGATTCAAGGAGTTTTTTAGAATTATCTCAGGTTCTCTAGGCATATCATCATATCATCTGCAAAGAGTGAAAGTTTTGCTTTCTCATTACCAATTCTGATTCCTTCGATTTCCTTTTCTTCTCTTATTGTTATTGCTAACACTTCCAATAATATATTGGAGAGTAATGGTGATGTACTCATTCTGTAAAATTAAATTATTTAATTTCTAATTAATTCTTGTTTTATCTTTCTATTATCTTTTTCTTTATCTTTATTATATGTATTTTTCTTTGCATCATGATCTGAGAAGTATGCTTTATTATTTCAGCCTTTCTCTCATTGATTGTAAAACTTTTATGTCCTAGTGCATGGTCAGTTTTGGTATAGGTGTCATATACTGCACAGATAAGAGTATGTTCTTTTCTATCCCCATAGAAATTTTTCTTCAGACAACTATCATTCCTGTTTTCTAAGTTTTTGTCATCTTTTTAGTTCCCTTCTTATTTATTTTGTGGTGACATTTATCTAGCTCTTGGAAAGGGAATTTGAGATCATACACTATTATCCTTTTGCTGTCTGTTTCCTTGAATTTCATTCAATTTTTTTTTTCTCTAGGTATTTGGATGCTATACTACTAGGTGCATATATGTTTAATAATGATATAACTTCATTGCCTATGGTGTCATTTAAGAAGATATAGTTTCCTTCCTTTTTCTTTTAATGAGATCTAATTTTGCTTTTACTTTGTCTCAAATCAGGTTCAATACACCAGGTGTTTTTTTTAGCCAGCTTTTAATATTTACCCTGAGTGCATCTCTCTGCTTCAAATGTGTTTCCTGTAAAAAAATACATTGTAGGTTTTTTATTGTTAATCTATTTTGCTATTGGCTTCTGTTTTATGGGAGAGATTATGCCATTTATTTTTATAATTAAGATTATTAATTCTTTTTTAAGGGTTTTTTTTTTTTTTGGCAAGGCAATGGGGTTAAGTGGCTTGCCCAAGGCCCCATAGCTAGGTAATTATTAAGTTTCTGAGGCCGGATTTGAACTCAGATACTCCTGACTCCAGGGCTGGTGTTCTATCCACTGTGCCACCTAGCTGCCCAAGATTATAAATTCTCTATTTCGCTCCATGTTATCTTTTCCCATTTATACTATACTCTTTCCTCTTATTCCTCCTCACTATTGTTTTACTCTCTTTCCCCTTTAAAATTTCTTTTAAATTTTAACTTTATTTTCACTTATATCTTCTCCTTTTTAGCAATCTCTTCTTGCCTTTTCTT
Source organism: Macrotis lagotis (assembly GCF_037893015.1). Taxonomy (NCBI): domain Eukaryota; kingdom Metazoa; phylum Chordata; class Mammalia; order Peramelemorphia; family Peramelidae; genus Macrotis; species Macrotis lagotis. The sequence continues at coordinate 65,889,769 of NC_133661.1, read as the reverse complement.
TCATCCCCCCTCCACTTTCACAAAAGGTAGGATAGATTTTTTTTAACCCAGTCGGGAATGTATATTATTTCCTCTTTGGACCAAATCTATTGAGTAGGATTTGCTCAGTGTTCACATCCTCCCTTCTTTCCCTCTAGCATAATGGGTCTTTTGACCTCTTTAACTGGAGTTATTTATCCTCTAAAATGCAGCCTTCTCCTATTATCATCTTCTATTTATACTTTTATTATATTAATCCTGTTTTGTACTTACATCCCCATTTACAAATTATGCTCCTTTTATTTGGCCGGATGAACTATTCTCAAAATTTGATTGATTGACAAGCAGCATTGTCTCATAATTATTAAGTATTCTCCCCTCTTTGTTTCATTAGAAATATACTTCTTAAGAGTCATGAATCACATCAAATTACAATCATTTAATACTTTACTCCCTTTTCAAGTATCCTTCATAGACATGCAATTTTCATTGACCAGTGCATGATGCAAGGTAAAATTATTTCATAAACAATTTATTCCACCCCAAGTATGATGTCTCCAATTGTAGCCAAAACATCAAGTACAGTAAAATCTCTTCCTGATGTTTTTATGTCCAATTTCTCTAAGTGTACTCTTTTCCTCCATCTCCATAATATGTCTCTATAGGGCACCTAGATGTTGAAGTGGATAGAGTACTTGCCTTGAAGTCAGAAGGATGGGAATTTGAATCCAGTCTCAGACAGGATACTCACTACTATGTGACCTTGGGCAAGTCATTTGACCCTAACTGCCTCTCATCCGGGGTCATCTCCAGTTGTCCTGATTCATATCTGCTCACTGTATCCAGATGGCTCTGAAGAAGAAAGTGAGATAGTGACAGCACAGCACCTCTCCATCAAATCAAATTCATATGTGTTTCATGACATCACCTTCCTGATGTCATGCTCTTCTTTGAGAAAAAAGGACAACCATCATCACGGTATCCCAAACATAAACCCACAGCTCTCTCCAACCAAAATATCTTGTATACTCTCTCCCACAATCCACCCCCCTCCTTAGCATAGCAACCATAGTACTTAAACTGTATGGATTGAGATAAAAATCCCATCCTAATCTCTTTATTTCTAACTCTCCTAAGAAGGCTCCCATTCCTTTCAACTATTGCACTACACACCTCTAAGTTAAGGATCTAGAACAATAAAATCACTTTTGATTTAGTTACGTATGGAACCCCTAAGTATTCTAAATACTAGAACAACCTGAATTTCTCTCTCAAGAACTTTATAATTGATTTCAGGATATGAGAGATAGTGACACAGTATCAGAGGAAGTGTTGAGCTCTATAAGGAAGGCAGAATTACATCAGCTCAGTTTGGAGTGAAAACCCCAGGTGCCCACCTGGAATATTTGTGACTGAACTTTGGTAGAACATTCTCAGCTGATCAGCCACAGTGGGATACACTGAAATTTGTCTCAAATAGAATGATATCATTTTGACCTTCTTGTGTATTGAAGGAGAAGAACCAACCATACCCATATCTTTTAAGTACAATCCTTTGAACTATATTTATCCTTTTAAATATTCTAAGAGAAATGCAATTCACAAGAGTTACAAGTGTTCCCTTTCTTTGCAGGGTTGTATACAATTTAATGTTCTTGACTAAAATCATTATTTTTCTTCCCCCACCCCCACTTTCCATTTATCTTTTTTTTAGGTGTCTTTGCAAGGCAAACAGGGTTAAATGGCTTGCCCAAGGCCACACAGCTAGGTAATTATTAAATGTCTAAGACCAGATTTGAACCCATTACTCTTGATTCCAGAGCCAGTGCTCTATCCACTATACCACCTAGCCGCCCCTTCCATTTATCTTTTAATGCTTCTCTTGAGTCTTGTAATTTAAGATTGAATTCTCTGTTCAGTTCTGGTCTTTTTATCAGGAAATTTTGGAAGTTCCTAATTCTTTGATGATCCATCTTTTCCCCTGAAAGAATGTATTGAATTTTACAGGATGCTAAATTCTTGGTTTTAATCTAATCTTCTTTGCCCTCTGAAATATCATATCTCAGGTCCTCAGATACTTTAATGTTAAAGCTGTTAAGTCTTGTATAATTATGATTGTGCTTCTTTTGTATTTAAATTGATTCTTTTTTCCTGCTGGTTGAATTGTCTCCTTTATTTGAGAATTTTGGAATTTAGCTACTATAGTTCTTAGAATTTTTATTCTGGAGTCTCAGGAAGTTTTTCTGTTTATTCTTTCAAGGACTTGATTGTCCTTTTGATGTAGTATATTGGGGCAGTTATTTCTAATAATTTTCTGGAGTACAGTTTGCTAATTCTTTTTTTGATCTAGGTTTTCTAGTAGTCCAAAAGTTTGTAAAAAAGATTGCTCCTGGGTCTATTTTCAAGTTCATTTTTTGTTTGTATTTTTTTAATTTTGACACACCATATTTGGGCTTTATTTATTTTGTATTATTACAATAATCATGTGGGAGTAAACATAAATCCCTGTCCCCCCCTAAAAAAGATGAAAAACCTCAAAAATAGTGAGAGAGGAAAAACAAATGTACTTCAGTCTGTGTTCAGATTCCAATGGCTCTGTCTCTGGGATAAATTGCTCCCTTTATCATGAGTCCACCAAAGAAGTTGCTTCAATATTTTTCTGACAGTAGCTATTACTAGCTATATTTCCCTCCATTCTACTCCTTCCCATTTTCATTTGTTTTATTTTCTCTCCTTTCACCCTGTCCCTGTTCAAAAGTGTCTTTCATCTGAATACCTTCTCCCACAATCTTCCCTCTCTTCTATCACTTATTCCCACCTTCCCTCTCCCCATTCCCCCTTATCCCTTCCTTTCCTCTCATTTTTCTCTAGGATAAGATAAATGCCCATATCCTATGAAGTGGATATGCCATTTACTTTCGGAGCCATTTCTGATGAGAATGAAGGGTCAGTGATTCCCCCTCGTCTTCCCCCCATTCAACTCTGTTGAAAAAGTTTTTTTTCTTGACTCTTATGTGAAATATCTTAGACCCTTCTACCTCTCCTTTCTCTTTCTCCAAGTACTTTCCTTTATCACCCATTGACTCCATCTTTTTACTATATTATACCCTTATATTCAGTTCCATCCAGTGCCTTGCCTATATATGTTTCTTCTAACTGCTATAAATGAGAAAGTTCATTTGTTATCAGTATCTTCTTCCCATGCCGGAGTACACAGAGTTCAACATCATTAAACTCCTCATAGTTAGTCCTTCTTGTCTGCCCTTTCTGTGGCTCACCTGAGTCTTGTATTTTGAGTTCTGTATTTGGAGATCAAACTTTCTTTTCAGTTCTGATTGTTTCAATAGGAAAGTTTAAATCCCTTGTTTCATAGAAAGTCCATCTTTTCCCCTGAAAGAGAATGTTTAGTTTTGCCAAGTAGTTGATTCTTGAATGTAAACCAAGATATTTGTCTTCTGGAATATCACATCCCAAACCCTATGAGCTCTTAATGTAGATGTTGCCAGATCCTAGAGCCATGGTATTTGAATTGTTTATTTCTGGTAGGTGTGATTATTTTCTTTTTGACCTAGGAGTTTTGGAATTTGACTATAATATTCCTGGAAGTTCTTCTTTTAGAATCTCTTTCAGGAGGTGATTGCTTAATTACCTCAATTTCTATTTTACCATCTGCTTCTAGGATCTCAGGGCAATTTTGTTACATTATTTCTTGAAAAAAATGAAATCTGTGTTCTTTTCCTGGTCATGATTTTCAAGTGGCCAAGTAATTTTTAAATTATCTCCTCTGGATCTGTTTTCAAGGTTGTTTTTCCAATGAGATATTTCACATTTTCTTTGAATTTTTTTTGTAATACTTTTATTTCTTCCTGATTTCATGCAAAGTAATCAGCTTCCTTTAGTTCCATTCTGCATTTAAAAGAGTTATTTTCCTCAGTCTTTCTGTGGATTCTGTCCCTCTAAATTTTGGCTAGAGTCATAATTTAATGACTTTTGGAATTTGGGGGGTAATGAGTTTCTGGGAATTCTTGCCTTCATGCTACCATCATGGCTGTGTCCCTTTAGTTCATTTGTTTTACATAAAAGATGGTTTATGTTTTCTTCAGTTTGTTCAGCCTTTTGATTTCATTTGGTTCTCAAAGATCTATTAGATTCTATTCATCCAATTCTAATTTTTAAGGCTTGATGTCCTTCAGTTAGCTTTTTTGTTTCCTTTTCCAGTTGGTAGATTTTATTTTTTGAAGTATTAAATTCTTTTCTAGTTGTTTTAATTTTCTTTTATAGAAGTTGATGTTTTTTACCAATTTTTCATAATTTTTCTGCATGGTTCTTATTTCTTTTTTTGCAGTTTTTTTCCTTCTCTTCTTTGGTTTTTAAATTCTCTTTTTTCTTTTGCAAGGCAATGGGGTTAAGCAAGGCCACACAGCTAGGCAAATATTAAGTGTCTGAGGCTCTATCCACTGTACCACCTAGCCACCCTTTTAAATTCTTTATTCAGCTCTTCAATGAGGTTTTGGGTTTGACTCCTTGGTGACTTTCTGTGAAGGTAATTTGTCACTGCTTATTCTTTTGAGATGGCATCTTATCTGTATATTAGCTTTTAATAATGAGTATTTATTTAGCTTTTTTATTAATTTATTTTATTTAACTCTGCCCCTGGGGTATAGGGAGTATAATACTGAACTGTTTTGTAGCAGTGTGGTCTGATGCCTGGCTTGTCACTGACCAAGGTGTTGTAGAAGCTTGTTTCCTCCTTTATGTCCAGACTCTACTTGTGCAAATGTTTGTTTCCAACCAAATTCTGTATTTTTCCCAAGAATTCCCAGGGTTCTGATTTTCTCTGAGGATGGGACCCTCCTTGTTGGCTTACTATCCAACTGCCATAGTTTATCATCAAACAGTATTTATTAGTTCTATATAATATTCTCCTGTTCTATTCTTCATTCAGCATCTGTTCATATAAGTCTTTCTAGGTTTTACTGAAATCCACCTGCTAATTATTTTATGTGGTTTTTTAGTTAATAGTATTTTATTTTTCCAATCACATGCAAAGCAAGCCTTCAACACTCATTTTTGTAAGATTTGGAGTTTAAAATTTTTCTCCTTTCTTCTGTTCCCTGTGCCTGCCTATTCTAATTATTTCAATTTCTAATTTATATAATACATATATCCATGTTAGTTTTTTTGATAAATAAGAATAGGTATAAATGTGGAAGTAATAAAGAAAGAAAGATTCAAAAAACAACAGAAAAAGTCAAATGAGGAGAAGAATGACTTAAAAAGCAGAATTGGCCAGCTGGAAAATGACAGATGTTTTTACAGACTAACATACTTCCACTGAGTGAAGACTTTTATTGAGGGGAAGTCAGGTCCTTGGAGATGAACCATGAAACTTTTTGAAGTATGAATATGCAACTTTAACTTTTCTTCCCAGAAGTTTCAAGGAAAGATTCAATGCAGATGACATAGAAAAAATGCCAAATAATTCCAGTTTGAATAAAGCTAATAATAGTTATTGAATGAGAGATAAATCTTTTTTTTTACCACAAACTTAGTCTATGAAATTCAGAATTCACCAATTTTACCTTGATGCCATTTTTTCTCAGCATATATCTCAGTTCCCTATTTACATTTTTTCCATTATTATTCTGTCATTTCACTTAATCAGAAAAATATTTTTGTTTATTTTTCTTTTGAGACTTGCACATACCTTTCTAGTCTAGTACTTACTTTTCTCTCTGAAGTTCCAGTTCACCCAATATCATTCAAAGCAGAATGAACAGTTAGTTTCCTGCTTGTAAACAGACCGTACTGACCCCAAATGGATAGTAACAATTTTCTCAATTTACCTGGGTTTCCCCAGGTTTCCAATGTCTGGAGCTCAAATTCTCAGGTGCAGTTAAGTTTTTTGATTCAGCTATAATTTCGACATGGTGAACACAATTTAATTATCTGTAACTCTCCTTGACAAAATGTTTATCCATTGAAGCTATTGATATTCAAATGTTCTATGGAGAATAGAAATTTCTTAGAAGCATATATTCAAGTAAATTACTTTCTTAAGAATAAAGAAATACAGACTCAATATTAATAGTCCATAAATTTAGATATTAAATTAAATATATTTCAATGAAAAATTATTTGGTATGGTTTTTTTCTTTCATATCTATAAGAAATTTTTATTATTAATTAATTTCAGTCATGACTAGCTATTTGAACACTATTTGTGGTTTTCTTGCAAATATATTAGATTAGTTATTCATTTCTTTTTTTCCATTTCATTAAATAAATGAGGAAAACAAGGCCAAAAAACTAAGTGGCCTATGCAGGATTATACAGTTATGAATTATCTGAGACTGGATGTGAAATAATGAAGATGAATCTTCCTGATCAGTCACACTTCTCTATTCTCTGTGTCATCTAGCTGCCCCAATGTATGAAATGGATTTGCCAAATTTGCTAAATGTCTTATTCACAAATTCTATGGACCTCGATTTGCATAATTCCTCAAAAATTCAAGTTTAAAATATTATATAACATTATCTTTGCTCAAAAACTAACAAAAATTTATGATATACTTAGGAATAAGGAAGATGGAATAAATAGAGAAAAAGTGGAAGGATATAAAACAGGAATGAAGCAACTAGTACTTTGAATGATGAATCTTATCTACCACACCATTCAGTGACTAGGATAATAAATCATTCATCCATGAAAGTTTTCCATGACCTTTGCTCATATCCTCTCCTAAGTGAGCTGCAAAGATGTTCACAGTGTGTGCAGAGAAATTTTCTTAACTACCTCAACTTCATATGATTTGTTTGACCTTTTCTTATGTCAAATCCCTCTTTCTGGTAATCACACCATTCACCAACGTCCTTTATTCTAACCCTTCAATATAATTTTCCATTTGCATTATATTACAGCCTATTCCACCCACCTTGCACCTCTACATTGACCTCTGAGTGATCTTCAACATCAGCTTCAATTCTTTAGAGACCAAAGTATACCCTGACCCACTGAAAGAATATCTTTGGAAGAATACTGGTGTTGAAAAACTGGACTTTTATTTCCAGAGGAATAAAAATTGGAGTCATGAAAGCATGCTGTGTAGTTTCTCAAAGGTTTTGTATTTCTACTGTTTAGAACTAAACCTCTGTAATTAAATATGTAGGTTTGGTCCAGGGGAGAAACAACAGGTTCATTTAAATTGTATTCAATTTCTTTTAATTGGTACACTTATGTAAATCAAGATTCAAATCTTAAAAGGTGAAAATTAGTTATTTTAAACTTTGCTATCTCCCAGTATGTAGTACAGGGCTCTACACACAATGGGAACTCAAGAAATGCCTATTTTCAGGATGTATTATGAGTAGGATAATATATGCACATCCATATGTTCATACACACAAGAGTTCCTCGATCATATAGTCTGAGGTCATTCAATAGATAAATTCTTGTTGATTAATGTTCATTTATCTCTAAGGACATTCAGATTCATGCAAGAAAATTAACCTTTAATCCATGAAAATTTTATGATTTTATGATATAAACTAATTTCCTTCTGTACTATTCAAATAGATCTAAGATTTCATTTGTGTAGATGATTTTTTCAAAATGTCAGATCATAATAAAAATGAGAAAAATGGTTAAATATGGTTCATTTTAAGTCATTGAAAATGATTATATATATATCCAATAACATATATATGTGTATAATTATATGCACATTTATAGATATATACATATGTATAACTATATAGGTGTAAATTAATATGCCCACTTCAAATGTCTTGTGATTTCATCATAAATGATTTGTAAACTTATATTATCTATGTAAGATAGTATATGTAGGAAAGTATATATATATATATATGTACAAATATTAAGTGATATTTAAGAAATTGATCCAGAATAATTGTTTCCGTATATTGGGACTATACAGTGCAATTTTGTAAACGTATATTCTCACATGCATGTCTACATATATGCATACATACAGTTTCAAAACAAATGCTTTCCCTGAGAGCCCCAATACTCTGATGGATCTATTTCATTAGACTGGCTGTTCTCTCTCTCCACTAAAAATTGCAATCTGCTCTTTTCTAAGGCAATTATTTTGTTTGTCTTCCTATAACTCTTCCATAGAGAATTTGTCATTTAGATGTATTTCTCAGGGCAGCTAGGTGGCGCAGTGGATACAGCACTGGCTCTGGAGTCAGGAGCACCTGAGTTCAAATCCAGCCTCAGACACTTAATAGTTACCTAGCTGTGTGGTCTTGGGCAAGCCACTTAACCCCATTTGCCTTGCAAAATCCTAAAAAAAAAGTCTTAGATAGATATCTTTCTCCAATTTGGGGGATTATTACTGTATTTACCTTTTTTCCATGATATCATTAATTCATTGTCAACTCATAATTCATTATTTCACAATCATTAATTATTAATTCTTACTTATATAACTTATACAGCAATAACTTCCTTATTTCTTGGTCCTGATTGTACTTTACTGAAGGTGTTTATGCCAATTATTTTGGTACAGCATTGGGAGACATCATTCATTATCTTTGGGATACCTGCAATTTTGATTTTTAAAGAGAAATTATAGAGTTCTATAATGCATGGCTATGTAGTATCAAGAGCACAATTCTTCAGTGAAACAATGGAGCTGAAATTTGTTTGATATATAAATTCCTTTCACTGATATACAATATTTGCTTTTCCTACCTTTTCATTCTGCTGCATTCTATTTCATATTCTAAAAATTCCACATAAAATATCTATTCAATAATCCTTATAGTTTTCTCTATATTTTAATTAACATTTTGTGAATACTAGTATTTCAATCACTTATATTCATTTAATCTGCTTGTTGAATGTGCAATATTATGTGATTAAATATATTACAAAGATAAAAATGTGAGACAGGGTACATCTTGGTTTCATTGAAACCGCTGTGTAATTTCTCAACTGAGATCCAATGGTGCTCAAACTTAATGGTAGTTATTTTTGCTGATACTGAACAAAGTAAAGGCTATACAATTTAACAGAATTCTAATGGATGTAATGAGAGAAGCAGGTGTTCACATCTGTGTTGTCAAATTAGCCTTCTGTCTAAGAGGGATATTGTGGTCGATTTCAGAGGGAAGAATATTATAATTCAGATTCGTTTAATTGTTTGAAAAAAATTTCTCAATGGTAGAGAATAACTCCCCCCTTTGTTCTATTTTTAATGCATAAATGTATATTTTCAACTATAGAAATGATGTTCCCTTATTGCCTGTCACTCTAAAATATAAGTATAATTGTGGGAAATAAGGACTTGTGAAGAAATTTTGTTATGCACCACTTCCTAATTCATGAAAAACAAATAAGCAAAATGTCATACAAAATACTGTATTTCAGACCATATTCTGGATCAGAATGAGGTAACATATTTATTTAATAACAAAAAGTTACACTTTTAATTTCAGAATTTAGAGATGACAGTATTTGTCAAAGCCAAGAATTTCCTTCCATTACTTTGCCATATCCATTTTTAAGAGGGTAGAATGACAGCCACCCCCACCTCCTGAAGGTAGAATGGAGTGGTAGAAGGAAAATAATAGACTCACACACATATACTCACACATGATACTGAGAGAATTACAGACACAATTGTAACTAGCTTTTTTTTTTTAACTGAAAGTAAGTAACATGAATCATAGCCTCAAATCAACCTTCTTTGATAATTTCATTTGTGGATATATGTATAGGGAATTTGGTGTGCACTGACATGAAGTACAGTGAGAATCAGGTGGACGAGGTCATAAGGTTCATAGGAATATGATTATTCCTCTGGGAAGAATTGTTTAAGTTTTTCATTAGAGAAAGTGCTGTTGCTTTATAACTCCATACACTAATTATTCTTGATAAATGAATATTAAACTCAATTACTTTCATGATATCATGTAAATGTTGACATTCCATGACAAATCCCTGCTTTAATTCCCCTTTTATAGCTCTCTTTCCAGAAAGAAGTGAAAGATAAAAATAAAAAAAAAAAACAGGGGCAGAGCCAAGAGAGCAGAGGGAAGGCAGGAACTACCAAAAGTTCTCCCCCAGATCACAACAAATAGTTTTAAATAATGACTCTAGTCAAATTCTAGAGTTGCAGAAACCACAGAAAGACTGAGTGAAACAATTTTCCTGCCCATGAAATTTGGAAGATCCATGGGAACATTCTGTTACATTAGGGTTAGATTAGCCCCACTGTTCAGTTTGGGACAAGCTGGAGCAAACTGACTCCATTCATCTAGGTACAACCTGTGGGGGGACCTGCATCCCTTGGGGCACTTGGGTTCAGGCAGCAGTGACAATTTCTAGACTCTCAGCCCAGGGATTCCAAGGACAACATTGAAGGTCAACAAGAAAACTCTGCTGCAACAGAGTGAATGAAGTACCACAGTTCTTAGTATAGACCTGAGTCCCGGAGGAGGCTTAGGGAGTCACCTAGAAACTGCTTCCAGAGCACTCAGCCCATGGGAGAGATTGCAGAAGTATCTCTGCTATCCCTGAGGCAGGACTCTGTTGCTTTACCTATACTCAGAACCAGGTTGCAGTCTAGGGATCCAGTCTCAGGAAAAAGAACTTTGCCATAGAGAGCAAGGACTATCCTCACAGTTCCAGGAAAGAATGGAGTGCTCATGGTCATACAGAGAGCAGAGCACAGACTAGTAGAACAGTCGGAGCCTCTCATAAGGCCTTGAAAGAATTGAGGTACCTAGAGGGTGTCCCTGAAGAAAACTGCAAAAACCCCTATAAACTTTTGACAGTGCATCTTTCACTCTAGAAGCAGAGCCCTACCTTAACAAAGAATTAAAAACAAATCAACAGAAAAAAAATCCCAATATAGACAATGATTTTGGTCATATGGTGGACCAAAATACACTCAGTAGATAGCAAAGTCAAGGTTTCTGTAATGAAAGTTTCTAAGAAAAATAAAATTAGGCTCAGATTAAGGAACAGCTCAAATAAGATTTTGAAAATCTAGTAAGGAAGGAAGAGGAAAAATTGGGAAGAGAAATAAGAGTTGCGTGGGAAAATCATGAAAACTAAGTCAGTAGTTTGTTTAAAGGAATTGCAAAAAAACACTGAAGAAAATAACACCTAAAAAAGCAGTTTAAGTCAAATGAAAAAAAAATTTCAAAAAGTCAATGAGGAGATGAATGCTTAAAAAGTAGAATTGCCCAGATGGAAAATGACATATAAATGTGCTTTCTGGAAAATAATTGCATCAAATGTAAAATAGAGCTAAGGGAAGCTGATGACTTTGTGAGAAATCAAGAAAAATAAAAGAAAACAAAAAAAATGAAAAACTACAAGAAAATGTCAAATATATCACTAGAAAAACAAATGACTTGGAAAATAGATCCAAGATAGAAAATTAAAAAAAAATTGGACTACCTAAAAGTCATGACCAGTAAAAGACCCCAGAATTAAATTTTCAAGAAATGATCCAGGAACATTGCCCTGATATCCTAGCAGAGGGTAAAACAGAAATTGAAAGACTGCCCCATCACCTCCTGAGAGAAATTCCAAAATCAAAACTTCCAGGAATAATGTAGCAAAATTTCAGAACTTGCAAATCAAGGAAAAAATATTACAAGGAGTTAGAAATAAACACTTGAAGTATCACGGTGCTACAGTCAAGAAGATAACAGAGAATTTAGCAACTTCTACATTAAAGGCTCATAGGGCTTGGGAAATGATATTTCAGAAAGCACATGAGCTTGGATTTTAACTGAGAATCAACTACCTAGCAACACTGAGCATACTCTTTCAGTGAAAAGATGGATATTCAATGATATAGGGGACTTTAAAACTTTCCTGATAAAGTGATCAGAGCTGAACAGAAACTTTATTCTTCAATTACAGAACACAAATTAAGCCTAGAGACAGTGGATGGGAAGGACAAATTATGAGGGACTTGATGATATTGAACTGTTTCTATTCCTCCATTAGAATGTTACTGATAACACATATGAAACTTCTCATTTTTAGGGCATTATAAGAAGCACATCTAGGCAAGGAAAAGGAGGAAGTTGGATTTGAAGATATAATAAATTACTTAATGGGTGAGAAAGGAATGTACTTGGAGAAAGGGAAAGAAGAAGGAGAATGGGCTAAGTTATTCACATAAAAAAGACAAGAAAAAAACTTTTGCAATGGATTGGAATAGAGGGAAGATGATGGGGAATGAGTAAGCCTTTACTCTCATTAGAAGTGGCTCAGCAAGGAAATAACTTACACAATCAATTGGGAATAGAAATCTATCTTACCCTAGGGGAAAATGAGACCAGAGAAAGAGATGAGAGAAAGGGACAGGGGAAGGGGAAGGTGGTGTATATGATAGAAGAGAGGGAAGACTGTGGGAAAGGGTAGTCATAACATACTTTTGAGGAGCAACAAGGTGAAAGGAGAGAGAAAGCAATAAATGGGAATGGTGAGAATAGGATGGAGGGAAATAATCAGCAATAGCAATTGTGGGGAAAAAATATTGAAACCATTTCTCTGAAGGTTTTATGTTAAAGAATACTATCCATCCCAAAGACAGAGGTGATAGTGCTTGAATAACAATTTTTTTCCTCTCACTTTATTTTCCTTGTAGTTTATCTTTCTTTGGGAGTGGGGGTTATGTTTACTTTTACAATATGACCATTGCAGTAATGTGTTTCATGGTTTCACATTTTTTTAGTCTGTACAAAGTAACTTGCTTTCTTGATGTGGGGATTGGAGTGGGGTGACAGGAGAAAATTTGAAACTCAGGGTTTTGAAAGTAAATTTTGAAAATTGCTTTTGTATGTAGCTATAGTAAAACAAATTAAAAATTAAAAAATAAAATAAATTTTAAAAAAATCTAACTGTTTTGATCGCTGAATCAATGGAGCAATAGGAAAGATGGAAAGATATCCCCAAGGTCAAAAACAGAGTTCCAGGGGACATTGAACAAGGAGGCTAAACAGGATAATATTATTTAATTTTGAAAGAAGCAAGTCTAAAGTCCATGGGTTACACATGGAGTAAGACAGAAGAATAATATGAACAAAGGAATGTTTGATTAATTATGATATAGTTCACAAAAAGAACCCATGACATTTTCTGGTAGAGTACTATGATCATTCTTATGGTGTCTGTGCCTTTCCTCTGAACTCTTGAAGACAAAAGATTGATTGTCTTGGAGAGTTAAACAACTTGTAGGCTTCCTCGATTCGCCAAGTTTTATTACAACTAATATTTCTACCTTATTCCAAGGTTAGAAAATTTCTTTATATGCATTACCTTGAGAGGTAATAATTGAACATGCTGTCACCCTCATTTTAAAGAGAGACATCTCAGTCTCACAGAAATCGGGTCTTTATTCAAATGCAAATAACAGGAGTCAATGGTGAGATTGAAATAGAAATTCTTATAGAAATTCTTCTTACATCTCCATTCAGTTTCAATGTTTTCCTTATATTTAGTTGTCAAAGGCAGTACAATGGTGTAAAGTAGCACTAGCCACAAGGGTCTCTCAAGAAGCAATATCATAATTCATCTTCAAACATATTCAGATTATTAACATGGTCGGGGATTTTCCTGAATGATATTTCATGAATAGTCTTTCCTTCTAAAATAGATATATTCTTAGCCATATTTAATATCAATATTTGATTACCTGACTAAGTCAAAGTGCTTTATTGATTTAGGGTTTTAATATTTGGTACTACAAAATCCATACCTATCAACTGAATGTAGACACAATGACACCAAAAGATTTGCTCAGATTTTGTTTTAGGATATGAAAAGAGAAGTTAGAACTTGAGTATAATAAGTATTTTTTATCTTTCTAATCTTATGGTGTTAAAAAAGTTCAGTGTTTGCAGAATAGTTTTAGAAAAAGAATTAAATTGTTATATTTCCAAAAGGGCTATCACTACCCAGAAGATTTTAGTCTTTTGGTCTAGTTTCAAATCTTGACTCTGAACAATGCCAATATGATGTTGGGTAATGTTCTTGATCTTTCTAGGCATCAATTTTTTTTTATAATGGCATTAGATATAATGGCATATACTATGTCTTACAGATATAGATATTATATCAAGTATGCTCATTGTCATACGTTTATGTCTATTCACTGTAAGAAAATTGAAATAAATATCACACAAATTGATCAACTTATTTCTTTTTTTTTGTGTCATTTAAACTAAAGAACCTGTTAAAAGGCAAACTGTTACTTTTCATGTAAAATAATTAGCCATAGAAGTTCATAATATTATCTCTTCAATAGATTTCAAGTGTCATCCATCCTCTGCTTGAAAGATGTTTATTAGCATGAAAGTCAAATTCTAATACAATTACTAATAGAAATCTTTCTTTTTCTATTTTTCAATAGTTCTAATTATTGTTTTTGTATTACCTAAAATTTGCCTTCTTGAAATTTCTATAAGCAGTAGCTTTTCCTCCTCAATTCAAAGTAAATAAGGCTAATCAAATTTTTGTATAGACTGCTTTCAAATACTTGAGACCAGTTAGAATATTCTCCAATTTTCTTTTTTAGGATAAACATCTCTACTTCTTTCCCATAATTCATATATAGTATGTTCTTAACACTCTCAATATACTATTTCCTCACCTTCTGAAAATTTTTTTCCATTTCCAACTTGATTCCAATGAAACACAAGTATGACTAGAATATACTAGAATGATATATCTTTCTGTATTGTATAATACAGGCATATCAATGAAGTTTAAAAGGGAAGTTAAGAATTAGTATATCATATGACATGACTTGTTCATGCTAAGTTTGAAATTGTCCTAAATAGTCAATTATAATTCACACATAATTTTGTCTCATAATGAATTTTTGTCCCAAAGTTATAAAAACATTTTTGCACCCACATGCAAAATCTGATGTTCCATCTTAACAAATTGGACTAACAGTTCAACCCTACTTAGATAAGTTTAGATTCCAATCATGTTATACAAAATACTCACTGCTGTCCTTTTCAGGTTCATTTTATCTGGATATTTGGAAAATAAACTTTTTTATAACTTTATCCATCTTACTGTTGCAACTATTGAAAACTAAGAACCAAGAATGAATAGTAGGGATAGACCATTATTAACTGTTCACTATATTGACAACAAATATTTTGAAGATATTTGTTTTTCTTCAGTTTTGCAGTATTTTCCTCTTTTCCTGTGAAATTTTGAAGTTAAAAAAATCATTAAACAAGTAATATGTTCGAGTTCTTTCAATGCTTTCAGATTAATGTTTTGCCAGGAGATTTGAATCCATTAAGGGAGACTAATTGCTCACTTATCATTTCTGCTCATTTACTTTGCATGTTAATTTATATCAAATATGTTTCTTTAGTCCAAAAATAATGTTTTTGAAAGGAAAAATGGAAGAAAAGTAGAATTTGAGTAATTTCTTCTATGGATCAATGTCATCATTCTTTGAAGAACAGAAGACAATTTCATTTGAAATCTTACATCCTCCCATTCTTTAGGAGAACCTCATGGCAATTATTATACTCTAGTTGCTCAGTGATATTTAGATTTTTTTGCTTCTAATAAAAACATGCACATAGCACATACTTTGTAAATCCCCAAAAAGTTCCAGCAGTGACTTAAATATTTACTAGAAGTGAGTACACCAATCTTTTGGCTTTTAATTGATTGTACTTACTCCTAGTGTTGTTAGGTAAATTTTATGATGAACTACATTCTTTGATCAATTATCTCTTAAAGATTTGATCTCTCAGAGCTTTTCAGAAAGTCTAATGATTGGAAGATGTCTTTAATTTGTCATTATCACATTCTAATACAAAAATAAAATCTCCTCACCAAGAAGAAATCCAATTTTCAGAAAGGTCTAGCTAATGATATATAATTACTCACCTTGATTCTCCTTTACCAGCTGAATTCCAGATATCTCCTCACACTTCTCCAGCTTCTTCATTCTCTGATAATTTGCTGTTATAGATAAACAAACTAATATTGAAATAGATATGTAAAGTGATCAGGGAGTATATATATGAAAGAAATTATGATGATAAATGAGATTGAATTGATCTTTTTTAAGAAAAAGGAATAACTTTCAGAATACACAGAAAATTCTTGAGAAAGTAACTTAGTTAATAATCATACATGAGGTTTATTATGTTCTTTCCACTATGCTAATCTATGAAAATATAAAGAAAGTCAAACAGTTTACCCTTTTCTTAAAGCAACTCATACCCTAATTGTGGAGTAGAAAATCATAATAATTATATAGATATAAAATCTTTATATAATGTCATTGGAAGGAAATATAAGAGACTAGGCACTGCAAGTGGGAGAAAGAAAGGAAATGCCTAGAAAGACCTCTTGAAGATTGTAGAATTTCATCAAAATCTTTAAGGAAACAGAGTCAAAAGGAAAAGGTAAAGATGAAGAATATTTGGTATCTCTCTCTCTCTCTCTCTATATATATATATGTGTGTGTGTGTGTGTGTGTGTGTGTGTGTGTTTGTGTGTGTTTGTATATACACATGGATATATGTGTGTATATGCATAAAATAAATATATGTATATATGCATATATGCATAAACATAAATAAATCTACCAAAAATGAAAGCAATTTTCATCAAGCCTAAGAGATAATTCATCTTCTCTAAAAACTTTGTTTAAATGTTCAAGTAGAAAAGTTAATAGCCATCTGTATACACAGGGCAAAAGAGGACAACTATTTTTCTTATTTCAATGATTCTTGCCAATGAAAATTGGAAAGATAACTAATAATGCTTGATACTGCAAAATTACTTCACTAATTAACCATTAAAAATTCCAGTTATTTCACTGTTACTTGATTTAAGTTCTTAAATTTTCCAAGGAATAGCTCAAGCTTTGGAAGAATAGATCATGATGAAAGAATGAGGATTACCATGACCTGAGAGGTACATGTGTCCATCCTTACATATAGACAAATATGCACATGTGCATGTACACATGAACACACAGAGACATGAACAAATATATAAGTATGCTCACATTTTATTTAATTGGTTACTACCTTGATCAGAAACAGAACTCTTCATGCTGAGTTCCTAGAGCTGCCACAGTAATTAAAATATTGTAAAGTCCTATCAGGAGGATATGATTACAAAATTATTGCATCTCATTGTTGGAAGTGACTTAAAACATCATTGAATTATTCCCAAAGTCATTTATTAATACTGCGGCCAAAATGTTTAGCTTTCCTAAATGATTCTAAGTGCTTTACAATTGAACAAAGTTATATAGTTTCCTTCAGTTGATACTCAACCACTTTCAACGTGGGAGAATTTTAATTATTCTATAACATCTACATGGACAGTCTTCTCCAATTAGAGTGTGAATATCATGAGATAAGAGGCTATCTTCTTTTGATATTTCCATACTAAATTTAAAAATAAAAACATCAGTGAGCTCCCTAAGAAAGCAATCTGCTTGACCAGATGGATTTCTAAGTGAGTGCTATCAAAAGTTTAAAGAAAAATTTATTCTAATTCTATATAAATTATTTGAAAAATATTGGTGAGGAAGGAGTTCTGTCAAATTCTTTTTATGACAAAAATATGGTACTTATACTTAAAGTAGAAAGAGTCAAACCAAAGAAAATTTTATATATGGATATAGATAAAGATAGATATAGATATAGATAATGTATACAGATATATAGGTGCAATAGATATTGACAAAAAATTTTAGACAAAAGCAATAAAAATGAAAGAAAAGCAATTTATCAGTGAACTATACATTATCATCAGGTAGAATTGATGACAGTAATTCAAGATTTGTTCAATAATAAGAAAACTATCAGTATAATTGATTATATCAATAACAAAACTAATTTTATATAAATGGATGGTGGAAAAGTTTTTTTTTTTAAATGCAGCATCTATTCCTATTAAAAGCACTGGAAAGCAAAGGAATAATGGAAGTTTTCCATAAAATGAAAAGCAGTATCAATCTAAATCCATCAGAAACATATGTAATGGAGATAAGCATCCCTAATAAGATCTGAGTTGCAGCAAGAATGCCTATTGTCAACCAACATTATTCAATATAATAATACAAATGAAATAGGTAAGAGAAACAAAAGATAAGAGAAAAAAGAAATCGAAATAATTTGTATAGGCAACAAGGAAAAACAAGATCACACTTTGAAGATGCTTTGAAGGTATACATAGAGAAGAACCCTTGAGAATCAAAAAAAAAAGTATGAAACAACATTAGCAAAGTTGCCGAGAATCAAATAAACACATAAATCATCAGTATTTATATGTGTGTGTGTATATTACAAAAATTCCAGCAGGAAGAGATATAAAGAAAATTCCATTTAAAGTAACTGTAGACAGAACATAGTAATGGAGAGTCTACCTGCCAAGACAAACACAGGAATTTTATGAATGTACTTAAAAGGACTTTTCACACAAATAAAGACAGATCTAAACAACTGTGAATATTTCAATTGCACATGGGTAGGTTGAACTAATACAACATAAATGGCAATTCTTCATAAATCAGTCTATTTCTTCAGTGATGTACTCATCAAACTATTATTTTGTATACCTTGAAAGAAAATCACAGTTCATCTGGAAGAGCAAAATGCTAATATCATGTGAATTAGTGGGAAAAAATGCAAAAGAGGGTGGTCTGCCTCTACCAAATGTAAAACCATTAAAGCAAGTGATCAGATCTATTTAATATTGCCTAAGAAGTAGAATAGTGAAACAGTGGAATAGATTAGGTACCAAAGAAACGGTGGTAAATGGTTATAATAAGTTACAGTTTAATAAACCTAAAGACTCCAATATCTGTCCCTAATTGAAAACATTAGTGGGAAAACTGGAAAATAGTAAGGCAGAAACCAGGAAAAATCAATATATTATACCTTATGAAAAGATAAGGAAAAAATAGGTATAGAATTTTGACAAGAAATATCAGAAACCAGTTATGAGAACAAGGACTAGCTTATCTGCTAGATTCATTGAGAAGAAAGAATTTATGATGAAAGTAGAGATAGAGAATACTCAAAAATGGCAAATGGATAATTTTATTACCTTATAAAATAATTTTTCTAAAAATAAAATCAATATAATCAATATTAGAAGGAAAGCAGAAATCTGGGTAATAACTTTTATAGCCTCTGTTTCTTATACATTTATTGTAAAAGATAGAGAAAATTAAGTAAATTTTATTAGTATACAAGTCATTCCCCTATTGATTAATGATCAATGGATATGAAGATTGTAGATGAAGAAAGTAATGATAATTATACTCAATTAAAAAATAAACTTTAGGGGCGGCTAGGGGGTGCAATACATAGAGCACTGGCCCTGGAGTCAGGAGTACCTGACTTCAAATCCAGCCTCAAACACTTAATAATTACCTAGCTGTGTGGCCTTGGGCAAGCCACTTAACCCCATTGCAATAAAAACCTAAAAAAAAAAAACTTCAAATCACTATTGATTAAGAAATGCAAATTAAAAATTCTGTGGCATCACCTAATAACTATCAAAGTGATTAATGTAACAGAAAAGGGAAAGTATCAATATTGGAGAAATTATGGGAAAACTGGGACACCAATAACTTTTTGGTGAAACTGTGAAGTGATCTAACAATTCTGCAGATCAATTTGAAACTATGCCCAATGCAACATAAAATTGTGCAAACCCTTGATTCATGAATACCACTTACCTGGTCTACATCCCAAATAGTTGATCAAAAAATGAAAATGGAGACACTTGTGAAAAATTATTTTTAGCAGTTCTTTTTGAAGGAGCAAAGAATTAGAAATTGAGAGGACACCCATTAATTGAGGACTGGCTAAATAATTTGTGGTATAAGAATTTGATGGAATGTTTGTTCTGTAAGAAATCATGAAAAACTAGATTTCAGAAAAATCTGAAAAGACTTATATGAATTGATGAGTGAAATGAGCAGAAACAGGAGAACATTTGACACATTAATAGC
Organism: Macrotis lagotis; assembly: GCF_037893015.1. Lineage (NCBI taxonomy): Eukaryota > Metazoa > Chordata > Mammalia > Peramelemorphia > Peramelidae > Macrotis > Macrotis lagotis. Next base: position 65,869,770 of record NC_133661.1, on the reverse strand, counting down.
AACAATGTGCTATTTCTAGGCAGATTCAAGTTGGTGTTGCAAAGATGGTAAGCTCCCAAAGCTTTCACTAAAACAACTTTAAATTAAGGCTCTAAAAAAATTGTAAAGTGACAGAATTTCCCCCTGAAAGGAGTGAAACAAATTCTCAACTTAAGTTATCATGAAGGAACTTCAAGAAATGTCTGTCTCACATGGGGAAAAGGAAAGTGTAGCCTATCATCAGTGGGAGGTATGGGAAGCTACCAGGATTCTCTTAGTAAAAGTACAGGTCAGATTCTGTCTAAATATGTAAGTGTTATAGTGCACCAGCAGTGAGGTTCCCACCCCCAGCTTGGTAGGGCAATTCAAGCCCAGGAGCACTGACTTAACAGGTGGGAAGGACAAATTTGGGCTACCCTAGTACAGGGAACACACTGTGAACATCTGAGATGCTGGGAGTGGAAAGGCATGGACCATACCCCTGTCCTAGCACAAGAAACTTAGGATGCACCCCTCTAATCAAGAAACAGATGAAGAAAAATTTCACAACTTTCAAAATGGGCAAAAAACCCCAAACACTAAAAATCTGCAATTATTATAAGGAAGATTAAAATACAATATTATAAAAGAAAAGCAGAGACAAAATGGCTACATGTAGCTTCAAAGAAATGTATGATTGGGTCTCAAATCCAAAAATATCTCTTAGAAGAGTTCAAAAAACAATTAAAAAAAGTACAGAGGAAGAAGAAAAATTGAGAAAAGAAATAATTCATGCAGATTATGAAACATTAACTAAAGAATTTAGTTATCTTTAACAGAAAAAATAGCTTATCTCATAGGAAAAAATAACAAAAGATCTGTTATAGTAGAAGGAAAGAAATGAGTGTGAGCACAGTGATTAAATAGTGATTAAATTTTACTCTCAGTGGATATGACTCAAAGAGAGAATAATATACTTTACCAATCAGGTTTAGAAATTTGTCTCACCCTATAGGAAATTCAAAGAGCAAATGGAAAAGGGAAAAGGAAATATTGATAAAGGAAGAAATCAGAAACAAAACATTGGTGAGAAGAGAGAAAAGGTAAGGAGAGAGAAAAGTACAAACAGAGGGAATGGACGATGCAGGGACATTTAGAAACAGTAATCATAACTATGAATGTGATTAGGATAAACTCTCTTATAAAATGGAAATGGAGGAATTCTGGGTTATAGTCAAGATGGTGGTGCAAAGTTAGATGTAACCCAGAGCTTTTCCCAACACAAGTTTAAATGAAGTCTCTACACAGAACTTATAGATTCTGATCCACTAAGAAAAAGTAAAAAAAAGTTCTCAACACAAGATATCATTATCTTCATTAAAGTCTATCTTTTGGGAGATAAAGGTGTAATATAACACTGCATAAGCAGGAGAACAGGAAAGCCAACAGGAGACCATTAACCACAGTATAGCTCAGAGTCTAGTACAGTAGGGAGGGTCTCAACCCCAGACAAAGTCTGAGTCTGGGGAACACTGGGGCAACAGACAGGATTGGGTTAGGAACAAAGGACTGCATTGGTAAAATATTAGCAAACAATAAACCAGAGGCCAGATTCTGGTCACAGCTCTAAAAGCTATGGACTATGTCCCCTGTCCCTCAGAAGCAGAGATCAACTATTAAAATGACAAAAGGAGTTCAATAGCTAATAGTCAGGTATGGTGATAAAAATGACATCTCAAAAGAAGAAAGCAGTGACAAATTACCTACATGGGGAGGCTTAAAGGATTTTATACATTGGCCTCAGTCCAAAACTCCATTCACTAGCTTAAGATGGATAATTAAAACCAAAGAGGGGAGGAAGAAGAAAAATGGAAAAAAATGAGAACCATTCAGGAGAAATATGAAAAATTGACTGAGGAAATCAACTCTGTTAAAAGTAAAAACAGCTACATTGAAAAAAAATGTTAAAAACAAAAAATTAAATTGACAAACTGGAAAAGGAATGACCTCATTAAAAATGAAAGTTAACTAAGTAGAGAAGGAAAAAAAGTCAATTAAAAGTAAAATTTAACTACCTGGAAAAGAAAAGAGAAAAAAGGTAAGTGAAGAAATTAAATCTTAAAAATTAAAATTGACAAATGAAAACTAATGACACTATGAGACAAAAAGATGCCATCAAATAAAATTAAAAGGATGTTTCTTTACCAGAAACTTTCAGTTAACAAAAGTGTAGTGTAATAGGGTTGGAAGGAGAGCATTTTTTTAGAAGGGCAAGACATAAATAGAACATGAAGTGATCTTGCTTAGATAACAAATTTGTAGTTGTATATTTAGAGCACAATAGCAACTGGAGGTGTTTACTAAGAGGGACTGGACATGAATAGATCATTAAGTAACTTTACAACATGCTATGACTTTTGAGGGTTGAGTGTTCATGGAAGATATTTGGAAAGTGGATGTGGCAAAATTTTATAATAATTTGATGCTATTTATCCCTGTTGAGTAGTGTATTTCTAATGGGACAGAAGACACAGAGATTAGGAGGAAATGTTGATTATCAATCAGCCAATCAGTTAATACTTGATAAAGGCATTTCTATCAGAAGAGCTATAAAGACATGAAGAGAAGGATTAAATTAGGAGGAGGCTAAGCATTAGAGGATAAGTAAAACCATATGAAGAGGCACAAAGACCTATCATAGCAGAGCGAAAGAATGGAAGGTATGAACATTGAATAACTCCTACTCCCAACATATCTGGCCCTGAGAAGGAATAGCATGCAATCCTAGTTGGTTTAAAAATCTATCCTACCCTATAGGGAAGTTGGGGGAAGAAAGGGCAATGAGGGAAAATGAGTGCAAAAATATAAATAAAGTTAAAGTTAAAATGAAAATGAAAACTAAAGAGAAAAGGGAATAAAATATTTGTGAGAAATAAGAGGGAAGGAAAGAGAAAAGCATAAACAGGGAAAGATAGTATTGAAGGAAATATAGTATTAGTAATCAAATATAATTGTGAATAAGATAAATTTTCTCATAAAATGGAAACAAATCGCAGAATTGTTAAAAATTAGAATTCTAAAATATATATTCATTTTTACAAGAAATACATTTGAAGTATAGATAAACACAAGGTGAAGATAAAAGGCTGAAGCAAGATATATTGTTCAGTAGAAATGACAAGGCTGGGGTAGCAATTCAGATCTCAAAGAAACAAAAGCAAAAATAGATCTAATAAAATTGGATATGGATGGAAACTTCATCTTCTTTTATTTAAGAAAGATTTTATTTATTTTGAGTTTTACAATTTTTCTCCCTAATCTTGCTTCCCTTCCCCTCTGCCCACAGTAGGCAGTCAATTAGTGTTTAAATTGTTTGCATGGTATACATTGATCTAAATTGAATGTGATGAGAGGGAAATCATATCCTTAAGGAAAAAAAAATAATGGATAAGAGATAGCAAAATTACATAAGATAATGTTTTTGGTCTTTATACAAACCCCACAATTCTTTCTCTGGGTACAGACGGTATTCTCCATCACAGATATCCCCAAATTGTGTCTGATTGTTGCACTGATGGAATGAGCCAAGTCCACTAAGGTTGATCATCATCCCCCTGTTCCTGTTAGTGTGTATAATGTTTTTCTGGTTCTGCTTAATATGCTCAGCATAAGTTCATTCAAGTCCTTCCAGGTTTCCCTGAATTCCCATCCCTCTTGGTTTCTAATAGAACAATAGTATTCCTTGACATACATATACTACAGTTTGTTAAGCCATTCCCCAATTGAAGGACATTCACTTAATTTCCAATTCTTTGCCACCACAAACAGGGCTGCTATGAATATTTTTGTCCAAGTTATGTTTTTACCCTTTTAAATAATCTCTTCAAGGTATAAACCCAGTACTAGCATTGCTGGATCAAAGGGCATGCACATTTTTGTTGCCCTTTGGACGTAATTCCAAATAGCTCTCTAGAAAGGTTGGATGACTTCACAGCTCCACCAACAATGCATTAGTGTCCCAGATTTCCATATCCCTTCTAATATTGTTGAGAAACTTCATCTTCTTAAATGGTATCACAGGAAATGAACTAATATGATTATTAAACATAAATGCACCAAGGGGCATGGCATCCAAATTCTTAGAGGACAACAAATTATAGCAAGACTTGAACAGAAAAACTGTAAAAGAGGGCAACCTCAACCTTTCTCTCTTAGAATGAAATATATCTAACCAAAAAATAAACAAAAGGAAGTTAAGAGGGCAAATAGAATTTTAGATAAAGTTAGAAAACACAAAACTCTGGAGAAAACTAAATAGAGATAGAAAGAAATATAATTTTTTCTCTTCAGTACATGAAATATATGCCAAAACTAAACATGTATTAGGTCATTAAACCTTACAATGAAATGCAGAATGGCCAATATAATAACGCATGCTTTTCAGATCATCACGCAATAAAATTGAATATAATGAAAGGCCATGGAAAGATAAACTAAAAATTAATTTGAAACTAAATAACCTAATTTTAAATATTGAGTAGATGAAACAACAAATCATAGAAAAAATCACTAATTTTCATCTATGACAATGACAGCATTGAGACATCATACCAAAATTAATGGGATGCAGTCAAAGCATTTTTAGGGGAAATTTTATAACTTTAAATGGTTTTTTTTGAATAAAATAGAGAAAATAGAATTCAGTGAATTGGGCATGCAATTAAATAAACTATAAAAAGAACAAATTAAAAATTCCTAATTAAAAGCCAAACTAAATTAAATGACAAATCAAAGGAGAAATTAATAAAAATTTAAAGCATAAACCTATTGATCTAATAAATGAAGCAGTAGGTTTTATGAAAATAAAAAATAAATTAAATAAATCTTTACTTAATACAATTAAAAAGAATGAAAACAAAATAACCAGTATCAAAAATGAAAAGGGTGAATGCCGGCAACAATGAAAAAATTAAAGTGATAATTTGGAGTTATTTTTGTCAACTGTTTACCATTAAATAAGACAATCTGAGTGAAAAAAAAATGAATATTTTCTAAAAAATTTAGCTAGATTAACAGAAGAGTAAATAAAATACTTAATGCCATTACAGAAAAAGTGAATTGTACAAACCATCAGTAAACTCCATATGAAAAAAAAATCCATGCTTAAATGGATTTACAAATGAATTTTACTGAGTAACAATACATTCCAATTCTACATAAAATATTTTAAAAATCGAACATTTCAATAGCATAACTAAAAATATGATTATATCAATATGCGCTGAAAAGGCCTTTGATAAAATACAGCAGTGATTCCTATTCAGAAGACTAGAGACCATAAGCATAAAAGGATTTTTCCTTGAAATAATTAACAGTATTCATGTAAAACTATCAATGAGCATTTTATGAAATGGGAATAAACTAGGAGAATTTCCAATAAGATCAGGTTTGAAGCAATGTTGCCCATAATCACCATTACTATTCAATAACCTATTAGAAATTTAACTTTGGCATTAAAAAAAAGAAAACAGAAATGAAGGAACTATAATTGATAATGAGGAAGCAAAATTTTTACTCTTTGGAGATGATATGATGACATAACTAGACTCTTCCCCCCAAAAAAATACCCTAAGAACTACTTGAAATAATGAACTCCAGCAGCATAGAAGGATATAAAATAAATCCACATAAATCATCAGTATTTCCATTTATGAACAACTTAAAAAGGTCCAAGGGAAAAAGGAAAGCAAAATTCCATTTATAGTAACTGTAGACAACATATTACATTTGGGAATCTGCCTCCCAAGACAAACACAAAAATAATATGAATACACTTTCAAAATGCTTTTGACAGGAAAACAGACAGATCAAAGCAACTGGAAAAGCATCAATTTCTCATGGTTAGGAAAAGATAATGTAATAGAACTGACAATTCTACCCAAATAAAATTCCTTATTCAAAATCATACCTATCAAAGTATCAAAAATTATTTTACAGAGGTAGAAAAAATAGGAGCAAAATTAATCAGAAACAAGGGAATGGAAAAATGCAAAGGAAAATGACTTAGCTATAATAGATCTTAAACTTTACTATGAAGTGGCAGTCATCAAAATTGTCTGGTAATGTTTAATAAAAAGTGTAATGAACCAGTGCTTTAGGGTTGGTACAAAAGAAACAGTAGCAAATGACTATGGTAATCTACTGTTTGTCAAAACAGTAACTTCTGGGATAAGAACTCATTATTTGACAAAATATATTGGGAAAACTGGAAAATATTATGGCCAAAATTAGGCATGGGTTCACATCTCACAGTCAATACTAAAATAAGGTCAAAATGGGTTTTGCATTTGGAGATAAAGGGCAATGCCATAGTCACATTACAAGCTCAAGAAAACCTTTATCTGTCACATCTCTATGGAAAGAGGAGAAATTTATGATGAACAAGAAGTAGAGAAAATTATAAAATGCACATCAGATGATTTTGACAATTTTAAATTGAAAAAAGGTTTTTCACTAGGGAAAGAATTGTAGCCAAGATAAGAAGAAAAACAGAAAGCTGGGAAACAATTTTCATAGGTAATATTTCTCATAAAGGACTCATTTCTAAAACATAGAGATCTAAGTTGAATTTATAGGAATACAAGTCATTCCCCAATTGATAAATTTTTAAAGGATATGAACAGTCAGTTTTTAGCAAAAAAAACCCTAAAACTACATATAGTCATATGAAAAAATGCTCCAAATCACTAGTGATCATAGAATGCAAATTCAAACAACCCCATCTATCATATTGGGTAAGGTGACCACAAAAAAGGAAAATGATTAGTTTTGGGAAGTATTGGGACTTTAATCCACTATTGATGAAATTGTGAACTGATCCAGCCATTCTTGAAACGAATCTGTAACTATGCCAAAAGAGAAAAAAAGCCTATCATAAATTTTATCACACCAAAAAATAGGAAAAGTCTCACATTTTCAAAAAGTTATAGCATCTCTTTTTGTAGTGGCAAAGAATTAGAAATTTAGAGGATGCCCATCAATAGGGGAATATCTGAGCAAGTTATGATATATCACTGTTATAAAGTACTATTGTTCTAAAAAAACTCATGAATGATCAGATTCCAGAGAAACTCATAAAGAATTACATGAAGTGATGCAAACCAAGAGTACATGGTACACATTAACAACAACAAAAAAAATTGTCAACTATTATGGAGGCAGTCCCTCTCAGCAGTTGAGATATAAAGTCTGAGAGATCTGCCCTTCACATCCAAAGGCAAAATAAAATAAATAAAAAACACAGAATCTGAACGTATACTATGTTCACTTTTTAAAAGACTTCTCTTATGTTTTTTCTTCCTATCTCACCATGTCCTTTCTTTTCCATTAGTTCTAATTTCTCTTGCACAAAACATTAATATGTAAATATTTTGAACACAAATATACATGACCAAACTGATAGCAGCCAGGATGATTAAGGAGGGTAGGAAGGGTGGTGGAAAAATGTGCAGCTCATAAATTTCAAATGAATGAATGAATGTTGAAAAACTACCATAGCACATAATAGGAAAAAATAAAATACATTTTCAATATTAAAAATAAAACTCCACACATTTGAATAGCAAAGTAAACTAAAAATTAAAATCCTGCATATGTTACTAACAAAAATCCCATTTGGAGCAGAGAGAAACATGCAGTTATTACCAAAGGCTTGAATAGTATATATTTTGATTTGGTTACAGTTAAAAAAAACAAGCAGGTGTATCAATCCTGTTCTCAGATAAGTAATGTATCATATTAAATATAAATGTATCTAATTAAAAGAGTTAAGGAAGGAAAGTACATCTTTCTAAAATGTGCCATAGACAATAAAATAATGCCAATATTTAATAGGCATGCACCAAATGGTTTAGCATTCAAATTCTTAAAGGAGAAGTCAAATGGGGTTTAAGCAGATATAGATAATAAAACCATATAAGTAGATGTCTTCTACCTTCAAATCTAACCACAAAATAAATGACGGAATTTAAGAAGATGAATAGAACTTTATACAAGTTATGTAACAGATCTCAGGAGAAAATTGAATTGGGAAAGGAATATATCTTGTGTCCTCTGTGGTTCAAGGCATCTACACAAAAATTGCCTATTGTGTTCAGGCATAACCAACTCACAATCAAAATGCACAAAGGCAGACATATTAAATGCATTCATTTCAAATAGTGAAACAAAAAATTGAAAGTAATAAAGAGCCATAGAAAGATGAATTAAGAGGCATCTAGGTGGCACAGTGAATAGATCACCAACCCTGGAGTTAGGAGTTCCTGAGTTCAAATGTGGACCTCAAATACATACTAATTGCCTAGTTGTGTGACCTTGGCCAAGTCACTTAACCCCATTGACTTGCAAAAAAACTAAAAACAAGAACTATAAATTAAAAGTAATTGGAAACAAAATGACCTAATTTTATAGAATGAGTGATTCAAAAAACACATTATGGAAACAATCAGCAATTTCATCTAAGACGATGACAACAATGATACATTGTACCAAAATTTCTGGGTGGCAGGCAAATAGCTAGGGGAAATTTTATGTCTGTAAATGTTTACATGAATGAAATAGAGAAAGAAGAGATCAATGAATTGGACCTGCAACCAAAGCAGTTAGGAAGAGAAGAAATTAAATATTAAATTCAAAATTCTGAATATCAAAGGAAAGAATTAATGAAATTGAAAATAAGAAAACTATTGAACTAGTAAATAAAACTGAGTTGGTTTTAATAAAAAAAACCAATAAATAGATAAAATATTGGATGAATTGATTTAAAAAATAATAATCAAGTAAAGAGTTTCAAAAATGAAAAGAATGTATTCAATGCCAATAAGGAAGAAATTATAGCAAAACTTAGGGAATATTTTGTCAAACTATGTGCCAAAATATGACAGTCTAAATGAAATGGAGGAATATGTACAAAAGTATTAATTGCCCAGCTTAACAGAGGAGGAAATAAGATACTTAAATAAAACAATTCAGAAAAAGAAATTGAACAAGTTATCAATGAACTCCCTAAGGAAAAAATATTCAGGTTCCAATGAATTTACAAGTGAATATTACCAAATTAATTCTAATTAATTCTAATTATACATAAACTATATGGAAAAATAGGTGAAAAGGGAATTTTTCCAAGTTCCTTTTATGAACCAAATATGATGCCAATACCTAGCATAGGAAGAATTAAACCAGAAAAAGAAAATTATTAACTGATATTTTAATGAATATTGATGTAACAATTTAAGATAATAAACTATGATTAGGTATGATTTCTACCTGGAATGCTTGTAAAATGAGGGAAATTAATAGAAATAATGCAAAGGAAAGTGACATAGCCAGACCAGATCTAAAACTCTATTATGAAACATAATTCATCAAAATTGTCTGCTATGTCTAAAAAAATAGAATGATTAGTCATTGGAATGAATAAGGCACAAAAGAAGCAGTAGTATTTGACTACAGTAATCTATTGTTTGACAAACTCAAAAACATTTTTTCTGGGATACAAACTCATTATTTGATAAAAAAAAAAAACTTCAGAAAAGTAGAAAATAATATGGCAAAAATTTGGCATAGAGCCACATCTCACACACCCTATACCAAAATAAAGTCACAAGGTATACAGGATTTAGTCAAAAAGTTGATACAACAGACCAATTACCAGACCAAGAAATACTCCATCTGTCATATCTACAGGAAGGGGAGAAATCAAACAAGAGATAGTGTACATTATAAATTGCAAAATGGATGATTTTGAGTATAGCAAATTAAATTTTTTTACAATAATAAAACCAATGCTGCAAATTTAAGAAGGAAAACAGAAAGCTGGGAAATAATTTTCCCAAGTAGGAGTTCTACTAAAGGTCTCATTTCTAAAATTTACAGAGAACTGCAAGAAATTTATGATTCCCAGTTGATAAATGATGAAAGGATATGAGCAGACAGTTTTCCCAACTGATAAATGGTGAAAGGATATGAATAAAGTTTTCAAATGAAGAAATTAAAGCTATATATACAATCATATGAAAAAAATGTTCCTAATCATTACTGATTAGAGAAATGCAAATTAAAACAGCTATGAGGTTCCACCTCACATCTATCAGATTAGAAAAGATAACAAAAAGTGAAAACAACCAATGTTGGAGAGGCTGTGGGAAAATTGGGACATTAATACATTATTGGTGGAGTTGTGAACTGATCTATCCATTTTGGGCAGCAATATGGAGCTATGCCCAAAAAACAGTAAAACTAATCATACCCTATGACCCAGAAATTCAAATTCTCGATTTCCAGAAGATATTATAAAAAATGGGAAAAGTCCTACATGATTCAGTTTATTCATAGAAGCTTCTTCTGTAGTGGAAAGAGTTTCCAAGGATTTAATGAACAAAACTGCAAAAGAAGGCAGCTTACCCTTACCAGATCTAAGAATATATTATAAAGCATAAGTCATCAAAACTATCTGGTATAGGCTAAGAAACAGAGTGGTGGATCAGTTGGATTGACTAGGTACAAAAAAGATGGCAGAAAATGATTATAGTAATCTGCTGTTTGATAAACCCAGAGTTCAGCTTATGGGATAAAAACTCTATCTTCAATAAAACTGTTAGGAAAATTGAAAGTAAGTATGAAAGAAACCTAGACTAGACCAACACCTCAAACCCTATACCAAGATAAGATAAAAATGGATACAGGATTTAGACATAAAAGAGAATATTATAAGCAAACTAGGAGATCAAGGAAGAGTTTACTGTCATATTTATGGAAAGGGAAGCAGTTTATGGCCAAGAAAAATTTGGAAAACTTCATTAAAAATGCACTAGGTAATTTTGATTTCATCAAATTAAAAACATTTTGCACAGACAAACCCACTGTAACCAAGAAGAAAAGAAATGAATTAAATTGAGAAACAATTTTTCCGACTAGTATTTCTGATAAAGGACTCATTTCTTAAATATATAGAGAACTGAGTCAAATTTAAATAAAAAAAACAAACATGCCATTGACCAGTTGACAAATGGTCAAAGGATATGCAAAGGAAATTTACAGATGAGGAAATCAAAGCTATCCATAGTCATATGAAAAACTGTTCTAAATCATTACTGATTAGAGAAATGGAAATTAAAGCATCTCTGAGGTGCCATCTCACTTCTATCAGATTGATCAATATGACCAGAAAGGACAATAATCAATATTGGAAAGAATGTGGGAAATCTGGGACACTTATGCATTGTGGGGGAGCTGGGAACTCATCCAACCTTTTCTCAAGAGCAATCTGGAATTATGCCCAAAAAGCAATAAAAATGTGCATACACTTTGATCCCTCAATACAACTACTGGATATATATCCCAAAGAAATCATGAAAAAGGGTAAAAAATATTACTTATGCAAAAATTATCATAGCAGTTCTGACTTCTGTGGGAGTTGGGGGGAGGGAAGCAAGATACAGGAAAATCAAAAAATTGAAAAATTAATAAATAATAAGAAATAAAAAGAAAAGAATGGAGTGAATACAGACCAGAGTATACTATTTTCATTTTTTAAAACTTAGTTTATGTCTTTTCCTCTTCCTTATATTGTTTTTCTTTTAGCTTTGATTCTTGTTTTATGGTATTACTAATACTGAAATGTCTTTAATGTGATTGCTTATATAATCTATCATATTATTTGCTGTCATGAATGCAGTGAGGGAAGGGAGTAAAGTAGAAAAACTTTGGAACTCAAAAGCTTTCAGAAAGATATCTGTTCAAACAGTTTTTCAATGTAATTGAAAAAAATATAATAACATTAAAAATAACATCAACTTATATCTAAATAATTAAAAAATAAAATTTATTCACCAGATTTCATATATATATATATTTATACTGTTTTTCCTCATAGTATTCTCAAGATAAAATGTTGAAAAGAAAATCCAATCGACAATAAAGAACATCTTAGCTGAAGGACTTGTTTCAAGTTTATCCTCCTAAAAAGAGGAAACAAAACAAACCAGGAATCTTTTATGCATATTTCAAGACCTGTAGTAATCTTGGGCATCCTCAAAGTATTGCTACAAAGTCTTTTGGGGACATTTCCCTCTATCCCTGATGGGATATAACAAGTGAATTCCATAAATTCAGGAAAAAACTACTTGCTTCTAATTGTGTGACTATGACTCATCAGACTAGGAAAGTAATAATGAAGCCCACTCTGTTGTTGACAGTATTATCTGTACAAAAATGGTATTAGACATATTTTATGGGGAAAAAGTCAACATTCTCTTCCTAATATAGTATTTGTAGTGTCAACTTCTACAGTTTCTGCAACTAAAAATACAATTTGCCAACACACCCCTATGTAGTTGCTTAGTTTTCTATTTTTGAAGTGTCTCTAAATGCAAAATCAGGATAGCGATCAGGTTAGTTTTACCTATCAACAACTGTGAATTCACGAAAATCTTTTTATGTATTGCCTATGAATGAAGATCTTTGAGAGAGAATTGTGAATTCTATTCAAAGCCAGTAATAGAATTCCAATTTAGGTGTCAAAAAGAAATAAAAGGCAATCATTTCCCACCCAGTTGATGTTTTTAACTTCTATCCTATTAGTTGTTGAAGGTTTATATTTCCTCTTCATTAAAAAGATGACTATCAACTTCATGTTTGAATCCATCCTAGATTTATTATTTTAGTAAGATGTTCACCTTTATTAAAAGAAATTTCACTAGAGATAAATATGCATAGAAATTGTAGCCAAGAAAAAAATGCCAGGGTACAGATACATTCCTTCAAATGTGACCTAGATTCAAGATTGATTTCCTCATTAACTGATATCATATTTAGAATAACAATCTTACACATTTTGTCTGCAATCTCTGCAGAAAACCATAACTTAGTTTTCTATAATATATATATATATATATATATATATATATATATTCAATGATGAAACCTTTTTCTCAAACTTTTTTTTAAATTCACAAAACTTAATTTAAAAAGAAAAGTAAAAGCAGCTACAACTATATTTTTAGTAAAATATGAGGTCTATCATTATGGTAAACCATTTAGGTAGGGGCAGTAAAAGAAAATTTTCATTGAATGATCATTTTTTTACAGGAGTGCTTATACTGTGTTGAATTGGATAGGCAATTCTTGCTTGTAATTTTAGCTCTTTGGCTTTATGAAATATTTTATTTCAAGCCCTTTGAGTCTTTAAAACATCAACTGCTAAGTATTGCATTATACTGACTATTACTTCATGATATCTGAACTGTCATTTTTATAGTTGTTTGTAATATTTTCTCCTTCATCTGGTAACACTTGAATTTGCTAAAGTATTCCATAGAGTTTTTAGTTTTGAATGTCTTTCAGAAGGTTATTGGCGAATTATTTCAATGACTATTTTACTGTCTCACTCTAGATATTAGGCAATTTTTTAGTAACTTTTTGAAATATATAGTCTAGACATTTGGGTGATTTCTATAATTTTTCAATTATATATCTTGTAACTATTTTCCAGGTCAGTTGTTTTTCCAATGAAGTATTTTGCATATTCTTTTGCATTCTTTTGATGATTTTTATTGTAATTTTTTATTTAAATTGATACATATTTTTATTTTTTCCCATAAAATTATATTATTTTTAACATTCATTTATTTGCAAATGGTTATACATTATTCTACCAGTCTGTTCCCTCCTTCCTTCCACTGCAGTGAAAAGTGTGGCAAAAGTCATGCATGTCTACTTGTGCTATGTGGCGAGTTCAGTGATTCTGGAAATGAGATTTTTTTTTTAAAAACCATATTATCCAAAAATTTATCTAATTTAGTGTTTTATGGTTTATAGTTTTCTTGCTTTCAGTTTTATTTATTTCTCTTTCTTATTTTTATTTATTTCTCTTTTGATTTCAGAATTTCTGATTGGGTATTTCATTGGAGATATTTATATGTTTTTAAACATTTTTTAGAATTCATTGATGCCCTCTTTATTATATTCACATAAGTATTTTGACATACAAATTTCCACTAAAAACAGCTTTGATTTCATCTCAGATATTTTACTATGATGTCTCATTGTCATCTTCTTGAATGAAATTGTTGTTTATTTCTATGATTTGTTGATTGATCCACTCTTTGTTAAATTTAGGTTATTTAGTTTCCAGTTAATGTTTGTTTTATCTTTCCTGTTTTACTATTACAATTTTTTTTGATCATGGTCTAAAGGACATGTATTTATGATTGCTCCCTCTCTCTATTTGCTTGTAATATTTTTTATGCCTTAGGACAAGGTCCGTTTTGGTATACATGTCTTGTATTGCAGAGAAAAAAAGGTTAATCTTTTCTATCCCCATTCAGGTTTGTCTATGGACTGTTCTATTCCATTAATTTTTAAGGGAAAGTTCATCCCATACATATTCCCATGATTTTCAGAATAGTGCATTCCAGGTCCTTAGAACCCTTAATGTCGATGCAGCTAGATCTTGGCTCCTTGGTATCTTAATTGTTTCTTTCTGGCTGCTTACAGGATTTTCTCTTTTACTGATAGCTCTGGAATTTGGCCACAATATTACTTGGTGTTTTCATGTTGGGATCCTTTTCCAGAGGGGATCAATGTATTCTTTCTTTTTTTTTCAATGTATTCTTTCAATAACTATTTTGGCCTCTGATTCCATCATGTCAGGGCAATTTTCCATCACTAAATCTTGTAATATTAAGTCCAGGCTTTTATTCTCTTCAATATTTTCAGGGAGACAAATGATTCTTTTTTTTTTTGAAATGTATTTGTTAGGTTTTTGGGGTTTTTTGCAAGGCAATGTGGTTAAGTGGCTTGCCCAAGGCCACACAGCTAGGTAATTATAAAGTTTCTGAGGCCAAATTTGAACTCAGGTACTCCTGACTTCAGGACCAGGATCTATCCACTGTGCCACCTAGCCCCTCAAGCCCAGTGATTCTTAAATTGTCTCTCCTAGTTCTATTCTACCGGTCAGTAGTTTTGCCAAAGAGTTATTTTACATTTTCTTCTATTTTTATGATTTTTTCCTAATTCTAATGAAATCATTAGTTTCCACAGATTCCATTCTTCTTTTAGAAAATAATTTTCTTCATTTACCTTTTTCAATTCATTTTCCAGTTGGACAATTCTCTTTTTGAGGAAGTTTTCCATTTGACCAACTGAGGTTTTAAAGGAATTCAATTTTAATTTTAATTTAAAAGAATGCTTTTTGCATTTGTCCACTCATATTTTCCAAGGTTTTCTTGTTGTAGGGTGTTGATTTTCTCTCCAAAATTTTCCAATTGAATTTTAAATACCTTCCTGATTTATTCAAACAAGTTTTCTGTACTGGAGACCAAATCATATTCTCCTCAGAGGTTCTAGATCTCTCTGAGTTAGAGTCTTTGCCTTCTAGGTGATTTTCTATGGACACCCTGTCCTGCTGGCCTTTTTTCATTTTCCTGAGTTCTCCCTCCTGTTGGGGAGGGACTGGTTCACAGAAGTTTGGTGTTGAGATCCCTAGAGTCTTTACTAACTGAGTTTAATAACTTTATAATTATTATTATTAATATTATCTTAATATTTTATTAATTTATTTTATTTACTAATTGTAAATTATTTAATTATTAAAATTAAATTCATTTATTAAAACTAAATTCAAAAATTTACCATTATTTTATTAATTTCTTAAGATCATTTTATAATAATAATAATTTTGATGATGATGATGATGATAATGATGATGATGATGATGATAATAATAATACAGGCTAGCCAGTAGGGAGTGCTAGAAACTTTACTCACTGGGCTTAGCAACTCTCAGTGGGTTGTCCAGTAGGTGGTTTTAGAGGCTTTACTCACTGAGATTAATCACTCAAGTGGTCTGGCTGGAGTGTCTATGACCTTAATTTGAGGCCTTTCTCTTGGCCTGGAGGGGATGGGTAGTGCTGCTGGACACTTTTATCCTTGAACAATGTGGGCTATGCCCTGGGGTAAGCTAATTAGTCTCCATATTCAGCTGATGGAGTTCTGCCGACCATAATGTGTTTGTTCTGTGAAGAGGACCCCACTGATGTGAAAGTATGGAGTCTGAGGTCCTCCAGACCAGAGAAGCGCTATAGATTGATGTTTGCAACTCTCTGCATTGGGACTTACTCTGCAGTTGTGCTGGAGACCCCCAAACAATCAGGCCCACAGCCAAAGAATCAGTGCCCCATTTGGTTCTTAGACCACAGTTCCCACAGTCAGCACTTCTGTGGCTGATCTTAGGTTAGTCCCAATCTCACCCCACCCTCAGTGCCTCTCTTCTTTCTTCTCCTGGATCACCGATGATCCCCGAAGTCAGACCTTGAGATAAAGGTTCTTTTCCTAGCTTCTTTTTCTGAGTTTTGTCAATGGAATTTCTGTTAAGAAGTTTGTTTCATATTATATATGAGGTAAGATCAGGAAACCTTAGCACAGTATCTGTCTTTTCACTGTTATCTTGGCTGGAAGTCCCCATCTACAACTACTAATAACTTCATACCATCTCATGACCCAACTGTGAAATCTGTTCAATATAGAATTGGAATAACTCACTAACATAATTAACAATGTGTAATGATTTAGGAAGTTATGTAGTACAATGGATAGTAAACCAAAGTCAAGAACTCACCTTCCTCTTCTGGCCAAGATGGCAGAGAGAAGACAGGCACAGTTCTAGAGTCTCCTGATCTCTTCACCATCTATCACATGAAACAAACCTCTTAGAGGAAGTCCGGCTCACAGAACCCAGAGAGAAAAGCCAGGAGAAAGAGCATCTACCTCAGGATTTGTCTCCTGTTGCAGCTTTGGTAGAATTTGGGCGGGTGTGTATCAGACCCGTATCAGCCAGAGTAACAGCTGAATTGGAACCGGGAGTCTGAGGGCTGGAGAGCGGGACCTGCTGGATCAGCGGTGGGGCTGGACGAAAGGGGCTTAGGTTGGTGGGGAAGCAGAGGTGCTGGTGTTGGTGCTGTCCCACTGGAGCTTGGGGAAGGGTCTAAAGGGAGAGGTCTGGTGCAGGAGAGCTGTGCACACCATCGCTGGGCTCCTTCAGTCTGAGAAATTCTGAGCCCATGCCTCCATTGCACTGACACCTCCTCCAAAACAAACAATTATAAACTACTTCTGCCTCAGGCCCAGGTGTGTGAGCCAAAGAACCAGCCCAGATGAGGAATGACCTCAGGCCAGGGTAAAGCCCACCACTGATTGAAGGCAAAAGAATTCAATAGTTCCAACTCCTCCCTTGCCCAAAGGGAGAAGGCCTCTCAACCCAGGTCACACACACTCCAGAGAGGGCAACCAGCACCTCCTATTGGCCAGTCAGAGTAGCCAGCCGGAGAAACTGCACTCAGTAAAGCCTTTAGCGATCCCAAGCCCAGGTGAACCAGCCCCCCCCCCCAACTCAAGGTCTTACCATAATGAAGAAGGGTCAGCAGAAAGGTGAATCCATAGAAAAATTCCAGGAAGGGAAAGACCCCAACTCAGAGAGACCTGGAACCTATGAGGAGAATACAATCTGGTCTCCAGCACAGAAAATCTTCCTCGAAGAAATAAGGAAGGAGCTTAAAAATTTGGGAGAGATAATTAATACCTTGCAACAAGAAAACAAAACCTTAGAAAGTACAATTGGAAAAACACAAAAGGAGAATAAATCTCTCAAATCATCAATTGGACAATTACAAAATGAAAACAATTCTCTCAGATCCTCAAATGAGCAAATGCAAAAAAAAAAATTAATTCTCTCAAAACCTCAATTGGTCGAATGGAAAGGTCTCTCAAAAGTAGAATTGACCAATTGGAAAGGGAGTTGGAAAAGGTTAATGAAGAAAACTCCTCACCCCCAAAAAAAGAATGGAGTCTACAGAAACAAATGACTCGACGAGACAGCTAGAGTCAGTTAAACAAAATCAAAAAATAGAAACAAATGTAAAATACCTCATCAACAAAACCAGTGACCTTGAGAATAGATCGAGGAGGGGCAACCTGAAAATTATAGGACTTCCTGAAAATATTGAAGAGAAAAAAAGCCTGGACTTAATATTACAGGATCTAGTGATGGAAAACTGTCCTGATATCATGGAATTGGAGGGCAAAGTAGTTATTGAAAGAGTACATTGATACCCACCAGAAAAAGACCCTAAAATGAAAACACAAAGGGATGTTGTGGCCAAACTCCAGAACTATCAGATAAAAGAGAAAATCCTGCAAGCAGCCAGAAAGAAACAATTTAAATATCAAGGAGCCACAGTAAGGATCACGCAAGACCTGGCTGCATCAACATTAAGGGATCGAAGGGCCTGGAATGAGATATTTCGAAGAGCATGGGAGCTTGGAATGCAGTGAGGAATCTACTTTCCTGCAAAGCTGAGCCTACTCTTCCAGGGAAAGAGATGGACATTTAATGAAATGGAAGAATTCCAAAAATTTCTCATGAAAAGACCAGAGCTAAACAGAAAATTTGGACATCAAACAGGAGGTCCAAGAGACACATGAAAAGGTAAAAAAAAAGGGGGGGTGGTGGAAAAAGACAAAAAAAATGCAATAAATGTAACTCTAATGGAGAGAATCCACCTTGCCAGAAATGATGGACCTTCATGACCTATCCATGAGACTACTATCTAATGTGATGTAATTGGCTTTAACCCCATTTGGGAGAAAGACTCTAACAACTCTCAGGAATTTAGACTCTATTTGATAGAATATACAGAAGTAGAAGGGTCAGACACTCAGAATTTTCTATGATTTAGATAGATCTAAAAAAAGCACTACTGCCCTAAAAAGGGGGACAGGAAAGAGAGGGGAGGAGGGAGGGGATTGAATGGGGGTAAATCACATTACACTAAAGAGGTACAAAAAACCTATGGTAATAGTGGGGAAGAAGGGAGCGGAGGAGGAACACCTGAATCTTCTTCTTGGCTTAAAGTCAACCTACACATAGTCAGTTAACTTATGAAACATCTAACCTTTCAAGTATTAAAAGGGGAAAAGGGGAGGGGGGGACGCAGAAAAGAAAGGGGAGTGGGGGAAATAAGGGGAAATAATAAAAGGAAGGGAAGGGAAAAGGGAAAAAGGGAAAGGGGAAAGAAAGGGGAGGGTGTGACATAGGAGGGCAAACACACTAAAGGGGGTGGTTTTCAGAAACAAAAGACTGGGGAAGATGGATAAAAGGTGGGGAAGGGGGAACAATACAAACAGAGGAAAGATAGCACAGAGGGCAATATAGAATTAGTAATCATAACCTTAAATGTGAATGGGATGAACTCTCCCTTAAAACGTAAGTGAATAGCAGAGTGCATTAAAAACCAGAATCCTACAATATGCTGTTTACAAGAAACTCATTTGAAGCAGAGAGATACAAATAGAGTAAAGGTAAAAGGTTGGAGCAAAATATATTTTGCTTCAGCTGAAGTAAAAAAAGCAGTTGTAGCAATCCTTATCTCAGACAAAGCAGCAGCAAAAATAGATAGCTTTAAAAGAGATAAGGAAGGAAACTTTATCCTCCTAAAAGGTACTATAGACAATAAAGTCATTTCAATATTGAATATATATGCACCCAGTGAGACAGCACCCAAATGCTTAGAGGAGAAGTTGAAAGAATTACAGGAAGACATAGACAGCAAAACTCTACTAGTAGGAGACCTCAACCTCCCGCTATCAGATCTAGATAAATCAAATCATAAAACAAACAAGAAAGAAATTAGGGAGGTAAATAGATTGTTAGAAAAATTAGGTATGGTAGATTTATGGAGGAAACTGAAGGGGATAGAAAGGAATATACCTTTTTCTCTTCAGTACATGGAACTTATACAAAAATTGACCATATACTAGGACATAAAAACCTAATGATCAGCTGCAGAAAGGCAGAAATAGTGAATACAACTTTCTCAGATCACAATGCAATAAAAGTCATATGCAATCCTGGGTCAAGGAAATATAAACCCAGAATAAACTGGAAACTGAATAACCTCATTTTAAAAAATGAGTGGACCAAAAAACAAATTATATAAAGAATTAACTATTTTATCATAGATAATGATAATAATGAAACAACATACCAAAACCTATGGGATTCATTCAAAACAGCTCTCAGGGGATATATTATAGCTCTAAATGCTTATATGAATAAATTGGAGAAAGAGGAAATCAATGAACTAAACATGCAACTAAAAAAATTAGAGGAAAGAACAATTCAAAAATTCCCAATTAAGGACCAAATTAGAAATTCTAAACATTAAAGGAGAAATTAATAAAACTGAAAGCAAAAAACTATTGAATAAATAAATAAAACCGGAAGTTGGTATTATGAAAAAACCAATAAAATTGATAAACCTCTGGTCAATTTAATTAAAAAAAGAAAGAAGAAAACCAAATAGCTAGTATCATAAATGAAAGAGGTGAACTCACCACAAACGAGGAGGAAATTAAAGTGATAATTCGAAATTATTTTGCCCAACTCTATGCCAATAAATATGATAATCTAAGTGAAATGGATGAATATTTAAAAAAATATAAGTTGCCCAGGTTAAATGAAGAAGAGATTAAATATCTAAACAACCCTATCTCAGAAAAAGAAATTCAACAAGCAATTACTGAACTCCCTAAAAAAAAATCTCCAGTACCTGATGGATTCACAAGTGAATTCTATCAAACATTTAAGGAACAATTGGTTCCAATCCTATATAAACTCTTTGGAAAAATAGGGAAAGACAGAACTCTGCCTAACTCTTTCTATGAAACCAATATGGTACTGTTACCTAAACCAGGAAGAGTTAAAACAGAGAAAGAATATTATAGAACTATGTCCCTGATGAATGTAGATGCAAAAATTCTAAATAAAATCTTAGCAAAACGATTACAACAAGTCGTCACTAGGATAATACATTATGATCAAGTAGGATTTATTCCAGGAATGAAGGGTTGGTTCAATATTAGGAAAGCTGTTAGTATACTTAATTATATCAACAACAAACCTATCAGAAATCATATGATTGTATCTATAGATGCTGAAAAAGCTTTTGACAAAATACAGCATCCATTCCTATTAAAAACACTAGAGAGTTTAGGAATAAATGGACTGTACCTTAAAATAATTAGCAGTATCTATCTGAAACCATCAACAAGCATTATACTCAATGGGGAGAGGCTAGAGGCATTCCCAATAAGATCAGGGGTGAAACAAGGGTGCCCATTATCACCACTACTATTCAATATTGTATTAGAAATGTTAGCATTAGCAATTAGAGAAGAAAAAGAAATTAAAGGAATTAGAATTGGGAAGGAAGAGACAAAACTCTCACTCTTTGCAGATGACATGATGTTCTACCTAGAAAATACCAAGAAATCATCTAAAAAACTCCTGGAAACAATTAGTAATTTTAGCAAAGTTGCAGGTTATAAAATACACCCTCATAAATCTTCAACTTTTCTATATATGTATAGCAAGAAACAGCAGGAAGAGCTAGAAAGAGAAATCCCATTCAAAGTAACCTCAGACAATATAAAATATTTGGGAGTCTATTTGCCAAGACAGACTCAGAAACTTTTTGAAAACAATTACAAAACATTTCTCACAGAAATTAAATCAGATTTAAATAACTGGGCAAATATCAACTGCTCATTAATAGGTAGAGCTAATATAATAAAAATGACAATTCTACCAAAACTAAAGTACCTGTTTAGTGCCCTACCAATCAAAATTCCAAAAAATTACTTCAACGAGTTAGAAAAAATTGTAAGTAAATTCATATGGAGAAATAAAAAGTCAAGAATTGCCAGCAGCTTAATGAAAAAAGTGCAAAAGAAGGTGGCTTAGCCCTACCTGATCTAAAATTATATTAGAAAGCATCAGTCATGAAAACTGTTTGGTATTGCCTAAGAAATAGAGTGGTGGACCAGTGGAATAGACTAGGTGTAAAAGCAGAAGATGATTATAGTAATCTGCTGTTTGATAAACCCAAAGAGTCTGGCCATTGGGATAAAAACTCCCTCTTTGATAAAAATTGCTGGGAAAATTGGAAGTTAATATGGAAGAAACTTAGATTAGCCCAACACCTCACAACCTTTACCAAGATAAGATCCAAATGGTTACAGGACATAGACATAAAAAAACAATACTATAAGCAAATTAGAAGATCAAGGACTAGTCTACCTATCAGATCTATGGAAAGGGGAACAGTTTATGACTGAGGAAGAGTTGGAGAATATCACCAAAATCCAATTAGATGATTTCGATTACATTAAATTAAAAAGCTTTTGCACAGATAAAACCAATGTAACCAATATCAAAAGAAATGTAGTAAATTGGGAAATAATCTTTACAAATAATGATTCTGACAAAGGACTCATTTCTAAAATATACAGAGAACTGAGACATATTTCTAAAACAAAAAGCCATTCCCCAATTGACAAATGGTCAAAGGATATGCAAAGCCAATTTACAGATGAGGAGATCAAAGCAATCCATAGACATATGAAAAAAAATGTTCTAAATCATTAATTATTAGAGAAATGCGAATTAAAGCTTCTCTGAGGTACCACCTCACACCTCTCAGATTGGCCAGTGTGACCAAGAAGGATAATGATCATTGTTGGTAGGGATGTGGGAAATCTGGGACACTATTACACTGTTGGTGGAGCTGTGAACTCATCCAACCCCTCTGGAGAGCTATTTGGAACTATGCCCAAAGGGCAACAAAAATGTGCATACCCTTTGACCCAGCAATACCACTATTCGGTCTATACCCTGATGAGATGAGGAAAAAGGATAAAAACATTACTTGTACAAAAATATTTATAGCAGCTCTGTTTGTGGTGGCAAAGAATTGGAAATCCAGTGAATGTCCTTCAATTGGGGAATGGCTTAGCAAACTGTGGTATATGTATGTCATGGAACACTATTGTTCTATTAGAAACCAGAAGGGACGGGATTTCAGGGAAACCTGGAGGGATTTGCATGAACTGATGCTGAGTGAGATGAGCAGAACCAGAAAAACGCTTTACACCCTAACAGTAACATGGGAGTGATGTTCAACCTTGAAGGACTTGCTCATTCCATCAGTGCAACAATCGGGAACAATTTTGGGCTGTCTGTAAAGGAGAATACCATCTGTAACCAGATAAGGAACTGTGGAGTTTGAACAAAGTTCAAGGACTATTCCCTTAGAAAAAAAAAACAGATAGCTTATTGTCTGATCTTGTTACCTCTTAGACTTCTCTTCTCTTTACGGATATGACTTCTCTCTCATCACACCCAATTTGGAACAAGGTACAACATGGAAACAAAGTAAAGACTGACAGAGTGCTTTCTGTGGGGGGGGGGGAGCAAGATTGGGGGTAAAATGTAAAACTCAAATATCTTTAATAAAAGTAAATTAAAACAAAGCAAAACAAAAAAAAAAGAACTCACCTTCCTGAGTTTCATCTTCCCTCAGACACTTTCTGTGTGACTGTGCAAGTCTAAATGTTTTTTTCTGATTTCTCATCTATAAAATGAGCTGCAAAAGGATATGGCAAATAATTCATTTCTTCACTAAGAAAATATAAATATGTATCAGGAAGAATAAAATGACAGAAAATAACTTAGCAACAACATAATTTCAGCAATGTATATTCTTCCACAACTGTTTTTATTTAATTAGTTTCTTTCTTTTCTCTACATACGTGTTTCTCCATATCTTCTGAAAATGTCCTGAAAACTTCATTTCCTCAAATTTCAGTTCAATAACCACTTTCTATAAGAGGTCTGTCCTTATTCTCACTTTCCAGTTGCTAAATGAGAAACTTAGAAAAGGACTCACGAAATGACAATTACACAAGCCCACACATGCATGCACACAAATACACACAAATAGAGATACACACATGCACTGATTATGAGATCCTGAGCAAATAATCCAACTGCTTAGAACCTCAGGCCATTTGAACTATGGTAATAATGATTTTCCTAAAAAAGCATTCCATATGCCAATAAAATTTTATTTGACAAATAGTTATATATATATATATATATATATATATATATATATATGTATATATATAATGTGTATGTATATGCATATGTTTTTTTTATTATTTGTATGTATACATGCTTTATCTTGTGACAATATAAAAAACTTAAAGAAAGAAATTTCATTTTATCTACATATTCCTGATAAATAGTAGGCAATTATTAGTAGTTTTTGATTATATAGATTTCTAAACTTCTTCCTTCCAAAAGAAAATCAAAGATATTGAGAAAAACTTTGGTATTCCAGGACTTGGCACAATCAAGAAAACAATTTCCAAAACTGGAGCATTTGAAAAAAGGGGATTTTCAGAAAATCCTGTCCCTAGGGAGTAATGAGATAGGTCATTTTAGCTAAATATAGATACAGTACTGAAAAGTCAAATCATTTTATACCTGAATGTTTTATTTCAAAAATAATTATGACAAACCACTAACATTGCTTCATTGATAGTATACATTAGAATGAATGCTTCCTCACCCTTTTGTGTGGACATAATGACTTTGATGACAACAGAATTTGTTGCAATTTTTCAACAACCCTCTAATTAATATAACAGTGGCACACTCTAAGAGGGTGGGGAGTTGGTAAACTTTTAAATATATGTTGTATGAAGAAAATTCCATTTTGACCCAATATGGAAAAGAAGAAAATCTATTACACTATGAGTTTGATGAAATTCTAACAAAATTTAGAAAGACTTTGTGGTTTTAATTATTTTGGGGTTTTTTTTTTTAGGTTTTTGCAAGGCAAATGGGGCTAAGTGGCTTGCCTAAGCCACACAGCTAGGTAATTATTAAGTGTCTGAGACCGGATTTGAACCCAGGTACTCTTGACTCCAGGGCTGGTGCTTTATCCACTGCGCCACCTAGCTGCCCCAGGTTTTTTTTTTTAAAGTTTGGGTATTAATGTTTTTCCCTGAATTGTGAAAAGCAAGAAGAAGTGATCATTTCATAGTTTCTAGCTTAAAAATAAGCTTAAAATTTCATGCTACCTACCAGAGAGTATTTGTCAATATGAGATCTAATCATGAGACATTAATTTATTTTCTTAACATTTCTAGATAGAAGATCACTTCCATCATCCATAATAATGCTGCATACAATTCAGGATGATATGTTAAAATGAAATCTTAACTGTAGTTGGACATTCAGCTATTCCAATTGAACATAAACCTCTCACAGAATCCAATTCTCCCTGGTGCACCAGGGAATAGATGTTTTCCAAGTGTTAAAGCTTGTTCTCCCTTTGGTCTCCCATATTCTCCCACAGACCACAGTCATTCTTAGTTGTAAAGATAATCATTATTATGTAGAAATATTAAATATGTATTATATAGACATTTTAAGAGCAAGATCTAAACATTTCAATAAATTAATAAGCAGAT
Source organism: Macrotis lagotis (assembly GCF_037893015.1). Classification (NCBI taxonomy): domain Eukaryota; kingdom Metazoa; phylum Chordata; class Mammalia; order Peramelemorphia; family Peramelidae; genus Macrotis; species Macrotis lagotis. The sequence continues at coordinate 65,844,378 of NC_133661.1, read as the reverse complement.
ATTTACTCATTTATTTGTTTGTTTTTAGTAAGGCAAAGGGGGGATTAAGTAACTTGCACAAGGTCAGGGAGCTAGGTAATTATTAAGCATCTGAGATTGGATTTGAACTGAGGTCTTCCTGACTCCAATACTCTATGCACTAAACCACCTAACTGCCCCTAAACAGGCATTTATTAAGTACTTATTATATGATTTAATTATATGTATTAAGTAATTATTTTATGGATTTGAACTCAGGTTCTCCTGATTCCAATGCCAGTGCTTTAATCACTGAGCAACCTAATTGCTCCCATTCATGATCTTTTAACTATGCTGTTATAAAAGCTTTCTCTATACAAGTCTCTGTCTACAATCCACCCACCAATTGAATTTCCTAATGTATAAAATTAGTATGTCACCATAATATACATCAAATTCATTGACTTACCTTTTGTCCTCCAATATAAACTATCATTTCTTTTGGAACTGAAAGATATTTGCCTCCTGACCTCTTCCAAATTATACAGTTTTTTTCCCTTATCTTAATAGATTAAGTGATATATTTATTATTAATATAGTAATTTTATATCAGACATATAAACAGAATCATAGAAATACAATATAAAATATTATATTTAAATAATTAAGAATAATTAATTGATAACTTTTAAAATGTTTACTATTATAAAATGAATCAATTATTCGAAGTAATTATGATTTCTCTACAAGAAGCATTTCCTGATCATAGATTCAGAGAAGAAAGATTTTAAAAATGATCTACTCCAAACTTATCAATTTATTAATGAATGAATGAATTAAAAACATCTGTTAACTCCTGGATGTGTGACCAGTGCTTACCCAAGTACTATAGAAACAAAAATAGACTTTGTCATTAATACAATTTCATTCTAATGATGTGGGTAAGGAAAGTATATAGAGATGTCGGGAAACCAGGAAGAACTGTTTTGGTTTGGAAAGTCTGAGAGATAGTCAATATACAGAGAACTGAGTAAAATTTATAGAAATAGGACCCATAACTCACTTAATAATTTGTCAAAGGTGCTGAAGAGGCACATTTCAAAATAAGTAATTAAACATATTTATAGTTATATGTAAAAAATACTCTAAATAGCTATTAATTAGAGAACTATGAATTGAAACAAGTTTAAGCTTCCATTCTACATCCATAAGACTGAGTAATATCACAGAAAAGAAAAACAAGAAATATCAAAAAGAATGTGGGGAGACAGATACTAATATACTGCTTGTGAAGTTTTTACTGATATTAAGCATTCTATAGAGCATTCATAGCCGAAAGAGCTATAAAACTATGCATAAATTTTTGCCACACAAAGCCTGTACTAGGTCAATATACAAAAGAGATAAAAAAGGAAAGAGAACTATATTTTCAAAATTATTTATTGAAACTCTTTTAGTGATTACATAGAATTGCAAATGGAGGTGATGTCCCTGAACTGGGGATTGGCTGAACAATTTATTCTATATGATTAGGATGGAAATACTAATTGTGCAAAAAATGATCAACAGGATAGACTTGGAATATGATATTCCAGAGGTCAAAGGAACATGAATTACAAGGAAGAATTAAGTATCCTGCAAAATTCAGCCAATTTTTTTTTCCAGGGGGAAAAAGTGAATTTAAAACAAAATAGAGGATTTACTAAGTTATATTATGAAAACCCAGGAGTGAATAGAAGATATGATTATCAATATAAGACTCAAGATATGTATAAAAAGTAAATGGAAAGAGAAAAAATTGTTAATTAATAAAACTAAACTCTACATCCTAACACAGGAAGATAATACTTGTATCTCTTGAGAAATTTTTCTCGTAGGAAAATTGAAAGGAGAATATTTAGTTTAAAGGTGTGATTATAATATGATGATATTTCAACTCATGAGGGGTTTGATTCTATTGTAATAGGTGGAGAGAGAGTTTGCTTGGAATGAGGGTACAATTATAAACTGATTATAATTTGATGATGGTTATGGTTCTTGAGAATTGTATTACTAATGGGACAATTGAGGGGAGGATACTTTTACAGAGGATATTGATAAAAAGGGATTAGGATATGATGAAGGTTTTAATGACTTATGATGATTGTTAGAAGTGGGGAAATTGAGAATTATTCATCAGTGATAAGAGATGAAAAGAGTATTCTTTGAGAGTGAGTGTGGGTATAAGCTAGATAAAAAACAATTAGGACATGAAAAGGATGATTATATGGGGAGAAGAAGGCAGAGGCATTAGAGGATAAATAATACCATATGAAGGAGCATAAATGATCTATTATATATAGTAAAGGGAAAGAAGGGAGAGTGTGAACACTGAATAAGCATGCTTTTTACAGATTTGACTCAAAGAGGTAATAACATACTATCCGAATTGAGTTTAGAAATTTATCCTACTCTGCAGGGATGTGGGGGTGGGGGAGGAGGAAAGAAATGGTAAAGACTGACAAAAAAGGAAGGCATAAGTAAAAGGTTACAGGTAAAGTTATAGAAGCAAAGTAAATGGAGAAAGGGAAAAGCAAAAAGATGACTGACAGAAGGTAGGGATAGGGAAGACTGAAAGTAGCACCATTCACAAGTAAACCACTGGTGAGGATGAATAAGGGAAAACAGGAGAGAAATGTAAAAAAAGGGTGAAGATAGATTATAGGATAAATTAGTACAAAATTAGAACTACAAATTAGTAATTAGTACTAAAAAATTAGTAATCTTGATTGTTGATGTGAATGGGATGATCACTTCCATAATATAGAAGCAGATAGCAAAGTAGATTAAAAACCAGGATCCTACAATATCTTATTTTGGAGTGAACACATTTGAAGCTGTTAGATAAACAGTGGGTAAAATGGTACAGCATCCACATTCTTAGAGAAGACAATAAATGAGGTACAGGGGGACATAAACAGGAAATCTATATTAATGGGAGACCTCAGCCTCCCTCTCTCAGAACTAGATAGCTCAAACCACAAAATAAACAAGTGGGAAATTAAGAAAGTGAATGGAATTTTAGAAAAGTTAGATATGATAGACCTCTGGAGTAAATTGAATGAAGAAGGAGCATGCATTCTTATCTGTGAAAATTAACCATGTATTAGGGCATAAAACCTTTACAATCAAATGCAGACTAAAGAACATTGTAAAATAAAATATGTATTATTTTGACTACAATGATTTTTATTATATGAATATTTTATTTGTTTTCCAATTTTATACAATAGTAGTTTCTATCTATCATTTTGGTAAGGTTTTGAATTTTACTCTTTTCCCCCCACCCTCATTTCCCTCCCCCCCCCCAAGGAAGGCAATAAGATAATCTTTACATTGTTTCCATATTATGCATTGATCTAAATTGAAAGATTTGAGAAAAAACATATCCTTGAGTAAAAGATAAAATATTAGAGAAAGCAAAATCATGTAATATACAAGCTAACTTTAAAATAAAATGAGGGGAGTAATCTTTGTTCTTTGTTTAAACTCAGTTCTTTATCTGGATATAGAAGGTATTCTCTATCCAATCTCTATCCAATTCTCTATCTGCCCCTGATTATTATACTGAAGGAATCAGTAAGTCCATTAAGATTCATTATCACCCCCATGTTGCTGTTAGGGTGAATAATGCTCTTCTGGATCTGCTTATCTTACTCATCATCAGTTCAATCAAGTCTTTCCAGGCTTCTCTGAAATCCAATTCCCTCCTGATTTCTAATAGAACAATAGTGTTCCATAACATACACATAATACAATTTGTTCAGCCATTCTCCAATTGATGGACATCCTGTTGATTTCTAATTCTTTGCCAATACAAACAAAGCTGCTATGAATATTTTTTACCAGTGATGTGTTTACCCTTTTTCATGATTTCTTCAGGGTATAGACCCAGTAGTGGTATGGCTGGATCAAAAAGTATGCACCTTTTTAAAGTTCTTTCATCATAATTACAAATTGCCCTTCAGAATGGTTAGCAGTTCCCAGCTCCAACAACAATGCATTAATAGCCCAGATTTCCCATATCCCTTCCAAAATTGATCACCATCTTTTTTGATCATATTGGCAAATCTGTGAGGTGTAAGGTGGTGATTTAGAGATGCTTTAATTTGCATTTCACTATTCAGTAATGATTTAGAACAATTTTTCATATGATTATGGATAGCTTTGATTTCCTCATTTGTAAATTGTCTTTTGCATATGCTTCAACCATTTGTCAATTGGAGAATGGCTTGTTATTTTTTAATAAATTTGACTCAATTCTCTAAATATTTTTGAAATTAGTCATTTGTCAGCATCAATAGTTGTAAGAATTGTTTCACAATATACTAAATTTCTTTTGATCTTGGTAAAAGTGTTTTGTTTGTGCAAAAGATTTTTAATTTGATATAATCAAAATAATCCAGTTTGTTTTTAATGATGTTCTCCATTGCTTCCTTGGTCATAAAATGCTTCCCTTTCCATAGATCTGACAGGTAAACTATTCCTTGTTCTCCTAGTTTGCTTATAATATTATCTTTTATGTCTAAATCCTGCACCCATTTTGATCTTATCATGATATAAGGTGTGAGATGTTGGTCTAATCCAAATTTCTGCCATACTATCTTCCAACTATCCCAACAATTTTTATCAAAGAGAGAGTTCTTGTTCCAGAAGGTAGGTTCTTTGGGTTTATCAAACAGCAGGTTACTATAGTTATTTCCTGCTAACTCTTCTGTGCCCAGTCTATTCTTCTGATTCACCATTCTATTTTTTAGCCAGTACCAGACAGTTTTGATGACTGATGCTTCATGATATAATTTTAGATCTGGCAAGGCTAAACCACCTTCTTTTGCATTTTTTTATTAAATTCCTGAATTTTCTTGACTTTTTGTTTCTCCATATGAACTTAGTAACAGTTTTTTTCTAGCTCATTAATACAATTTTTTGCAATGATTGTCAAGACACTAAATAAATAGTTTAAAGTTGGTAGAATTGCCATTTTTATCATATTAGCTCAGCCTAACTATGAGCAGTTGATATTTGCCCAGTTATTTAAATCTGATTTTCTTTGTACAAAAAGGCTTTTATAATTGTTTTCATAGAGTTTCTGAGTCTGCTTTGGCAGCTAGATTCTGAAGTATTTTATATTGTCTGATGCTATTTTAAATGGTATTTCTCTTTCTAGCTCCTGCTGTTCTATCTTGCTAGTAAAATGCAGAAATGCTGAAGATTTATGTAGGTTTATTTTATATCTAGCAATTTTGCTAAAGTTGCTAACTGTTGTAGCAAGGCAATGGGGTTAGGTGACTTGCCAAGGTCACACAGCTATGTAATTATTTAGTGTCTAGAATTGGATTTGAACTCTTGTCCTGACTCCGGGACTGGTATTCTATTCACTGTGCCACCCAGCTGCCCCTGCTAATTGTTTCTAGTAGTTTTTAAGATGATTTTTAGGCTTCTCCAGGTATACCATCATGTCTCCTGCAAAGAGGGAAAGTTTTGTTTCTCCCTTCCCAATTCTAATTCCTTCTTTTTTTTTTATTGCTAAAACTACCATTTCTGATACAATATTGAATACTAGTGGTGATAACAGGCATCCTTGTTTCACCCCTGATCTCATTGGGAATGCTTCTATGTTATTATCTCCATTGAATGTAATGCTTGTTTATGCTTTCATGTGGATACTGCTTATCATTCTAAGGAACAATCTATTTATTTCTACACTCTCTATGAATTTTAGTAGGAATACTTGTTGTATTTTCTCAAAGGCTTTTATAGCATCTATTGAGATAATCATATGATTTCTGATAGGTTTGTTATTGATATAGTCTATTATACTGACAGTTTTCATAATATTGAACCAACCATACTATCCTGGGATTATTCTGTTTGGTCATAGTGTATTAGCCTAGTGATAACTTGCTGAAATTGCTTACTAATATTTTAATTGAGAATTTTGATTCCAAATTTTTAGTGAAATTGGGCTATAATATTTTTTTCTGTTTTGATCCATCCTGCTTTAGGTATCAAGACCATAATGATGTCATAGAAGGAATTAGGATGAATTCCATCTTCACCTATTTCTTTCAAAGACTTTGTATAGTATTGGAACCAATTGTTCCTTAAATATTTGATAGAATTCACTTGTGCAGCCATGTGACCTTGGAGATTTTTTCCTAAAGGAGTTCAATGAGGGTTCGTTGAATTTTTTTTCTCACATAGGTTTATTTAGGTATTTAATTTCCTCTTCATTTAATCTAGGCAGTTCATATATTGGTAAATATTCAATCATTTCACTTAGAGTATCAAACATATTGTCATATAGTTGGGTAAAATAATTCCAAATTATTGCTTTAATTTCCAATTCATTGGTGCTGAGTTCACCTTTTTCATTTACAATACTAGCAATTTGGTTTTCTTCTTTCTATTTTTTAATCAAATTAATCAAAGTTTTATCTATTAAACCAGCTCTTGGATTTATTTGTTCAATGGTTTTCTTGGCTTTGATTTTATTAATTTCATCTTTAATTTATAGAATTTCTGTTTTCATGTTTAACTATTTTTAATTTGTTCTAAAAAAATTTAGTTTCATGCTTAGTTCATCAATTTCCTCAATCATTATTTTATTTTATACATGCATTATTTAAAGATATAACATATTCCATAACTGCCTTAGCTATATCCCTCAAGTTTTGATATGTTGTCTCAATATTGTCGCTATCTAGGATGAAATCATTAATTCTATCGATAATTTTGTTGCTTGATCCACTCATTCTTTAAAATGAGGTTATATATTTTCCAATTAGTTTAGGTCTATCTCTCCCTGACCCATTATTGCACATTATTTTTATTGTATTAGGGGCTGAGATGGAAGTATTTACTATTTCTGCCTTTCTGTATTTGATTATGAGGTTTTTTAATAGCATAGGACATGGTCAATATTTGTGTATAAGCCATGTACAATAGAAAAAATAAGTATATTCCTTTTTACCCTCATTCTATTTTTCTAAAGGGTCTATCATCTCTAGGGATTCTAACATTCTATTTATCCCCTTAACTTCCTTCTTTTTTATTTTAAGATTAAATTCTTTGGATTTTGAAAGAGGGAAGTTGAGGTCTTCCACCAATAGAGTTTTGCTTTCTGTGTCTTTCTATTACTCATTCAGCTTCTCCTCAAAGAATCTGGATGCTATACCATTGGGTGCATATATATTTAGTATTGAAATTGCTTTATTGTCTATGGTATCTTTTAGGAGGATATATTTGATTTCCTTATCTCTTTTAATGAAATCTATGTCTTCAGTTGCTTTGGCTGAGTTAAGGATTGAAATTTCTGCCTTTTTTTCACTTCAGTTAAAGCATAATATGATCAAATTTGGAAAGGATTTGGGAAAACAGGGAGATTATGCCTTGGTAGAAGAGTAGTTACCTGATGCAGTCACCCATTAGAGTAATTTAAAACTACACACAAAAGGTCATAAAACTGTGCCTGCCTTTTGATCCAGCAATATCAGTACCAGGTTCATAATCAAAAGAGTTCTTTAAATGGATGAAAAGACACACAGGTTCAAAAATATTTATTGCAATTATTTTTGTAGTGACAAAAATTGGAAATTGATAAAAAATGATTAGCAATGGGGGGAATGGATGAGTAAATTGTATTATATAAATGTTATGAAATACTATTGTTTTGTAAGAAATCATGAACAGCTGGGCATTATAAAATCATGGAAAGATTTGTATGAATCAATGATGAGTAAAGTTAGCATAAGCAATTTGTACAATCTAATGGCAAAATTGTGAGGATCGACTATGTTGGACTCAACTCCTCTAAGCAGTTAAGTGATCAAAGAAAATCCTGAGATATCATTTATGGAAAATACCATTTACATCCAAAAAACAAACAAACAAGAAAAAACAACTAAAACTCAAGCTGTGTGATCTACATGCACAGCAGATCATATTATATTCACATTATAAAATTTCTTTTATGTTTTTTCTTTCCTTCTCATGGATTTTCCCTTCTGTTGTACATGCACAAATTGTAACAGATTGTTCCCTGCCATGGGAATGTGGAGAAGAGAGGGTGGTAGAAAAAAATGGAACTCATTAACTTGAAAATGGATGAATGTTGAAAACTGCCTTTTCATGTAATTGACAAAAAAAATTAAAAATTAAAGAATCACATAGAGGAATAGAAACAAAGTAATAATATGATGGAAAAATACAGGCTCTTTCCAAGCAAAACATTTTGATTTTGAATACAGATTGCATAGAAGCAATCTAAAGCTACTATGGAACCCAGAAATATATGAAAAGACAAAAATCTTGAGTAGCATATTGCAAGAATTAACAGTAGAGAATTATACGAAGTTTCTGATAACAAAATACTAAATGTCAATTTAAAGAATTCATGTATTACTTCCAAGAAGAAAGTTTCAAAATCTTTTTTGTCATGGTGACAAAATTTGACAGAGCAATTCAGAAACTATAAGTTCTGCAAGTTAAATTGAAAAAAACATTGAAAAACAAGCAAAATAATTCAAGTAACACATATATCCACCTGAAAAAAATGTGGGAATGAAAGACTGTATTCCAAAGAACAATCATTCAAATGATACAATTGCCTCTACTACACTTTACCGTAAATGAAAATAGGAATATTTTATAATAAAAGATAGTTTTCAGAAGAAAAACTCACTTGAAAAGATTACTTTATTCTTTGTATTTACTTCTGACAACAAAAATGGAAAAGGAGAGTGAAAATGAATTAGACAGGGACAACAAAAACAGTGACATAAGAGAGACCAATAAGACCTCTTTGTAAAGGGTACTCATAAAGAAAACATTCATGTCTGGAAATCAGGTTGAATAACAGTGAAAATATGGACCTGAAACATTATTTTTTTCACTTTTCATTTGTTTGTTTTACTCAAATTCAATTCTTGGATCAAATCAACAATTTCTGCAACAAAGAACAAGAAATATGATTCCATATCAAAATCTACCATGTACAATATCAATCTTTCCCCTTAATATATATACCAAAATTATTATATAAATTTCATTTCTTTATCCTCAACATCCTAGAGATAGCACTCTCAGGCACAAAATAATTTATATTCATACTTCTATTTATCAGGTTTTCTCTTGATGCAGGTAGCATATTTTTCATATTTCCATTTTTTTTACTTTGTGTATTTACATTTGCTAAGATAACTTTAAGTCATTATTCTTTCAGTATTTGAAAGTATCTACAACATATAGCAAATATTTCAGAAATGAGACACACAGAAGATTCTGGAAAAAGGCAAACAGGATGTTTAAGTATATCTGAATCATCCCTCAAAATTCTCAATTTAATAAAAAGTCTATATTTAAACAGAAGATGAGAAGACTTACATAAGACATGATACCATATTCATAATCAAATATTTCAAAGTTTCCCAGGGAGGAGTTTAGATGTTCTACTTAAGATGAAACTTAGGAAATGACAGATTTAAGGTAAATGGCCTTTAAAACAAATCAATCACAAGGAAAGCTAGAATGCACTATTTTCAAAGGTATTGATATCCTTTTTTTGGTTGTTGCAATTTATTGAATTGTTTCAGCAATGATTTATTTTGGGGAAAATAGTTTGGCTCTGAATCTTTTTCTTGTATACTCTGGGATAGATGATTTCTGAAGTCTATACCCACAAATAAAGAAGTCAGTGAATCCAGAATTCTCTTTTTATTGAATGTGTGAATGAGTGAATAAATGCACAAATGTATACAAGAAGGAGTTCAACATATATAGTGAGGGAGATTGAGGCATAGATACAATGTTTGTATTTTAAGTGTCTAACTGGAGGGTCATTTATGAAGACTTACTCTATCTCTAAATATTTTTTCAATAGGCAATTATTATATTTGAAAATCCATCATTAGAAATGAATTATTTTAGCATATTTCTTTTTAAAAGTATGGATACCCTTGGAAAGCATATCATAATGACATTTCATCATTAATTAGAGTACTTTAATTTTTAAACATTTTTGGATAAGTATTTAAGTGAAATTCACTCTAAAAATGGGACATATAATAGATGTGATTTCAAGATCAGGAAAGTTCAGGCATAGTCCATAACCATGATATTACTTGATGAAAGAAGGCTGAGACAGGGGTTTCTTAACCTGAGGTCACTCAATTCATGTAATATATAATATATATATATATATGTATTCATATATACATATATAATATTTCACATATATATGCTATCAAATATGATTTGATATGAAGTATCCTTTTTAATCCTAGTTTTGTTATTTCATGAAAATTCTGAGAAAGGATTCGGAGTCCCCATTAGTATGTAAAAAAGATCCACAATGTAAAAAAAGATAAAGCTTTGTTTGAGTTTGTTATGGGTAACACCAAAGGGACCAAAGAAGAAGAAGACATATTTGTAGGAAATTTCCAAAGGACAAAATTTAGGGACTTCATTCAGTGGGAAAAGGGCATTCTCAGCCTTTTGTAAAACTTAAGAAATGACATTGGCTAATTCATCAGAACAAAAAATCCTTTTATACAAAGCAACAACAGTCTTTAATATTTCATACATTCTAAATTTGTAGGTGACTATAACCCAAGCCTTGAAAGACTATAAAAAGAATAGAAAAAGCATAATTAATCAGATAGTGGCTACTTTCCAAACAAAATTCAAGAGAAGAAAAAGAAATAAATAGAAATCAGAGGCTTCTCTCTCACAGAGCCAAGATATGAATAAACCATCTTCCTCCACAATAAGAGTGGCAATTTTTGGCAATAATAACTATTTTATAACATTGACCACAATATTAATAAAATACTTTTACAATCTTTGGTTTTACAAAGCACTTTCCCTCAATCCACCCATGACTTAGAGCAAATATAATTGTGTCTATTTTATAGATGAGGAAACAAAGTCTAAGGGAGGTTCTGTTACTTTCCTAACATAACGCAAATTGTAAAAATATAAGCCGTTGAATTGTGAACTGAGGAGCACCTGGAAAACCACAAACTACTCTGAAGTCACAAGCCACAATATTTCCTCTGAAACAGAAAGCTTTCACTAAGAATAATTACTTTGTCTATTTTTTTTTGATGATCAATTTCATCATCAAATCAGTGACCTTTATTTCAGAAGGAATAGGTAGGATCTTGAAGTACAAAATTCCTGTAATCAGTGAATTTCAAATGTAAAAAAAAAAACCCTTAGTGCTCAAGAACTCTAATTCTTATGAAAAAAAAGAAACCTTTCTGCTTTTGAATGTTATCTTATTTTATTTTTTACAATTGTATGCAAAGATAACTTTAAGCATTTATCTTTTTATAAGCTTTAGAATTCCACATTTGCTACCTCTTTACCTGCCCTCCCACATCTTCATGATAGCAAGCAATCTGATATAGATTATACATATACAACCATATTAAAGACATCCATATTATTCATGTTGTGAAAGAAGAATCCAAGGGGGGAAACAACACAAGAATAAAAAAACAAAAAGTTTTTAAAAGTGAAAATTAGTATAATTTGGTATGCATTCCTGTAGATGTGGATGGTATTTTCCATCACAAGTGTTTTAAAATTGGCCTTGATCACTAAATTGCTATGAGGAGCTAAGTCCTTCATAGCTGATCATTACACAATGATACTGTTAATGAGTATAATGATCTCCTGGTTCTGCTCACTTCATTCAATATTAGGTCATGCAAGAGTTTGAGGCTTTTCTGTAGTCCATCTGCTCATGATTTCTTACAGAAGAATAGTACTACATGACATTCATATGCCATAATTTATTCAACCATTCCCCAATTAATGGACATCCCTTCAATTTCCAATTCATCACTTTCAAAGGAGCAGTTATAAATATTTATGTACATATAAATATTTTCCTCTTTTAAATATATTTTTGTGATGCAGAACTAATAGAGTTATTATTGGATCAAAGGTTATGGGTATAATCCCAATTTCTCTCTAGAACATACATATAAATCCAAACTCCATCAAATATGCATTAGTATCCCAGTTTTCTTACACCCCTACCAAAAAATGATCATTTTTCTTTATTGTCATTTTGACCAATCTATTAGGTATGAGGTGGTATAACAGAGTTGCTTTAATTTTCATTCCCCTTATGAAAAATTATTTAAAATATTTTTCCTATGACCATAGATGATAGCTTTAAATTCTTTAAGTGAAAATTATATATATATATATATATATATATATATATATATTTGTGTATATATATACATATATATATATATATATATATATATATATATATTATGGCCATGTGTTAATTGGGGAATGACATGTATTCACAAATTTTTCTCAGTTCTCTATATATTTTAGAAATGAATCATTTATCTGAAATAATATCAGGGAAAACATTTTAACTGGCCTTCTGCATATTCCTTCTAATCTTGGTTGCATTAGTTTTACTTGCACAAAACCTTTTTTTTTTAATTTAATGTGATCAAGACAATCTATTTTGTATTTTTATAGTGTTCTCTATCTCTTGTTTGGTCATTAACTCATAATTTCTCCATAGATTTCACAGATAAGCTATTCCCTTTTCTCCAAATTGGCTTTTGGGATAACACTTTATGTTTATATGCTATAGACATTTTGAACTTATTTTTAGTATAGTATGTGAGATGTTGATCTATGTCAAGTTTCTGACATGGTATTTTTCCAATTACTAAGCAGCTGTTTTTCAAATAGTGTGTTCTTACCCCCAAAACTGGAGTCTTTTGGTTTATCAAACAGTAAATTTCTATAGGCATCTATTATTGTTAGAGAAATCTTTCTATAACATACCCAGCAAGGTATCATCCAATGTTGACTTGAACATCCCACTAGCTAATTAGGCTAACCATTCCATTTTTATATGATTCTAATGTTTATGAATTTTACCTTACATCCAGTCTTAAATATTTTTTAAAATTTTATTTATTTAAGACAGTGTCATTAAATGACTTGCCCAAGGTCACATAGCTAGGCAATTATTAAATGTCTGAAGTTAGATTTGAACTAAGGTCCTCCTGACTCCAGGACCAGTGGGTCTATCCACAGCACCACCTAGCTGTACCCTTCACATCCAATCTTGTTACTGCTCATCCTTTTTTTTTAAAGATGATTAAGTCTAAATTGCTTTCTTTTCTCCTCCAAGTTTATTTTATAAATAAAAATAGTACATGAAAACCCCTGTTCTATTTTGAAATATTAATAAACAAAGCAAAAATCAAGCAAAAAGTTATAACTATAGTTTTTTCTATAGACAAATATTTCCCAGTTTCTTCAGCCAATCTTCATAATACATATAATCTAATTGTTGTTTTCATATTAGATGATATCTTTTGAATACTGTTTAACTTATCCATGCTTTTCCTGAAATGTAAAACTCAAAATTGAGCACAATTTTACAGATTGTACGGAAGTTCATAATTATTTTTATGTAAATTTGTCTAGGAAGTAAGGTGATGCCTAGGGCTTTAATTATTTCAAGTCCCTGATAGAATTCCAACTAGCATTTTTAATTACATGTAAACTTTTAAATTTACATGTAATAGCATATAATCATAATAACATATAATCATGTTAAACATATTTTCATATTAGTCAAATTAGTCTTATTTTGAATGAAGAATCAACACAAGAAGGAAAAACATGAGAAGGAATAAAGAGAAAATTTAAAACATGAATCTAATGTTTTTTTGATCTGCATTCAGACTTCACAGTTCTTTCTCTGGATGTGGATGAAATTTTCCATTACTAGTCTTTTGACATTGTATTTTTGAGATGACCTAAGATTATAATACTTGATCAATAAATAATGCTTTTAATATGTACAATGCTCTCTTAATTCACCTCACATCATTAAGCAGCGGTTCATACAGATACTTCTAAGTTTTTTTTTCTGAAATCTGCTTGTTCATAATTTCTTTTAGAGCAATAGTTTCCCATTACATTCATATACCACAACTTGTACAGTCATTTCACAATTGAGGAGCTACTCAAAAATTTCTCTATTTTTTGATGCAAATATTAGTATACTTTTGGGTCCTTTCCTGTTTATGATCTCATTGGGCTATATACCTACTAGTTGTATTGCTGAATCAAATACTATGCCAAAAGACCCTACAATTTTTTTTAAAAAATCATACTCATATTTCTTTTTATTAGTTCTAGAATCCTGTTGATAGATGGCATATATATATATAATATAATATTTATACTGCTGAAATTTTGTGTTCTTTTGCTACAAACTATGAAATTATCTCCAAAATATTAGATATTTTGTTATATTAAGGAGATTTTGGCCATCATGGAATAAACACATGGCTATATAAGGGGAGAAACAACATGTATCTAAAATAGCCTTATAGTAAATAAATTGTTATGTCTCTTCACTTTCATCATTAAACATTTTTACTTTGCTTTCCAGATATTTTAAAGATGATTTTATTCATTGTATTTAGTTTCAAATGCAGTTAAAGTTCATAGAAAATGAGGGAAAAGGCTACCCAGATCAATATTTTCCTCATGAAATGTATTAAGATTGAAATAATAGGCAAAATTTATATGGTGCCTATCATGTGTCAGTGGTAAGCCTTTTAAAATTATTACCTTATTTGGATGTCACTTCAAGCCTGGCAGATAGATTCTATTATCATTCTCATTTCAGAGCTGAGGAAACTGAAGCTAATAGTAGTTTAAGTGACTTGCCCGTGGTCATAATATTAGTGGGTTGCCTGAGGCTTAATTTGAATGGTCTTCCTGACACCATGTTTGACACTCTATCTACTATGCCAAAAATCAGCTCTGACTTTTAAGAAACAGAAACTCTGTATCTGACAACTAATAGGTTCTCATAAAGTATAATGTCTCTTTTCATAATTTTGAAATTGTGAACACTTCAAAACATCACAATTAAGTACTAAGATATATTTAGCAAATAAAATAGTTGAAATGGCTATAAGTAGTGAAGGAAAAGTGATTCTTTAAAAGGGAAGGTTGACTAAGGTAAATACTGAGTAATATAAGGGACATTATAAATGACCATGAAATTACATTGTCGTTCTTCAAAATCGATGGGCCAGACTGTTTCCTCATTCCAAATTTGGCCTTTTGCTTTGCCTAGACACAGATGATACTCAGATGGCGGCAGTCTCATAAAGAATATTTGGGCAGAGGCCATGAGCAAAAACAACTCTAAAAATTCATTCAATTAAGGAAAATCATTTTTCTCTGAAACACTCAAGTAAGAGAAGCTATTTATGGTAAAGGATGGACCTAGTCATAGCTTGCTATTGAGCATATCAATGAAATCTTTTCAACATCAACAATAATGCATGTTTAGAAAAATAAATTTCTTTAGACATGCACAAAGCAAGGATTTGGTATTTCAAAATAAGACCTACAAAACAATTAAAATTGTTTAATTTTATCATATATAGAGATCTCCATTTACTAAAGGTGTTGTCTAATGTAGAAAGATGTTTTGGATAAAGTGAGTATGGTTAAAAAAATGTTGTTTTATATCCAGAGCATGCTTCTTCAAATGTTTCTATAAACATAATATTATAAATATAATAACATATTAAATATTATATTTTGAAAATATTGTTGCTTTATTTTAGACACATTAAGCCTATGATGTAGGAAAACAGTATTATCTTAATTTTATAATTGAAGAAATTGTTTCTCAAAGTCCTTAGCTCATAACTTTACTTCTCAAAGCAGGTATCATTTAAAATTTTGAACACAATTTTTCTGATTCTAAACCTAGAATTTTAGCCACTCTTCCATACTATATTATGTCCCAAAATATAGATAAAAGGGGATGTCTATTGGATTTTCAGAAATATTAAGTAGAATTTGGCAGAGAATCTCTTGGGATTGGTCAATCTTATAACTGACTAAAATTTATTTGAAAAAATTAATGTGAGTATAAATTATGTCTTCAGAATTAACAGAAAATAATAGTAAATATTATGAAGTGATGAAAAAACAGTAAATAAAATAAAGAATTTATTTTATTCATTACTGCTGATTGAATAAAGAAAATCTCACAGGAGAAAAAAATCAGGAAAGGTAGATAATGAAATAGTAGAAAAATGAAATGTTTATTTCTGTATTATGGCTTAAAATGATGGTCTTGGCCATGGAGGAAGTGCAACTTAAAAGAAGTATATTTCTTCCATTATTTGTATCAGATGAAAAAACTGATCAAAAATAAGATTCTATCCATATGTACATATAAGCATCTGCATCTATATTATATATATGTGTGTGTTTATATGCATGTGAGTATGCACATTATATTATACATACATATTTATACTATATTCCTTGTAAGGACTAATAATGAGATGGTGTTTATGAATTTAAAATATCATCTTCCCATGTAAGAATGTAAACAGCTTAATTTTATTAAGTTCCTTAATATGTTCCTTTCCTGTTCGCAAATGTATATTTCTCTTGAATATTGTCATACTTTATATTCAACACTAGGTTTTTCCTCAAGAAACTGTGAAAAGTCTTCTGTTCATTTAATTATACAAATTTTGCTGGATATGTGATTCTTTTTTTTTCCATCCTAGATCATTTGTCTTCTAGAATATCATAGCCCAAGTCCACTTATCTTTTAATATAGAAGCTGCTAAATCTTGTGTTATTGTGGTTCCATAATATTTGAATTATTTCTTTCTGGTTGCATCAAAAAATTTTTCCTTCACTTTCTCCATACCTCTGGAATTTGACCATAATGTACTGAACCATAAAATTCTGGAACTCTTTCAGGAGGTAATGTGTGAAATCTTTCACACTCTATTTTAAACTTTGGTTTTAAAATATAAGAATAGCATTTCTTAGTAGTTTCTTGAAAAATGATGCCCTTTGTTTTATCTTGAATTCCAAGTGGTACAATAACTTATATTTTGAGTGATATTTCAGTTTTCCAATGACATGTTATGAAAAGTTTTCAAAATCCATCTACCTGAATAATTATGTTATTCTACTACCCTCCCTTCCCACCCTCCTTTCCCTCAGAGGCAAATAGAATGGAAAAAGTTGTGGGTATACATTTGTGTTTACCACATTACTAATTAGTCCTTTTGTGTAGAAATTAGGACCAAAGGGAAAAAGAAAAAAAAAATCACGGGACAGAAAAGAACAATAGAGAATTTTTACAAAAGAGAACATAGTTTTCATTCAGATTCTGTGGTTTTATTTCTATGTTTGTTTTGTTTTGTTTTATTTTCCTTCTGGATATGGATATCCTTGTCAATAACAGATCTCCCAGGTTTGTCCTAGAACTCTGAACTATTGGGAGAAACTGTATCCAACATAATTAATCAGGTCAGAGTGTTATTATTAATGTGTGCAATGTTCTCATGGGATACCACCTTTGCTCAGATTCAGTACATGTAATTCTTTGCACACTTCTCTAAACTTCAACCATGCATGGTTTCTTATAGAATAATTGTATTCCGAAAAAATTCACATACCATAATTTGATTTACGTCAGTCACTCCCAAATTGATGGGATGCCTATCAATTTCCAATTCTTTGCCATTACAGAAAGAATTTCTATAAATACATCAACATGTGGGGATTTTCCTCCTTTTTATGATTTCTTCTGCATCTAGGTTAAATATTAAGCTGAAAATAAAGATATGATCCTTTTTATTGTTCTTTGGGCATAGTTCCATATTGCTTTCCAGAATGGTTGATTTAGTTTCTCTTTGATCAAGCATTGCTTTATGTGTATATACATATATATATACACATATATGTATATATGCATACATATATATATAATTTGTTTTCCAATTATATATAATAGTAGTTTCTACCTGTCATTTTTGTAACGTTTTGAATTTTACATTTCCCGCACTCTCTCTTCCTCCCCCCCTTCCCTGCACAGAAGGCAATCTGATAATCTTTACATGGTTTCCATGCTAAGCATTGAAATAAACTGAATGTGTTGAGATAAAAGAAATATCCTTGAGGAAAGATTAATGTATTAGAGATAGCAAAATATTGCAGTGCATAAGATGACTTTTTTTTTAAATGAAGGCAATAATCTTTGGTCTTTATTTAAACTCCACAGTTCTTTTTCTGTATAAAAATGGTATTCTCCATCTCAGATAAAGCAAAATTGTCCTTGATTATTGCACTGATGGGAATGAGCAAGACCATTAAGTTTGATCATCACCCCCATGTTGCATTTAGGTTGTATAATATTCTTTTGGTTCTGCTTATCTTGCTCAACCTCAAATAATGCAATACTTTTCAGGCTTTTTTGAAATCCCATCAGTCCTGCTTTCTAATAGAACCAGAGTGTTCCATAATGTATGTATGTATGTATGTATGTATGTATGCACATGCATACATGCATACACCACAGTTTGCACCATTTGTTCAACCATTCCCCAAATGACATCCCCTTGATTTCCAATTCTTGGCCACAGAAAAACAGAGCTGCTATGAATACTTTTGTATAAGTGAAGTTTTTAACCCATTTTCATGATATCTTCAGGGTCTAGATCCAGTAGTGGTATTTCTGGATCAAAAGGTATTCACATTTTTATAGCTCTGTTGGCATAATTCCAATTTACTCTTCAGAAAAACTGTTTGGGCCATAGTCACCAATCTGAGAGGTATGGGGTAGTACCTCAGAGATGCTCTAATCAGTAATGATTTAGAGCAATTTTTCATATGACTATGGATACCTTTGATTTCTTTAACTGAAAATTTCCTTTACATATTCTTTGACCATTTATTAGTTGGATTTTGTTTTTTTTAAATAAATTTGACTCAGTTCTCTATATATTTTAGAGGTGAGTCCTTTGTCAGAAACACTAGTTGTAAAAATTGCTTCCCAATTTACTAAATTTATTTTGATCATATTTACAGAGTTTTTGCTATGCAAAAGCTTTTTAATTTAATGTAATCACAATTATCCAGTTTGTTTTTAATGATATTCTCCATCTCTTCTTTGGTCATCAACTGCTTTCCTTTCATTAGATCTGACAGGTAAACTATTCCTAAATCCTGTATCCATTTTGATCTTATCTTGGTATAGGGTGTGGGATATCCAAGTTTCTCCCATACCACCTTTCAATTTTCCCAACAGTTTTTATCAAGTGCAAATTCTTATCCGAGAAGTTGAGCTCTTTGGGTTTATTAAACAGCAGATTACTATAATCATTCCCTGCTATCTCTTTTGCACCTATTTTATTCCACTGATTCACCAATCTATTTCTTAGTCAGTAACAGACAATTTTGATGACTGATGCTTTATAATATAATTTTAGATCTGGTAAGGCTAAGCTACCTTCTTTTGTGCTTTTTTTCATGATATTCTTTTCTTTTATTTCTCACATATATTTAGTTAAAAAATTTTATAGCTCATTAAAGTAATTATTTGAATGTTTGATTGGCAAGGTATTAAATAAATAGTTTAATTAAGTTAGAATTCTCATTTTTATTATATTAACTCTATCATGAACAGTTGATATTTGCCAGTAATTTAAATCTGATTTTATTTGTGTTAAAAGTGTTTCATAGTTGTTTTCATAGAGTTTCTGAGTCTGCCTTGGTAGGTAGACTTCCAAGTATTTTGTTATCTGAAATTATTTTAAATGGGATTTCTCATTCTATCTGTTGCTGCTGTATCTTGCTAGTAATATATAGAAATGCTGAGAATATATGTCGGTCTATATCTTGCGAATTTGATAAAGTTGCTGTTTTTAGTAGTTTTCAGATGATTTTTTTAGATTTCTCTGGTTATACTATCATGTCATCTGCAAAGAGTGAGAGTTATGTTTCTTCCTTCAAAATTATAATTCCTTCAATTTCATTTTCTTCTCTTATAGCTGAAACATGTTTCATAACATGTAATTGGAAAAACAAAATAAAATATGAATTGGGATAATATAAAATAAATTTTCTTTTGTTTACTTTCCCTTTTTTACTTTCCCCCAACTAAATACAAAGACAAGTTTTAACATTTACTTGCAAAATCTTGAGTTCTATATTCTCTCCCTTCCTCCCACTCCACTCCCCTTCATTCAGAAAGGAAGCTCTTGTGTAGGTTCAAAATGTGTAACCACGAAAAGACATTGCTATAATAATCCTGTTATAAAAGCAAACATAATTCCATCCCCCTAACAAAAAAGCGAAACTTCAAGAAAAATAAAATGGGGTGGGGGATGGGGAAGGATGCTTCATCCTATATTCTGACACCATCGGCTCTATATTTGGGGTGGATAGCATTCTTTATCATAAGTCTTTCAGAGTTCTCTTGGGTCATAGCATTGCTGAGGAAAGGTATGTCATTCACAGCTGATTATCCTGCAATATTGCTGTTACTTTGCATAAGGTACATTTCCCATTGCATCTGCTCACTTAAGTTTTTTTTTTTCCTGAGAGTATTCCATTTATCATTTCCCATAATAGAATAACATTTCATCTTAATCCCAAACCACAATTTCTTCAAAATTTCCACAACTGCTGGGTTTCCCCTCAATCTCCAGTTCCCCTCCACCAGAAAAAAAAAATCCTATGGATTTCCCTGTATATATGGATTCATTTCTTCCCATTTTTCATCTTGTCTGGAATACATATCTAGCAGTGACACTGTTAGGTCAAAGGATAGACATGGCTTTATAGACCTTTGGACATTGCTCTACAGAATTATTGAATACTTTTCCAACTCCTCCAATAACAATGTCTCAATTTTCCCACATCCTTTCCAACATTTGTTATTTTCTCATTCTGTCCAATAGGTATAAAATAGTAGCTCAGAATTGATCCAATCCACATTTCTCCTATCAGTAGTGAAGTAGGACATTCAAAAATATATATTTAAATAGAATGCATTGATAACCTCATCTGAAAACTGTTCATATTTCTTGATTATTTATTGATTGTGGAATGGCTTATTATTTTTTATAAATTTATCTCATTACTCTATGTTTGGGAAATAAGATCTTTGTAAGAGAAACTTGTTTCAATATTTTCTCCACAGTTGTTATTGCTAGCTATATTTCCCTCCATACTTTTCTCCCCCCCACAAAAAACCCCATTTATTCTATTCATTCTCTCCTTTCAACCTGTCCTTCCTCAAAAATGTATTGCATCCGGGACAGCTAGGTGGCACAGTGGATAGAGCACTGGCCCTGGGGTCAGGAGTACCTGAATTCAAATCTAGACACCTAATAAAAACGTAGCTGTGTGGCCTTGAGCAGGCCAGTTAACCCCATTGCCTAGCAAAAAAAAAAAAACAAAAAAAACCCCAAAAAACTAAAATAATGTTTTAGATCTGACTACTCTCTCCCAGGATCTTCCCTGTCTTTTACTACCTATAGCCCTCTCCCCTCCTTCCCATTCCCTTTTCCTCATTCCTTTCCCCTGCTATTTTTCTCTAGGGTAAGACAGATTTCTATTACTAATTGAATGTATATGTTATTCCTTTCACTGATCAGATTCTGATTATGATAAGACTCACTCATGCTCCTTTCACCTTTCCACTTTTTCATTCCACTGGAAAAGATTTTACTTGTGTCTTTTATATGAAATAACGTACCCTATTATATCTCTCCTTTCCCTTTCTCCCAGTATATTCCTTTCTTCCTCATTAACTCCATCTTTTTTCATATATTATATCTTCAAATTGAACTCTCAACTATGCCTTTTCTGTATTCATTCTAATTGCCCTCATAAATGAGAATGTTCTTATGAGTTATCAGTATCATCTTCCCAGTCAGGAATATAAACAGTTCAACTTCATTAATTCCTGTATGACTTGCCTTTTTA
This sequence comes from Macrotis lagotis, assembly GCF_037893015.1. Lineage (NCBI taxonomy): Eukaryota > Metazoa > Chordata > Mammalia > Peramelemorphia > Peramelidae > Macrotis > Macrotis lagotis. Next base: position 65,822,547 of record NC_133661.1, on the reverse strand, counting down.
TACTTCACTTGAATCTAGTATTTGAAGATCATATTTTTTGTTCAGCTGTGGTTATTTCATCAGAATATATTGAAAATCCCTATTTCAATGAATATCCATCTTTTCCCCTAAAAGAATATGTACAGTTTTGGGGTAGTTGATTTTTTATTGTAATCCAAGATCTTTTTCCTTCTGGAATATCATATTCCAAATCCTACAATCCCTTAATGTAGAAACTGCTAAATCATCTGTTATCTTACTGTAGCTCTATAATGTTTGATTCTGGATGCTTACAATATTTTCTCCTTGATTTGGGAGTTCTGCAATTTGGCTATAATATTCTTGGTAGTAATCTTTATTAGGGATCTCTATCAGGTTGTGATCATTGAATTTGTTTAATTTTTATGTTGTCCTTTGCTTCTAGGATACAAGACAGTTTTTTTTGTTTTGATTTTTTAAGGTTTTTGCAAGGTTATGGGGTTAAGTGGCTTGCCCAATGCCACATAGGTAGGTAATTATTAAGTGTCTGATGCTGGATTTGAACTCAGGTACTAGTGACTCAAGAGCCAGTGCTCTATCCACTGCATCAACCTAGCTGCCCCTCAGGACAGTTTTCCTGGATAATTTCTTGTTACTTATTCATTGATTTTTTTTTATTTTTATGAGACAATGGGGTAAAGTGATTTGTCCAAAGTCACAGAGATAATAAGTATCAAGTATCTGAGACCACATTTGAACTCAGATTCTCCTGATTCCAAGACTGGTGTCTTATGCACTGTGTGACCCAGCTGTCTAAGTTTTGTTTTTTTAATTATGAATTTCAGGTAGTCCAATATTTAAAAAATATCTCTCCTGGATCTCTTTTCCAGATGAGTAATTTTTCAGTGAGATACTTGACATTTTCTTCTACTTTTTCATCCATTTGGTTCTGTTTTATTGTTTCTTGATTTCTCACAAAGTCATCAGAAGGAGCTATTTTCTTCAGAGAGTTTTCTTATCATCTTTTCCATCTAACCAATTCAGTTTTTCTGGTATTCATCTGGACTTTTTTTAATTTGACTTAAGCTGTTTTTTAACATGCTATTTTCTTTGGTGTTTTTTTTAAATCGCTATCAATTTGCTGACTTGGTTTTCATGATTTTCCTGCATTGTTCTCATTTCTCTTCCCAATTTTTTTTCTCTACCTACCTTATTTGCTTTTAAAAATCTTTTTTGAACTCTTCCCTGAGACCAATTCATATTTTTTCTTGGAGTCTTTGAAGGCAGAAGCTTTGATTTCTGAACTTCTTCAGTATGTTTATTTTGATGCTCTCTAGCATTAAAGTTAATGTCTGTGGTTGGATTATTTTTCTTCTGTTTGCTCATTTCCCCAGCCTATGATTTGATTTTAACACTTTGTAAGGTGGTGTTCTGCTTCCAAGGTGGAGGGTGCATTTGCAAGTTTTTGAGTGTTTTTGCAGTTGTTTTCAGTCTTATCCCCCAGGGACCTGCAAGTTTTCAGTTACTCTAAAGCTATAATGAGAAGCTATGACTGCTCTCCTGGTCTATGTTCTGCTGTTAGTTGGTGGACTAACACAAACACTCCCCTTTGTCTGGAACTGGAGCAGGGGAGTCCCTGTTTCAGTATAGCAGCAATCTCTGTTGTGTTTCTATTCCTTTTTCTGAGACTGGGGCCCAGACCTTGACCTGGATCTAAGTGTGGGCAAAGCAATAGAGTCCTGCCTCAGTGATAACAAAGAGACCTCAGCAACCTTCCCTGCTGGAAGCAGCTGTCAGGTCTTCGCTGGGATCTACACTAGACTGGACTCTGCTCTCACTCTGGTTTGGCAGAGTTTTCCTGCTGACCTTTCCAATTGTCCTTAGAAATCCATGGACTGAGGGTCTGGAAATGGCCATTGCTGCCAAGGACCCAAGTGTCTGGAAGTCTCTTCCTAGATGGTTCCAATTGGTTCCTTCCAGTCTATGACTGGGGTTGGATTGTAGATATTTCAAGTTGACTTGAGTTGTAAAATTGTTCAACTCAGACTTTTTGTGGGATCTGCCACTCTAGAATTTTGAAAGAATTATTATTTAAAGGTATATGGAATGAGTTTGGAAAGACCTTGTGGAAGTCCCTCCTGCTCTACTATCTTGACTCTACCACCTAAACTGATTTTCTCTCTTATTTTTTTCTAATTGGCATTTTATTTTATTTTCCCAAACACATTACATATTTTTCAGCATTCTTGCACATGCATATTTATAAGTTAAATACTTTCCTTCCACCTTCCCTTCCCACCCCTATCAGTAACAAAATGTCTAGTGTATATTGTGCATGTGCCTTTGTATTGAATATCTTTATATATTAGTCATTTTCTGTAGGAGGAATCAGGACTAAAGGAAAAGAAAAAAAACATGGGATAGGAAGGAAAAATGTAAGAGAAATTTTAAAAATATGAATCTAGTTTTCATCAAATTCTAGAGTTCTCTCTTTTTAACTTGTTTTGTTTTGTTTTGTTTTTCCTTCATTTGAATGTGAACAGCATTGTCCATAACATCTCTGAACTGCTGAGAGGAGCTGCATCCATTAAAGATGATCATCTCTCAATGTTATTGTGAATGTTGTTAAGTACAATGTTCTCTTGGTTCTGCTATTTTGCTCAGGATCAGTTCCTACAGTTCATTCCATGTTGCACTAGACCCAAAATGTCTTATAGAACAGTAGTACTCCATGACATTCATATACCATATTTGATTCAGAGCCCATTTGATGGACATCCCCTCAATTTTCAATTATTTGCCACTACAAAGGGAACTGCTATGAATATTTTCGAACACATGGATATTTCCTATTTTTATGATTTCTTCTGGATATAGCTCCTTCTGGGTCAAAGGGTATTTCTGGATAAAAGTTTATTGCTCTTTGGGCATAGATACATATTAGTCTCCAGAATAGTTGGATTAGTGCACAACTCCACCAATAGGGCATTAATGTCTCAATCTTGCCCTCAAGCATAGATTGTTTTCTCTTTTTGTCATTTTAGTCAATTTGATAGTTGTGAATTGGGTACCTCATTTTTTTATTTGCCTTTCTCTAATCAGTAATGATTTGGAGCATTTTTTCATATGATTATAAATATAGCTTTGATTACTTCATTTGAAAATTGCTTGTTCATATCATTTGACCATGTATCAATTAGGGAATGACTTGTAATCTTATAATTTTTATTCAATTCTCTATATATTTCAGAAATGAGACCTTTATCCAATCTCCTACCTATTACTTCTGAGCTTTCTATTTTTCTTCTAATCTTGGAAGCATTGTTTTTATTAGTTCAAATTTTTTATTTTAATATAGTCAAAATTATTCATTTTGCAATTTATAATGTATTCTATTTCTTCTTCTTTGGTCATCAATCCCTTCCCTTTCCATAGATCTGACAGAGTATTTCTTGATCTATTAATTGCCCTAAGGTATTGCCCTTTATGTCTATATCCTGTACCCATTTCAACCTTATTATGGTATAAGGTATGGGATATGGGTCAATGTCTAGTTTTTTTTGCCATGCTAAATTCCAGTTTCCTAACAACTTTTGTAGAAAAATGAGTTCTTATCCTAGAATTAATATCTTTGGGTTTGTCAAATGATAGATTACAATAGTAATTTATTGGTATTTCTTTTGTAGCCATGCTTATCCACTAGTTCATTACCCTATTTTTTTTAACCAGTAATAGGTAGATTTGATGACTGTCACTTTATAATATGGTTGTGGTAGAGCAAGACCACTTTCTGTTACTTATTTTTAGCATTCCTCTTGATATTCTTGACCTGGTTGTTGCTCCATATGAAATATTTTTTACTATTTTTTCTAGCTGAGTAAAATAGTTGTTTAATAGTTTGATATGACATTGAAAAAATAATTTAATTTGGGCAGAATTCTCATTTTCATTATATTAGTTCTATCTATCCTTGAAAATTGGTATTTTTCCAATTATTAAGATTTGCCTTTATTTGTTTGAAAAAGTATTTTGTAATTGTGTTCATACAGTACAGTTTCTCTGTTTAAGTATTTAAGTATTTAAAATTTTCTGCAGGTAACTTAAATGGAATTTCTCTTTCTATCTCTTGCCCTTGGGATTTCTTGTTCACATATGGAATTGTTGAGTATTTATGTGATTTTATTTTATATCCTGCTACATGACTGAAGTTGTTAACTTCAAGAAGTTTTTTAGATGATTATCTAGGGTTCTCTGTGCAGACCATCATATCATCTGTTAAGACTGAAAATTTTGCTTTCTCATTGACAATTCTAACTCTTATAATTTCTTTTTCTTTTCATTATCAAAGCTAGAATTTCTAGTAGTACTATATTAAATAGTTTATGTAATAATGGGAATTGTTGTTTCCCCTTGATCTTTTTTGGAAATGCTCCTAGTTTATCTGCAATACATATAATGTTTATTAATGATTTTAGATAGATACTGCTCATTATTTTATTAACTCTAGTATTCAAAATTAGGTATAGTGTTTTATCAGAGGCTTTTTCAGCATTTATTGAGAAAATATATGATTTCTATTAAATTTGTTATGTATATGTTCAATTCTGTTGATTATTTTCCTAATGTTGAGCCATTACTGCTTACCTGACATAAATCATTACTGATTGTAACATATTATTCTTGTAATAGTTTGCTGAAATATCTTTGATAATATGTTATTTAAAATTTTTGTGTCAAAGTTCATTTTGGGTGATTATTCTCTAATTTTCTTTGTCTGTCTGGACTCTTCCTGGCTTACATATCTGTACCATTTTGGTACCATAATAGGAATTTGGTAGAACTTCTTGTTCTCTTATTTTTTTAAAATGACCTATGTAGAATAGGAATTAATCATTCCTTAAGTGCTTGGTAGAATCACTTTTAACCTCATTGGAGCCTGGATATTTTATTTTAGAAAGTATATTCATGGTTCATCATTTTCTTTTTCTGAAATAAAGTTAACTGATTGATTACTTGACTGACATTGATAAGCAGCATTGCCTTAGATTCACTATGTACACTTCCTTTTTTTTTTGTCCCACTAGAATGACACCTCTCAAGTGTCATAAATGACTTTGCTTGATTTATACTGAACACTCTCTTCAAATACTCTCCATGCACACACAGTCATCATGAACCAAATCATCATGCAAAGCCAAATCATTTCATGAATACTTTGTAAACCCTGCCTCCAAACCACAATACCACCAATTGAAGCCAAATCTTTAAGCATAACAAAATGGCTTCATGATCTTTTCATGTCCAGTTCCTCTAAATATACTCTCTACTTCTTTCCCTAAACATTTTCAATCCTAATAATTTTAAAATATTGGGTAAACACTTCTCTTTTGTCCCTTTTAGCATTTCAACCATAGCACTGCAACACTTCTTAACAAACTACTGTGCATATTCTCTCCCTCTCCCTATATTGCTCCAACTACAGTGCCATTACCCTTGTTAACTGAAGTATGGAATAAGGCAAGGACTCATTTAGGTCCATCCCTTCTACATACATGCCCACTCACTGTCACTATTGTACTACAAAACTCCTTAACTGAACTATCTAGTAAAGTAAGATCTTTTCATGATTTAATTATATATAGAACCTATAAATACTTTTATTTCTCATTCATGCCCATATCCTCAAAGGACAATTCCTTCAATTATATTCAATTCTTTTACTATCCTAAGAGAAATAAAATTATCAATAATTATGTGTTATCTTCTCTAGTTAGAATGTACATAGATTAATGTTCTTGATTAGCATTTTTCTCCTTTTCATTTACCTTTGTATCCCTCTCTTAAGGCTTGATTTGAATATCTAATTTTCTGTTCAATTCTGGTTTTTTTATCAGACAATTTTGAAAGTCTTTTATTTCATTGAAAAGTCATCTTTCCTCTGGCAGAATAGACAAAATTTATCAGGAAAATTAATTCTTGGTTGTATTCCAAGATTCTTTGCCATTGCATGATATTCTTTGGACTTTTGATTCTGGGATCTCATTCTGGAAGTATTCTGTGTATTCTTTCAAGGACAATTTTGTATCTAGATCCAGGATATTAGGGAAGTTTTCCATGCAATTTCCTGAAAGATGTTTTTCAGGTTTTTTTTTTTCATTTATGCTTTTGGTTATAAAAATATATTCAAAAATTTTCTCTTCTAAAATCCTTTGTTCAGGTCAACTGTTTTTTTTCCTAAGAGGTAATTTACATTTTCTTCTAGTTTTCAATTTTTTGGTTTTGTTTGATGTAATCTTGGTGTCTCATAGAGTCATTAATTTCCATTTGTCCAATTCTAATTTTTAAGGTCTTGTTTTTCATTTAACTATTGTCTTTCCTTTTCTAGTTAATTAATTTAATTTAATTTTTTTATAGAAAGAGTTTATTTATTTTGAATTTTACAAATTTTCCTGCATTCTTGCTTCCCTTCCCCCCCCACCCCACAGAAGGCATTCTGTTAGTGTTTACATTGGTTGCATGTTATATATGTTGATCTCAGTTGAATGTGAGGACAGAGAAATTATATCCTTAAGGAAGAAAAATAAAGTATGAGATAGTAAAATTGCATAATAAGATAATGCTTTAATTTTCTAATTTGATGGTAATAGTCTTTTGTCCTTGATCAAAGTCCATAGTTCTTTCTCTGGATACAGATGTTATTTTCCACTGCAGATAGCTCACAATTGTCCCTGGTTGTTGCAATGAAGGGATGAATAAGTCCATCAAGGTTGTTCATCACCCCTATGTTACTGCTAGGGGATACAATGTTTTTCTGGTTCTGCTCATCTCACTCAGCATCAGTTCATGCAAATCTTTCCAGGCTTCCCTGAATTTCCATCCCTCCTGGTTTCTAATAGAACAATAATGTTCTATGACATACATATACCAAAGTTTGTTAAGCCATTACCCAATTGAAGGACATTCACTTAATTTCAATTTTTTTGCCACCACAAATAGGGCTGCTATAAATATTTTTGTCAAGTGATGTTTTTACCCTTTTTTGTCATCTCTTCAGGATATAGACCCAGTAGTGGTATTGATGGATAAAAGGGTATGCACATTTTTGTTGCCCTTTGGGCATAATCCCAAATTGCTCTCCAGAAAGTTTGGATGAGTTCACAGCTCCACCAAGAAGGTATTAGTGTCCCAGATTTCCTATATCCCTTCCAACATTGACCAGTGTCCTTTCTGGTTTCATTGGCCAGCCTGAGAGTTGTATTTCTCTAATAAGTAATGATTTGAAGCAATTTTTCATATGACTATGGATTGCTTTGATTTCCTCAGCTGTAAATTGCCTTTGCATATCCTTTGAACATTTGTCAATTGGGAAATGGCTTTTTTTTAATTTGACTTAGTTCACTATATATTTTAGAAATGAGTCCTTTGTCAGAAATACTAGTTGCAAAAATTATTTCCCAATTTATTACATTTCTTTTAATCTAGGTTACAGTGGTTTTGTCTTTGCAAAAACTTTTTAATTTAATGTAGTCAAAATTACCTAGTTTGTTTTGAATGACATTCTCTGTCTCTTCCTTGCTCATAAGCTCTTTATCTTTTTATGTCTTTATGTTTTTTATGTCTAAATCCTGTATCCACTTGGATGTTATCTTGGTAAAGGGTGTGAGGTGTTGCTCTAATTTAAGTTTCTTCCATACCAAATTCCAATTTTCCCAACAGTTTTTATCAAAGAGAGAATTTTTATCCCAATAGCTGGACTCTTTCGGTTTATCAAACAGCAGATTACCATAATCATTTCTTCTATTGCAACTAGTCTATCCACTGATCCGTGACTCTATTTCTTAGCCAATGCCAGTTTTTGAGGACCGATGCTTTATAATAAAATTTTAGATCTGGTAAGGCTAAGCCACCTTCTTTTGCACTTTTTACATTGAACCCCTGGAAATTCCTGACATTTTATTTCTCCATATGAATTTACTTACAACTTTTTCTAACTCATGAAAGTAATTTTTTGGAATTTTGATTGGTAGGGTGCTAAACAAGTTCTTTAGTTTTGGTAGAATTGTCACTTTTATTATATTAGTTCAACCTATCCATGAACAGTTGATGCTTTTCCAGGTATTTAAATCTCATTTTATTTATGTGAGAAGAGTTTTGTAATTGTTTTCAAAAAGTTTTTGAGTCTGCCTTGGCATGTAGACTCACAGGTATTTTATTTTGTCTGAGGTTACTTTGAATAGGATTTCTCTTTCTAGCTCTTTCTGTTTTATCTTGCTAGTCATATATAGAAATGTTGAGGATTTATGAGGGTTTATTTTATATCCTGCTTCTTTGCAAAAGTTGCTAATTATTTCTAGTAGTTTTGTAGATGACTTTTTGGGGATTTTCTAGGTATACCATCAAGTCATCTGCAAAGAGTGAGAGTTTTGTCTCCTCCTTCCCTATTCTAATTTTTTCATTTTCTTTTTCTTCTCTTATTTCTGAGGCTAACATTTCTAATACAATATTGAGAAGTAGTGGTGATAATGGGCACCCTTGTTTCACCCCTGATCTTACTGGGAATACCTCAAGCCTATCCCCTTTGCATATAATGATTGTTGATGGTTTCAGATAGATACTTCTTATTATTTTGGGGAACTAACAATTTATTCCTACACTCTCTAGTGGTTTTAGTAGGAATGGGTGCTGTATTTTATCTATAGCTTTTTCAGCACCTCTTATATGATCATATGATTTCTGATAGTTCTGTTATTAATATAATTTAATATACTAACCGTTTTCCTAATATTGAACCAACCCTACATTCTTGGGATAGATCCTACTTGATCATAATATATTATCCTAGTGATAACTTATTACAATCATTTTGCTAAGATTTTATTTAAGAATTTTGCATCTATATACATCAGGGAGATAGGTCTATAATTTTCTTTTTCTGTTTTAACTCTTCCTGCTTTAGGTATCCTCACCATATTGGTGTCATAGAAAGAGTTAAGAGTTAAGAGTTTTCTCTTTCTGGCTGCCTGTAGGATTTTTTCTTTTCTGATAGTCCTGGAATTTGGCCACATCATTCCTTGGCATTTTCATTTTAGGATGTCTTCCTGGGGGATAGAGATAGATTCTTTCAATAACTATTTTGCCCTCTGGTTCCATGTTATCAGGGAAATTTTCCATCACTAAATCCTGTAATATTAAGTCCAGGTTTTTTTTTTCTCTTCAATGTTCTCAGAAAGGCTAATAATTCTCAGATTCTCCTTTCTTGATTGATTCTAGAGGTCAGTGGTTTTTCTGATGAGGTATTTTACATTATTTTCTATTATTTCAATCTTTTGGTTTTGTTTAACACAATCTTGTCTCATGTAGTCATTAGTTTCCGCTAATTCCATTCTTTTTCTTAGAGGAGAAGATTTTTCTTCCTCTGTCTTTTGCAACTCCTTTTCCAGTTGGTCCATTCTATTTCTGAAGGACTTTTCTATTTGCCCAAATGTAGTTTACAGAGAATCATTTTCTTTTTGCATTTGCCAATTTGAAGATCTGAGAGAGTAATTCTCATTTTGTATTTGTCCAGTTGTTTTTTCCAAGGATTTTTTTTTCTTTTTGAGAGATGTTAATTTTCTCTTGAAACGTTTTAATTTTCTCTTGAGTTTCTTTTCCCAATTTTTCCAATTGATTTTTAAACTCCTTCCTGATTTCTTCAAGGAAGTCTTTCTGGGATGGAGACCATTTCATATTCTCCTCAGCACTGCTAGATCTCTCTGGGTTAGGATCTGTGTCTTCTAAGTATTTCTCCATGGGCCCCCTTTTCTCTGGCCTTTTGTTGGGAGGGGGAGGGAACTGGCTCTCAGAGGTTTGCTGTTGAGGATCCTGGAGGCTTTGTTCACTTGGCTTTGTAATTCCAAGGACCAGCCAATATAGGGCACTGGTTGCTTTCTCTGCAGTGTTTGAGGTACTCAGCTGCAGGGTCTGAGTTGACCTTGAAAACTGGACTGAGTCCTGGGGGAGGGAGTTAATCTCTTTCTGTTGAGTGAGCTCTGCTGCCCTGAGGGGGGTGGAGGTGGGATTGTTTATTGTTTGTGCTGCACAAAGAGTTTCTGCTGAAAGTATGGAGCTTAAATCCCTTGTCCAGCTGGTTGTTCTCCAGGCAAGCTCTGAGACTATATGCTGGAATTAACCCTCCCACAGCTCTTCTGCCCCTGGCCAAAGATTCCATAGCTAAAGATGGATCTCCCACCTGCCACTCACTGAAGTCTCCACAGCTGAGGATGACCTTATGGCTTCCCCCAGCTGCTGTCCCTAGTCCTGATCCTCTGCTCCCATCTCCCAGTTCACCCATGGTCCCCTGAGACAAACTTTCTTGGTAGGTGATCTACTCCTAGCTTCTCTTTCTGGGTTTTGTTGATCGAATTTCTATTAAGAGGTTTCTCTCATGTTATTTCTGAGGGAAAAGAGAGAGCAGGATCACAGTGTTTGTCTTCTCTCTGCCATTTTGACTGGAAGTTCAATTAATTTTGTTTTTGAAGGAGTTAATTTCTTCAGTCAGTTTCTCATTAATGTCTTGCTTGGTTCTCAAATATTTTTCCCTCTATTTTTCTCCTCCTTTTCTTTGATTATTAAAACCCTTTTTGAACTCTTCCAAGAGGTCTTATTGTATTTGGGGCTACTTCATAAACTCCTTTATGGTCTCACATGTAGGCATTTTTTCACTATTTTCCTGTTCTGAGATGATATTTTTATTGTCCTATCAGAATAGTAGCTTTCTGTGATTAATGCTCTTTTATTTGTTTTGTTTTTTGCTCATTTTGATCATTGAGTTTTGCTCCTGCAATACAGGGGGTATAATCTCAAGCTTTTTGTGCTATGCCTGGGATCTGGTCCCTGATTTGTCACTTGAAAGGTGTTGGCCTTGCAATGGTTTGTTCTCCACCCAGTCTCATCATTTATACCAACATTTCTAGGTCTAAAACTTTATCTTCCAAGCTGGGGTTGAGTTCCTCAATGCTGGGCTACTGCTAAGCTGTTTTGCTGATCCTTGACCTGAGTGCTCTGAGTTAAAAGCTTCATACTGGTTTTCTCACTCTCCCCTACTCTGAATTATATTTCCCTTTTACTCAGAAGAGAAAAACCTTTCCTAAGTTCTTTCAGGATATCTTGAGATGAGAACTTGTTTCACTTTTTTATGGAATTTCTAGCTTTAAAGTCTGTGTGGAAACATCCTTTAAAGTTTCTTTGGGGAAAATTCTGTTAGCTTTCTAGATTTGTCCTGCAATTTTGTGGATTAAAATGTTTTAAGAAATGATGCAGGCAACTTGACATTAGGAGAACAGTGTAAGTAAGGATAATGTAAAGCCATAGAAAAGTTCACTTTTGGGTATGTCACACAGGGAATATTTTACAAAGTATGAGCGATTTCTGAACCTGGTATACAATTCACAATCTAATCTTAGATAGATAGATAAGGGACATAGTTGCTACCTAGCATTCTTCAGAGAGTGATGAAAATGAAACTACAAAGCCAAAGGGTCTCATATTGGCACTAGAATCATAATTTCTATAGAACATGATTAAGAGTTTTCCATGCCTCTCTATCTGTTTTCTCTTGTAGAATATTTAGATCCTATTTATCTCAGTAATTTTTTCAGGTTTTCATAGGAATATTTAAATTCTTTGATTGTTGCCCTTTCCCAAATCTAAAGTGCAAATCTATTTTTTTCTTATTTATTGAAAAGATTTAATAAATCAATCACTCCTACCCTAAGGTTTTCTTCATTTCTCCTTCACTAATCAGTTTCATTCTTATAATTTATTATAATTATATATTATTCTTATAATTATATTTATAATTCCTGATTTCAGGGATGGAGCCAAGATGGTAGAGAAAAGGCAGTAACTGGACTAAATTCTCCCCCAAACCCCTCCAAATGCATTTAAATAATGAAATAAAACAAATTCTGAATCATCAGAACCCATAATAGTACAATGCCAAATAATTTTTTTAGCCAAAGACAAATTAGAAGACAAGTAGAAATGATTTTTCACACCTGCGTAAGAATGAGGCACAGTCCAGTACAAGTTGCACTAGCATAGACTCAACCCCAGCAAACCAGGAGCAGGCCTTGGGGACTACTGAATCATCACCAGCAGCAGCTGCTACAGAGTACAGATACTACCTGGTCAGAAGGATATTCGGAGGTTTCCTTGGTAATGCTGAGGCAAAGTCTGGTGCTCAAGTTAATTGAAGAGGGACTAAAATACTTAAATAATTCCATTTCAGAAAAGGTAATTGGAAAAACCATCAATAATCTCCCTTAAAAAAATCCAGGTCCAGATGGATTTACCAGTGATTTCAACTGAATATTTAAGGAAAAATTAATTACACTTCAATGTAAATTAATTTAAAAAAGAAGAGAAGTAGTTCTCCCATATTCCTTTAATAGTGCCAATTTGGTTCTAATAACTAAAGAAAGAAGACTCAAAACAAAGAAAATTATAGATTATATGTCTATTGAACATTGATGCAAATATTTTAAATAATATGTTAACAAAAAGACTACAGCAAAGTATTTCTAGGCTAATATGCCATGATATGGAGGATTTATACCAGGTAAGCAGGGAAGTTTCATTATTAGGAAAATGATCAACATAATAGACCCTTTCAATAGCATAATGAACAGAAATCATATGATTATCTTAATAAATGTTAAAAAAGCCTTTGAAAAATTATTTTTAAAAAAGCATTCCTATTAAAAATACTAGAGAATATAGGAATAATTGGAGTTTTCCTTGAAATTATAATTAGTATGCATTGAAAACCAACAGCAAATATGTATTGATTATAAAGTAGTAGCATTTCCAATGAGATAAGGGATGAAAAAAGGATACCCTTTATGACCACTACTAATCAGTTCTGTATTAGACATGTTAGGTTTTGCAATAAAAGAAGAAAAAGGAATTGAAAGAATTAGAATAGGCAGTGAGGAAACAAAATTTTCACTCTTTGCAGAAGATACATCATACTTAGAAAATCCACTAAATATCCTTTAAAAACTACTAAAAATCTACTAAAAACTACATGGAACTTTTACTAGTTTTATCAAAATGGTAGGTTATAAATAAATCCATCTATAATATCAACATTTCTATATGTGATCATTAAAGATCAGCAGTTTTAGATATAGAAAGAACTTTAGAAATAGAATGAGAAATTCATTTAAAACAACTGAAGTTAACACAAAATATTTTGTATTCTACCTCTCAAGACAAACCCAGAAACAATATGAACACTTTTACAAAATATTTGTCACATCCATAAAGTCTGATCTAAACATTTGGGAAAATGTCAATTATTCATGGTTAGGTCTAGCTAATATAATAAATAAAAATTACAATTTTGCCCGAAATCAATTATCTATTCAGTATTTTATCAATCAAACTACAAAAAGCATTTTATAAAACTAGGTAAAATAGTAACAAAATTTATCTGGAGCAACAAAAGGACAAGAATATCAAGGGGATTGGTGAGAACAAAATGCAAAGAAAGATGGTCTAGCTGTATTTAATCTAAAATTATATTCAAGGTAGAAGGAATGTAGACAGCTGTGCAACAAATTTCACAGCTACTGTTTCTGATAAAGGACTCAATTCTAAAATATATAGAAAACTTTATGAAATTTATATTATTATAAGTCATTCTCCAAATGCTAAATTGCCAAAGGATATAAATAGGCAGTTTTCAGATGAAGAAATAAAACAATCTGAAATAAAACAATAGTCTGTATCTTCTGACCAGCAATTGTCATGAAGTTTGCATTTCTCCATCTAGTCTATCAGCTATTTGCAATCCCAGGATTCTGAAGAGCAAAGATAAAAGAGAGATGATAAGAACTACAGCAACAACTACCCTAGTATCTAAATGTATGGATAACAAACCATTGTCCTAATACTAGTCATCCTTGGAGATCAAAGAGGACCATGCCAAAGAACCAAGTAACTGGTGGTGTGGTGTAAACAATTATGTTTATATAGATGCTATGCTAGGCATCCTTCTCACTTGACTTTTCCAAACCTCTTCCACTCATGATCTAAATGAAAGAAAATAAGATTTTTGCAGTAGTTTCTTGACCTTAAATTGCTTTCTTTTTCTCTACTATGAAAGAGATAGAGGATACCATCAATGGCATGTAAATACAGGCATATAACATCTGAGGACAGAAAGCAACAAACCAATATATCATAACCTATATCTGAATGGATTAATCATCAGCATGACCTTTCCTACCAAACTTTCCATCTTTGAACTATGGAGTGGCTTTATGCCCAAGAGAATGCTCAGAAGAAAATCTCTTCTCTCTTTCCAATGTAGAGTCAGGGCAGTCTCATTCCTGATAGTGGAACTCATAAATTCTACTTGTCTTCATGCCTTTGTGAAAGTTGGAAAAAGGCAACATGGAAACAACATAAACAGCTATAATTCTTAGGAAAAAAAGGGGAAGCTAACTAAAAAGACTGCATTAAATAGTAGGAGGAGATAATGCTAGATTGCATTTGGAAAATTGCAAAATGCTTTCAGAGATCCCAAATAGCTTTCCATGCAAATATCCTCTATTTAATACAAATCACATTTCAGTGATTATATATAACTGCCTGTGAATCATAAAGCAGCATGATCTCAGAATTAAAATTACAAATAACCTAAAGAACAATGAAAAACCTCAGAATAAGTAGAAGGAACCTAAATAATCATACCATTATGCTCAATCAGATTCCTTTTTTTTCCTATTCTGCATTCATAACATAGTTTTTATCTCCCCATTCCTCTCCATTCACATAGTCACCCCTACATCTGGCAGTCTCCATTTCTTATCTGGACTATTGTGATTGTCTCCTTATTGCTCTCTCTGCTTCTCATCTCTCTTCTTTTCAATCAAACTTTAAGTAAATATGTAGGTATCTATTTGTCTATATGACTCTATCTATCTATCTATCTATCTATCTATCTATCTATCGTTTTCTTTTTTAATTCTTTTTTTCATTCCTTCTTTCACTCCATTTTTTCCTCCCTTCATTCCTTCCTTTTTTTCATTCCTTTTGTCCTTTCTTTCCTTCTTTCTTTTTCTTTCTTTCCCAATTGATATTTTATTTTTCCAATTACATACTATGAAAATTTTTTAACATTCATCCAAATGCATATGCATATTTTTCAAGTCATATAATTTTTTGTTCACTCTCCCTATTCACTCCCAGTTCCTCAGCAATGAATAGTCTGGTATTTGTATTCAGAATATTTACAGATAAGTCATTATCTGTATGTAGAGGATTAAGGGAAAAGAATGAAAAACATGAGATAGGAAAGAAAACATAAGAGAAAACTTTTTAAATTGAATGAAATGCTCATTTAGATTTTGTAGGATTTGTTTTTTTCTTTTGTTTTATTTCTCCTCTGGATGTGGATTATCCATAGCAGGTCTCTAAGGGTTTTCCTAACTCTTTGAACTGCTTAGAGGATCTGCATCTGTTAAGGTTGATCAACTGACAATGTTGTCAATGTTTACAATGTTATCTTGGCTCTCTTTTCTTTGCCTAGCATCATATCCTTTAATCCCTTCCTTGCTCTCTAGAGTACAGTCATTCATGGTTTCTTATAGAGCAATAACATTGAATAATAATATTGAAATTCTGTAACTTGTTCAGACATTTCCCAATTGTTGAGTAGCTCCTCAATTTCCAGTTCTTTGCCACTACAAAAAGAGCTACAATGAATATTTTGGGACATATTGGTCTTTTCCCATTTTTATGATTTTTGTTTATAATTCTAGTATTGGTATTGCTAGGTCAAAAGTACTGATCAGTTTTATTACTCTTTGGGCATAGTTCCAAATTGCTCTCCAGAATGGAACCACACCAATGAAATATTAATGTGCCAATTCTCCCACAACCTCACCAAGCATTTTTTTCACTTTTTGTCATCTTAGTCATTCTCATAAGTGTGAAGTTGAATCTCATAGTTGTTTTAATTTTCATTTCTCTATTCAGTAATTATTTTGACCATTTTTTCATATGATTTCATATAGTTTTAATTTCTTCATTTGAAAACTGTCTGTTCATATCCTTTGTTCATTTATCAATGAGGAATGACTTGTAACCTTATAAATTTGATATAATTATATATTTTCAAAATGAGACCTTTATCAGAATCAGTAACTGTGAAATTTATTCAGCTTTCTGTTTTCCTTCTAATCTTGGCTTTATTAGTCCCCAAATTTTTAAATTAGGACTTCTAGGGTGTTGTCAATATAATCGCTTGAAGCTAGAATGCTCCTAGAGATTTTCCCTACACAATGCTAAATGAAGCCTCTACACAGACATTAAAATCTATAGGATCCACCAAAAAGACAATATCAAAACATGTTTTCAATTGTAGAAACCATGAAGGATTTTCAGAGAAGGGGGATAAAGGGAGGTAAACCCAAGCTAGGCAGGAGAGTGGGAAAGCCAATAAATGTCTTTTAGCCATAGTGCAGTCCTGGTTCTAACAGTTCTAACAGTTAGATAGCAAGTCAACAGGTAGGGTCCCAAACTCAAACAAAGTCTGATCCCCAGGAACAATGGGGAAAAAGACAGGACTGTTTTGGGAACAAAATACTGCAGGCAGAAGCTTGACATAAAAGATGAAACAAAACTTTATAAAGGCAAGGCCTGGACTGAATAGACAACATCCTAGCTAATGGCAAGCCAGAAATCAGACTACAGCCCCAGAATAAAAAGTTAGGGCCTATAATCCTTATACTGAAGGAGCAGAGCTCAAATAATCAAATGGACCAAAAAAGTTAAAGGAGTGCTAACCATAAAAAGTTATTATGCAGATAAAGAGATAACAATGCCAATTCAGAAGAAGAAAGCAGTGAAAAATTACAGGGAAAGTACAAAATACTTGGACTCAAATCCTGAAGCTCATTGAAGAGTTTAAAAATTAATTTAAAATCCAAAGAAAAGAAGAAAAAGAAAAATGGAAAAAAGAAATGAGAGTCATGGAGGAAAATTATGAAAAAAAAAATGTCAAAAGAAATCAACTCCTTTAAAAGTAAAATTGACCAATTGGATCAAGAATGCAACTTTTCCATAGATATATTCAACCTACTGGCAAATGAATGTAACTCATCTAAAATTCAAAGTGACAAACTGGAAAAGAAATGCAACTCAAATAAATCTCAAATTGAATAATTAGAAAAAATGTAATTCATCTAAAACTCAGATCAACCAACTGGAAAGAGAAGGCAACTCAGCAAAAAGTAAAATTAACCAATTGGAAAAGGAAACTCAAAAGCTAACTGAAGAAAATAAAGTTCTAAAAATCAGATTTGGGCAAATAGAAACCAACGAGTCTATTAGACTACCAGATTCCACCAAACAAAGTAAAAAGACTTAAAAAAAAAGGAAGAAAATGTAAAATATCTTTTAGGAAGAGTAAACCACCTGGAAAAATATAGATTTAGGAGAGATAATTTTTGAATTACTAGATTATCGGAAAGCCTGGATTGAAAAAAATAGGCTGGAATATATTTTTCTATAAATCATCAAGGAAAACTTTCCAAATATACTAGAACAAGAAGATAAAAATGGAAATTAAAAGAATACACACAATTCATCCAAAAAGCAACCTGAAGATAAAATGTCCAAAGTCTATTATAACTAATTCCAGAATTCTCAAATAAAAGAGAAAATACCATAAGCAGAAAAACAGAAATAAATACAAAAAATCACAGACTTACACAGGATTTATCAACTCCTGGAATACCATATTTTGGAGGGCAAAGAATCTTGGATTACAACCAAGAATTTACTATATTGCAAAAGTCAGCATATTCTCTAAGGGGGGAAATGGATGTTCAATGAAAAGGAGGACTTCCAAAATTTCCTGATAAAAAGATCAGAACTGAACAGAGAGTTCAATGACCAAATACACAACTCAAGAGATTCACAAATAGGTAAGTGAAAAGTGGAAGGACAAAACAAAACAAATATTCAAAACCAACAAATTTTAGACTACCCTAAAAAGGAAGATAAAAAAAATTAATAACTCTTGAGAATTGTATTTCTCTTAAGATAATTAAAGGATTGAATATAATTGAAGAGATTGGACTTAGAGGATATGGGAATAATTTGGTCTTATTTCTCCATTGAAGAGGTCCAAGATGACATCACTATTTTGGAGACAAAAGCCCTAGTGAAAAACAGGGATGTTTACTCTAAACTTAAGTTTCTCAGTTTCCTTTGACCTACTCTAATTCTGCTGTGAGCACTTTTTCAGATGAGTGCATCTTGAGCTGGCAGTCTTGAGTCAGTGGCTCCCATAACTTACATTCAGTTGCAAAATTCTTAAGCATCCCTATACTTAGAACACTTTCAGATTCTTACAGTTAATTAAGACCTGGTTGAATTTAATCACTCTTTACTTAAGAATGGGTTAAGTACCCTGGGTAGGAGGGAAGCTAGATTCTTATAGTTAAGAAAAGTTGAGTTGAACTTAATCTGTACTTTACTTACAAAAGGGTTAAGTACCCTGGGTGAGTAGTGTGGGGAGGGATTGTGGGAGAAAATATGTGGTACAAAAACTTCTTGAAATGATTTGACTTTGGATGATACTTTGAATGGAATATATGTCCTTAGAGGGTACTTGAAAAGTGGTTTAGGTAAAAAAAAAAATATTATAATTTCATGCAATTCAGTACTCTTGAAAAGTGAACTTCTAATGAGGTAGAATAGGGGAGGATATTTAGTGATTTTTGAGGCAATAGTGCTTATCAAACAACAAAGTAATCAATCAATCATCTGTGATTGTAATTTGATAAAACTTTGAGCATATCAAGCAATCAATTAATCAAACCCTGATTGAAGATACCTGATTAAGAGTAGTTGAGAGATAAATAAAATCAGTTGAAGAGACACAAAGATTTAAAAATTTAGATAGAAAGAAGGGAGAGTGTGAACACTGATTAAATTCCAATCAATAGATTTGACCCAGAGAAGGAATAAGATACATTTCCACTTGGGTTTAAAAATCAATCCTAAATTAAAGGAAAGGCAGGAGGAAGATAAGAGAAGAAGGGACTGATAAAAGGGAAGGCCAAGATATAAGTCAAAGTAAACTGAAAGTTAAATTTTAAAAGAAAAGTTAAAAGGCAAAGTGAGTAACCTTTGATCAGGTGAAATGAAAGAGAAAAATCCAAATGGGAAATATAACATGGAGGGAAATACATTAATAGTCTTAACTGTAAATGTGAATGGGATTGAACTGTCCCATAAAACAGAAGCAGCTAGCAGAATTGATTAAAAACCAGAATCCCATAATATGTTGTTTATAAGAAACACAATTGAAGTGGAAAGATACAAAAAGGGGAAAAGTAAAAAGATGGAAAAAAATATGTTATGCTTCAGTTGAATTAAAAAAATTAAAGGTAGTGATCCTGATCATAGATAAAACAATAGCAAAAATAGATCTCATTAAAAGGAATAAAGAAGGAAACTACATCTTCTTAAAAGGAATCATTGGAAATGAAGCTATATCATTATTAAACATGTATGCACCTAGTTATATAATATCCAAATCCCTTGAGGAAAATCTGAGTGAATTACAAGGAGACATAGACAATCAAAAAAATAGGAGAAGGAGTTCTGCCAAATTCTTTATGAGTCCAATATGGTGCTAATACTTAAACCAGGAAAACCCAGAACAGACAAAAGAAAATTATAGACCAATCTCCCTAATGAACATTGACACACAAATCATAAATAAAATTTTTGCAATGAGATTACAGCAAGTTATCACTAGGACAACACATCATGATCAGGTAGAATTTAAACCAGGTATGCAGAGATGGTTCAATGTTAGGAAAACACTCAATATAGTTGAGCATATCAAAAGCAAAACCAACAGAAATCATACGATTATCTCAAAAGATGCTGAAAAAGCCTTTGATAAAACACAACATCCATTCCTATTAAACCTAGAAAATTTAGGAATAAATGGAATTTTTGTTAAAATAATAAGTAGTATCTATCTAAAAGCATCAACAAATATTATATATAATGGGGATAAATTTAGAGTATTTCAAATAAGATCAAGATGAAACAAGGGTGCCCATTATCACCATTACTATTCAAAATAGTACTAGAAGTGTTCGTTTTTATAATTTTTCTTTATGTAAGACATTGGGGTTAAATGACATGCCCAAGGTCATACAATTTGGCAATTATTAAGTGCCTGTAGCTGGATTTGAACTCTGGTCCTTCTGACTCCTGGGTTGGCACTCTATCCATTGTGTCACCCAGTTGCCTCTTAGAAATATCAGCTTTAGAAACAGGAGAAAAAAAGGAACTGAAGGAATCAGAATTGGCTATGAGGAAGCAAAATTTTCACTCTTTCAAAATGCTATAATGGTGTATTTAGACAACTTGAGAAAATCAGTTAAACAACTCTATGAAACAACTAACAAATTCAATAAAGTAGCAGGTTATAAAATAAACTCACGTAAATCATCAATATTTCTATATATGATCAAGAAAGTCCAAGACTAAGAGATACAAAAAGAAATTTAATTCAAAGTAAGTATGGACAGCATTAAATACTTGGGAATATACCTCCCAAGACACTATATGAACACAATCATAAAGCACTTCTCACGAAAACAATGTCAGATCTAAATAATTGGGAAAATATCAATTGCTTATGGTTAGGTTGAGCCAGTATAATAAAAATGACACTTCTAACAAAATTAAATTAATTATTCAGTACTATACCAATCCCACTACCAAATAAGTATTTTATTGATGTAGAAAAAATACTAGCAAAATTCATTAGAAGACAAAAAAGATCAAGAATAGCCATGAAAAAAGGAATATAGCCTAGCTCTATCAGTTCTAAAACTATACTATAAAGCAAGAGTCATCAAAACTATCTGATACTATTTAAGAAATAGAGTATTGAATCAGTGGATTAGGATAGGTTCAAAAGTAACACTTATAAATGATGAGAGTAATCTACTGTTTGACAAACTCAAAGACATTGAGATAATTGGGACAATAATTCACTGTTTGCCAAAAATTTGGGGGAAAACTGGAAAATAGTATGGAAAAATCTAGACATAGAGCCACATCTCACTCCCTATAAGAAAATAAGGTTAAATGGATACAGGAATTATATTTAAAAGATGATACCATAGATAAATTAATAGACCAAGAAATTAATCTATCAGATCTATGGAATGGGGACAAATTTATAACCAAACAAGAAACATAGTACATTATAAACTGCAAAATGAATGATTTTGGTTATATTAAATTAAAAAAGGTTTTGCACTAGTAAAATCAATGCTGCCAAATTTAGAAGAAAAACAGAAAACTGGTGAACAAATTTCACAACTAGAGTTCTGAAAAATGTATCATTTCTAAAATATACAGAGAACTGCTTCAGATTTATAAGGTTGCATGTAATTACCCAATTGATAAAAAATTAAAGGCTATGAATCAAAAGTTTTCAAATGAAGGAATTATTAGTATTATAAACATGAAAAATGTTACAAATCATTATTAATTAGAGCAATGCAAATTGAAACACCTCTGAGGTATTACTTCACGCCTATCAGATTGACTAAGATAACAAAAAGGGAAAATGATCAATGTTGGAGGAGTTGTGAGAGGACTGGGACGTTGATGCATTATTGGTGGAGTTGAGAAGTGATCTAAACATTCTGGAGAACAATATGGAACTGTGCCCAAAGAGCAATAAAACTCTTCGTACCCTTTGAACAGGTCTTTTTTTAAAAAAAAATATTTATTTAAGACAATGCGATTAAGTGATTTACCCAATGTCACACTGCTAGGAAATTATTCAGTGTCTGAGGGCACATTTGAACTCAGGTCCTTCTGACTTCAGGGCCAGTGCTCTATCTACTGTGCCACCTAGCTGCCCCATGTTTATACCATTTGACACAAGAATTCCAATTCTAGGCTTTTACCTAGAAGAAATCATGTGAAAAATGGAAAAAATCCCACATGTTCCAAAATATTCAAAGCAGTTCTTTATATAGTGGTTAATAACTAGAACTTGAGGGGATGCCCATCAATTACAGATTGCTTAAACAAGATAAGGTACATGGAAAGTATAGAATACTATTACTCTATAGGAAACCAAACAAGGATGCCTATCATCACCATCACTATTCAATATATCATTAGCCATGTTAGCTTTAGCAATAAGAGAAGAAAAAGAAAGGAAAGGAATCATAATTAGCAATGAGGAGCCAGAGTTTTCACTCTTTACAGATGATGATATGATGGTATACTTAGAGGAAAGCAGAAAATCATCTAAAAATTACTTAATACAATTAACAACTTCAGCAAAGTAGCAGGATATAAAATAAATGCACAGAAATCATCAGCATTTCTATATATGAACAATTAAGCTCTTGGTGAAGAGACAGAGAAATTCAATTGAACGTAACTGCAGAAAACATAAAATACTTGGGAATCTACCACCCAAGATAAACTAAGAAACTGTATGAGCACAATGACATCTTACTTCTTACACTGAGTCAGAGCTAAACAATGGGAAAAATGTGAATTGTTCATGGTTAGATAGAGCTCATAAAATAAAAATGACAATTCAACCCATATTAAATTATTGATTGAGTGCCATACCGAACTACCGAATAACTATTCTACCCAACTAGAAAAAATAGTAACAGAATTCATAAGGAGCAACAAAAGTTCAAGAATATCAAGGGAATCTATGGAAAAAAAATTATAAAAGAAGGTTGCCCATCTCTACTAGATCTAAAACTATACTGTAAAATGGTAATTATCAAAGTTACCTGGTTCTGGTTAAGAAATAGAGTGATGATGCAGCTAGGTGATGAAGTGGATAGAGCACTGGGCCTGGAGTCAGGAGGACCTGAGTTCAACTCCTGTCTCAGACACATAACAATTACCTAGCTGTGTGACCTTGGGAAAGTCATTTAACCCCACTGCCTTAACATTATTAATCATTAAAATAAATCCAACAGAAATCATATGATTATCTTAATAGATACTGAAAAGCTTTTGATAAAATACAGCATCAATTTCCATTAAAAAATAGAAAGAATAGAAATAATTGATGTTTTCCTTAAAATAATAAGCAGTGGGAGTAGGTGGTGCATGAGAATAGAACACCAGTTCTGGAGTCAAGAGAATCTGAGTTCAAATGAGACCTCAGACACTTGTATGACCTTGGACAAGTCACTTAACCCCATCATCAAAATATATGCATTGGGATTAAACTAGGAACATTTCCAGTAATATCAGGAGTCAAACAAGGATACCCATTATCATCATTACTATTCAATATAGAATTAGCACAAAAATTAATTAAAAAGAAGAAATAGAGTAATGGGTCAGTGGATTATGATAGTATCAAAAGAAACAGTAGTAGGGGAAGCTAGGAAATGCAGTGGATAGAAGACCATGCTGGAATCAGGAAGGTCTCAGTTCAATACTTAATTAACTAGCTGTGTGCTCTTGGGCACATCACTTAATCCCATTGCCTTGAAAAAAACAAACAACCAAAAAAGAAATTGTAGTATATGATTAATTTAATCTACTGTTTGACAGACTCAAAGACATTAACTTCATGGATAAGAACTCACTGTTGAACCAAATTTTGGGGGGAAAACTGGAATATAATTTGGAAAAACTAGGCAAAGAAGCACATCTCACACTCTATATGAAAATAAGATCAAAATGTGTACAGGTTTTAAACATAAAGTGCAACAGCATAGACAAATTAACAGACTATCATTCAGATCTATGGAAAGGGTAGAAATTCATGAACAAGCAAGAAGTTTGATTTTTGACTATATTAAATTTAAAATTTTGCACCAATAAAATAATTGCTGACAAAATTAGAAGTTAGGAGTTCTGATAAAGGTCTCATTTCAAAAATATGCAGATAACTACATCATATTTATAAAGTTCCATGTCATTCCCCAATTTATAAATTTGATCAAAGGATAAAAACAGACAGTTTTCAAAAGAAGAAATTAAAGCTATATATAACCATGTGAAAAATATTCCAAATCATTACTGATTAGAGAAATGTTAATTTAAACAACTATCAGGTTCCTCCTCACAATTATCAGATTGACTAAAATGAAAAAAATGGGAAATGATCAGTGTTGGAGAGGTTTTGGGAGGACTGGAACATTGATGCATTGCTGGTGGAGTTGTGAATGTATCCAACTTTTCTAGAGAGCAATATGAAACTTTGCCCAAAGAGCAATAAAACTGTTCCTTCCCCTTTGACCCAGCAATTCCAATTCTAGGCCTATATCCAGAAGAAATAAAAAAAATGGGGAATACTCCAACATGATCCAAAATATTCTTCTTGGAGTGGCAAAGAATTGGAAATTAAGGAGATGTCCAAGAATGGGGTAAATTATGCATTCTGAATGCTATGTAGTACCATTGCTCTATAGGAAACCATAGAATGGTTGGATGGAATAAATTATGGGAACTGATGCTGAGTGAAGGAAGTAAAACCAGAAAACATTGTACATAGTAGCAAAAACATTGTGAGATGATCAACCCTGATGGATGTAACTGCTCTCAGCAGTTGGAATGACTAGGACAATCTGAGGAGAACAGTTAGGACAATGCTATCCCCAAACAGGAAGGAAAACAAGACAAAACAAAAAAAAATCTACAGAATGTGAATGAACATTACATTCACTTTTTTAAAACTTTCACTTATGTATTTCTTTTCTATCTTACAATTTCCTTTACTTTTCCTTAATCCTAGTTCCTCATATAGATAATGACAAATTTGTAAACCCATTAAACACAAATATGCATGTTCAATATTCACTTGACTGTTCACCACTGAGGGGAGGGGGTTGGGAAGGGAGGGTGTAAGGAAATTATGTAGTTTAATAATATGCTTAATAATATTAATGTGGATGAATGTTTAAAAATTCATATAACATGTAAATGAAAAAATAAAGTAAAATAACCATTAGAAATTTGAAAATAATTTTTAAATTTAATATAGTGAAAATCATCTTTTTTGCAATTTATAATATACTCTATTCCTTGCTTGGTCATAAAATTCTCCCCTTTCCAGACATCTGATAGAGTATTTGTTGACTTATTAATTCATCTATTATATTTCCCTTTATGTTTAAATTCTTTATCCATTTTGGCCTTATTTTGGTATTGGGTGTGAGATATGTGTCCATGATTATTTTTTTCCATGCAAATTTTAAGTTATTCCAAAAATTTTGTCAAATAATGAGTTTTTAATCCAAGAAACCAATATCATTGGATTTCTCAAAAATTAACTTGCTGTAGTCTTTTTACTACTGCTTCTTTAGAACCTTTCCTACTTCACTGATCTGTTACTCAATTTCTTAACCAAGACCAGGTAGTTTTGATGACTGATGCTTTGTATTATAGGTTTAGATCTGGTAGTGCTAGGCTACCTTCTGTTACATTTTTTTCATCAATTTCCTTGATATGCTTGACCTTTTCTTAATTCATATGAATTTTGCTACTATTTTTTCTATGTAGGTAAAATAGTTATTAGATAGTTTGAGTAGCATGGTATTTAATAAGTAATTTAATTTGGGTAGAAGTGTCATTTTTAATATATTAACTGGACTTAACCATGAACAATTGCCATTTTTACAATTGTTTAGGTCTGACTTCAATTATGTAAAGAAGTGTTCTGTAGTTCTGTTCATATGTTTTTTTTTCTTTTTTCTTTCCTTTCCTTTTCAAGGCAATGAGATTTAATGATTTTCCCAAGATCACATAATTAAGTAAGTATTAAGTGTCTGAGGTTGGATTTGAACTTAGGTCTTTCTGACTCCAGGACCTGTACTGGCCTCCACTGGGACTCCGAGCTGCTCCTCTTCTTTTTTTAAGTAAGACAACAAGCATGTATTAAGCAACTTTCATGTGTAAGATATTGTGTCACAGATATAAAGGAAACATAGATCTAAAGGTAGATTCCCAAGTATTTAATATTGTCTGCAGTTACTTTAAATGGAATTTCTCTTTCTTGCTCTTGAGTATTTTATGTTCATATATCAAAATGCCAGTTATTGATGTGTGTTTATTTCATATCCTGCTAGTTTTCTAAAATTGTTAATTTTTTTCAAGTTTTTTTTAAGATGATTTTCTTAGGTCTTCTAAGTATACCAATGTATGATCTACAAAGCTTCACTTCCTTATTATCAATTCTTATTCCTTCCTTTCCTTTTTTCTTCCTTCCTTCCTTCCTTCCTTCCTTCCTTCCTTCCTTCCTTCCTTCCTTCCTTCCTTCCTTCCTTCCTTCCTTCCTTTCTTTCTTTCTTTCTTTCTTTCTTCTTTCTTTCTTTCTTTCTCTTCTCTCTCTCTCTCTCTCTCTCTCTCTCTCTCTCTCCTCTCTCTTTCTTTCTTTCTTTCTTTCTTTCTTTCTTTCTTTCTTTTCTTTTCTTTTTTACTATATTACAAAAGACACAGTACCAACAACTAAGTGCTCCGTGCAAAAAAAAAATTCCATGTCTCCCCTATAGTCTTTTAGTATATGATACAAACTCCACTATAAGGCATTTGAAGATCATTACAATCTCAGATGACCATAACTTCTCAACTTTAGTGCATATTGTTCATATTATTAACTCTGTAGTTGCCTGTTAGATTAATTATTGTTTATTAAATGTAACATTCTTTTATATTCATTTACTATTCATAGAATGCATAATCTTTTTCTTTCTGATATTCAGAATCTTATTAGTTTCCTTTAGGCCTTAGCTCAGTAATTATTTTTTTTCTCTTAAACTTTCTCCCATGTCTTTAGTTTTGATAGCATTTTCTGTAGTAAAATTATCTAACGCTATCTCTTTATAATACTCAGTAGAATGTAAACACCTCAAGGGCAGGTACTGTTACATTGCTCCTTGGTAATCCAAGGCATTTAAAGTATATTTGAAAAATTGAATTTTGTTGAATTGAAAAGTAATTTAAAGTCATTGCTAAGAATATGTGGCAGGAGCTCTCATTTCCCTGGCACAAAAATTCCCTTCTTCAAATCAGATGCCTCCATCCTCTGAAACACTTAATCAAAGCCAAGTCTAATGTTATATGTATATGTATATAGATCTATATCTATCAATCTATCTATCTCTATATCTCTATCTCTTGCTATCTCTATCTCTATCTCTACCTATCTATCATCTATGTATCTATGTATCTATGTATCTATGTATCTATCTAAAATGAAAGAAAGGCAAAATTGGAAACATTCTTCCTGACTCTTTAGCCAGTCTTTTCATTAATATGATGAAAAATGGGGAAAAATGATAATTAGTCTGAAGCAGATATCATATGTGTATTGAGTCCTCCAGGATAATCCATGAAGCAAGAATTCCTTCAGTGTTTTAGATTATATCCTTTAAACTTGTGAGTATTGGCCAAGGATTGAATTAGAAGAGATATATTTTGAAGGTTGAAATTTGCATTAATGAAGGAAATACCCACATATGAAACTATAGACTTTTTAGTATTTCAAATTATATATTTTTCTTTAGGTTGCTTCCCGGGTTTGATATCCACATTCACAGGGTGGGTCTACCAGAGTTTCTTTTTTTAAATTTTTTAAATTTTTACTCTCAGAATCAAGCTGTAGACTAGGGGGTTAAAATCACACTAAAATAGTTCACTGGTTCCCATTGGATATTCTTCAGTAACAGGCAGACAATGGAAACAATTAATTTACAACGAAGGCATTTACTAAGAGGTTGAGTATGAGCTTCAGCTACAAAATAACCCCAATCCATAGTGAAGCCTGAGGCACAATTTACTACAATTATATACAAACGTCTCTGTGAAGAGTTGAGAACAATTTAAGATATGAGGATAATTATGTATTATATGAGGATTCATCATCATATGAAAACACATGATGCCATTTGCCCAATCCAAACTTTTCTGGTTTTTTTACAGTTTCTCTGATGTCAACAATAGTGGTTTAAAAATTGCACTTAACAAAATCACTGGAATATATTTCATCTGGGCCATATTTGACATTAAGTTCAATTGGACAAGAAAAGATTCTCATACAGTCTTAATTAGAGAGGTTTTTCAGTTCCATTCAATTCATTTTCCTTCCTCTATTTCAAAATCTTCAATATCATGGACCATGAGAGAAGATAGGAACAAAACAAAACAGCAATTCTGTACTTCATGATTTGTTTGATCACTGGACAAGGAATCACATTTCAACATCTGTCACCTCTTCTTTGACTTGCCTTGCTTGCTTGCTCCACCAGCTCCAAATTTAATTGTCACCATTACTTTGGTCCTTATCTGAAACCCTAAATTGAAGAATTTTGGACATTATTCTAGCAAAACTATGTCACTTATGGGCATATATAAAATTGTGACTTGATTTTTTTCTTCTTATGTATCACACATGATAGAATGACAACTATTATTTCTAAAGTTTTCCATTATTTCTTTTTTGTTGTTGCTGTTTTTTGCAAGACAATGGTGGAATTAAGTGACTTGGTCAAGATCACACAGCTGGGAAATTAAGTGTCTGAGGCTGAACTTGAACTCAGTTCTTCCTGACTCCAGGGCCACTATCCACTAAGCCATCTAGCTGCCCCCATTTCATCTTCAATAAACAGTTCTTCCTTGTTCGTCAGAATCATGTCCAGAATAGCAGCTGTCCCATATTTTTTTTTTCATTCTATGAAATGAAATTGTGGGACAAGTTTATTAAGTTGTCCACTCTTCATGGAGAGTCTTCTGGTAAATATTTGGAAAGTTGTGGGCATGCATGACAATGTTCTCTCACCTCTCTGCCATGTTAGCAATCTGCGTCATTCATCAACAGTTTTTACCATCGTAACCGGTAGTCTGAAGCATCCTGATATAATAATATCACATATATTTATGTTTCCTTTAATCCATACCAAATACAGTAAATATGGTTTCCATTGTATGTTTTGACAATGTATAATAATTTTCTTCCCAGGTATTGACTTAGGAAAAGTATTCAAATTTTTGCTATTCAGCAATTTTATCTTTTAATTACTATCATTAATAGGATTTCTAGGAATGAAATATTGTTTTCCTATTTATCACCCTTGCACCTAGTACCCTGTCTGAGAATAGGCAGAATTTACCTTGTATTCAAATCTCAAATTCACTCATACTGTGAAAATTTGTGTCATTTTGGCAAATTGTTCAATCTGTAAATTTAGAAATTTTATTCAGAAAAGTCATCCTCATTCCATTGACTAATATAATATTAACCTATGTATTTCCTTCTTTATGGAAACATTAATAACTGCCCTCACAGGAATTTGCATATATTCAGAACTCAATAAATATGATTGATTGGCATCACACTGCTATTATAACAACCTTATATGAAAAGTAGGACAAATGCAGCATGAGAATCCATCCCATGACTTTTCTCATTAAAAAGTTTCTTGGGTATTTGATTGCTTCTTTTACCGTTTTCTAAATAGAGTTGACATGATGAAGACAATTCTAAAGTCCTTGTGATGGAAAATGTGATCCCCAGCAGATAAAGAACTATGGAGTTTGAATGCAGACCAAAGCATACTATTTCCCATTTGTAATGGACTTTTAAATATTTTTTATGTTTTATGTTTGCCTTCATATGTTTTCCCCTTTTGTTCTGATTCTTCTTTCACACCATGACTATTATGGAAATATATTGAGTATAACTGTACATACATAACCTAAGTGGCTCTTTGGATAGAACATTGGCAGTGAAGTCAAGAGGATGAGAGTTTGAATTCAATCTCAGACACTTGACACTTACTAGCTGAG
Organism: Macrotis lagotis; assembly: GCF_037893015.1. NCBI lineage: Eukaryota > Metazoa > Chordata > Mammalia > Peramelemorphia > Peramelidae > Macrotis > Macrotis lagotis. The sequence goes on along the minus strand of NC_133661.1, from coordinate 65,792,715 downwards.
TGATCTTGGGCAGGTCATTTAACCTTGATTGCCTCATATCCAGGATCATCTCCAGTTCTCCTGATTCATAACTGGTCATTGGACCTAGATTGCTCTGGAGGAGAAAGTGAGACTGATGACTTAGCACAGCACCTCCTCACTCAAATTCAGTTCATGTACCTGTCACAGCATAACTTCCCCTGTGGTAATGGTCTTTTTTGAGAATGAAGGACAAACATCTACCTACTCACACAGTCACCACCTTAGTACAGAATTCTCATTTACTTTTATCTAGAACATAGCTATAACTTTCAGTCTTGCTGTTTTCTCTGTAAATTGTTTTCTGAATAAGTGGGAAAAATACAGTTATCCAAGACAATTCTGAAGGATTTATGATGAAAAAATATTATCCTTTCCCAGAGAAAGAACGGATTTTGTCTGTATACAGATTGAAGCATTTTTTAATTTTTACTTTCTTTTTTGAATTTTTTGTTAGTTTTTTCACAATATGAACAATACGGAAATATTTTGCTTGACTACATATGTATAACATAACAAATTGCTTGCTTTCTCAATGAGAGAGTGGGTAAAAAGGAAGAAAATTTGGAACTCAAAATTTTAAGAACAAATATTAAAAATTATTTTACATGGAACTGGAGAAAAATGTAATACTGAATAAATCTGGAAAAAACAAAAACCAATGACAAATAAATAAGTGGCAGAGATTCTTTTCAATGATGAAGGGTCACCCTCACACTTCCCTATTAATAAAATTCTTTGATCCTCCATTTAGTCAATGATCGAATAATAATTCTTTGTTCCTTTCTGAAAGTTCTGCTTTTTGTGCTCTTTTATGCACAAGGGGATTAATACTTTTTCCTTATGAATGACTTCTACCTATTTATATTATTTATAAGTAAACATGTACACATTGAAGGAAGATCTTTTTAAAATATGTTTTGTTTTGTTTTTATTTTGGGTGGGGTGAGGCAATGGGTTTAAGTGACTTGCCCAAGGTCACACAGTTAGGTAATTGTTAAATGTCTGAGGCTGGTTTTCAACTCAGGTCCTCCTGATTCCAGGACCAGTGCTCTATCCATTGTGTCACATGGCAGCCCTGAGGGAAGATCTTAAAGAACAAAATGACCCAGTTAAAAAAATTAATGAAAGACTAACCAGAAGTGTTGTGCAAGTGAGGAGCTTCCTTGCACAATCACCTCAGAACCCATTGTCAAATTCTCAATGTGAATATTTAACCCCAGAAATAAATACTGCAGATCAGGGTATGATTTATTGTTTTGCTGCCTAGAATTAAAAAAGTGGTAATAATGCCCTGTCTTTATCTCTATACCATTACTCACATTTTTTCCTGTTCCTGAAAGAGACATAGCCTAATAGTTGAAATATTGGGTAGATTAGTTGAAATATTAATTAGATTTTTTTTATCAATTTAAACATCACTTCTTTTATTTAAGCTTCTCTGAAAATCACTTCATCCACGCTTAGACTTCAATTATCCTTCAATTATGTGATTTCTCATTGCGAATTTCTGTAATATCTCTTCCTTCTTCCTTCCTCTCTAATATTTTCATACCCTAAGTTGCATTTATATTTATAATACCCTCTTTATTCTCAGCTGCTACACAGGTAGCCATTACATGTTCTTGATCTTTTATGCCAGCAGAATCACCTGGTACACTACCTTGCTTAGATTCCAATACAAATTAAGTGCCAAGAGGAAAGAAATAAATAAGCATTTAAGTGTCCACTGCATGCAAAGCACTGTGTTCACCTTTACAGATTTTCATTCATGTGAGCCTCAGAGCAGTTCTAGGAGTTAGGAGACATTATGACCCCAATTTTGAAATAGAGAAAACTGAAGCAAACATAGGAATTGACTTGTTCAATTGAGGCAATTTGAACTCAGATCTTCCTGACTCCAGGTCTAGTGCTTTCTCCATTGGACTCCTAATTAGAAGGCAGAGGTTGTTAATTTTCTAGAACTGAATCCCACATAGAAATTAATAGTTAAATCAATAGCTACTAAACTGAATACAGGAAATAAGTGAGTACCTTTGTGATTGAATGGAAAACCGATTGTTTTGTTCCTAGATAGAATGAAAATAAAGATCTATAGAGGTAGACTTGTCTGTTCTATAACTCTTTAATGGGAAGACAATTCATTCTTCAGTGTTAGAAAATAATACACTAGGACTTTATGGTGTGTTGGATGGAGGGTTGAAAGAACGTGAATCTGAAATCAAGACCTCATTTTCAATATCATCTCTGCCATTTATTATATTTACTATATTATTGAACGGTTGGGTGTTTGTGTGTGTCTGGTCTAGAAAGTAATCCTTTGAATTAAGAATATAAGAAAATCCTATTGTCCTTACTAAAAGTATATTATTTGGCCTCAAAATATTGTTTCGAGGCTATTTTAACCTGGATGACAGGGTTCATTCTTTGGAGTCTTCCCTGAGGTATAGATGCATAAGCTAGAATTTTTCCTTGCAAGACTATGGAGGGTCATTCTGAGACTCCTCAGTCATATGGATTTAGATGTTGCTGATCCCTTGCATGTGATGATTGGTTGTGGCAAGAAAACCTGATTGTGACAAGTGGTGACTGATGGTGGCAAGATGATCTTATTGTGACCTGTGATTTTAATGACACTTTTTCTTTTCTGGAAATAATAAGTTTATCTACTTATTACATATAATAACTTTCATAATCTGACATGTGTGGTCATTTCTTTCCTGACGCAACCTGAAATTAACTTATTGCTGCAATTACCAGTTACTCTGCCACACAATTCTAAACTCTACTTTGATAAAAAAGTTTAAAATTCTACGTGAGAGAGGTATGGAAAGAGTGCAATTCAATTCCCAATTATATTATTGTACAATGTTTTCTCATAAGATATAACTTCATATAACTTTGTGGCAAAATATAATGATGCCTTGGAAGAAAGTACCTTTGGAAATACAATGAGAAACTATTCAGTTTAGAAAAGCAGGCAGTCTATTTTATTATTTTTTTGCTACTAGTGTTATCACCTTATACAGGAGGCAAGGGCAAAACATTTATCTAGATAGGTAGCTTTCCATTATTATTTACAAACTTAGATTAAAATAATGAGTCAATGAATTTGAGTGATTTCTAATGAGCAAAAAAATCCTTTCTCCAATTAACAAATTTATCACTGAAATGATTGGTTAGACTGGGAAGAATCACAAGTATCATATCATTTTTAGAGTCTTTGCTATAAGTACTTCTAAATGGAACACCAACTGTTCAGAATCTTTGGATGTTTGTATAAAAAATTACCTTAGAGTTTATATGTCTTTTGATCAACACAAATAAAAGTCATTCTCAAAGCAAAAATAAGGTAGCATTGAACATTAAAGCAGAAAATCATCTTGATGTTCTAGATAAAAAAATTACAAAAATATTTATATGCCTTTTTTGTTTACCTAGGGATGCCTTTCCTTTATTGTTAGTCTTGAAACAAAAGAAAATGTCTGACTTCCAGGGAAAAAAAAAAAAAAACATTAGATATGACTCATCAAATGTTTTTTTTTTCTATCAAGTCAGAAAGGTCATAAGGTATTCTAAAACATAGAAGATGCTTTAGAACACTATATCCTGAATTGTCATCTAAAAAAGAGGACATTTTTAATTAAAACTTCTTTGCCTGATACAATTAAGAATTTATCCCTTCCTTCTTGGAATAATCACCCTAGATCACAGGCATTCCTAGAAAAATGATAAAACACTTGACAGAAATTCTCTTGATGATAACAAACCAAAGCAAAAATTTCAACCAACACACAAACAAAATCAGGGAAAGGTCTTTATGATATGAATGAATCAGTGACAAAGAATTTATTAAGTTCTTACTATGTGTCAATCAGGGTACTGAGTTCTGAGACTGCAATTGTAAAACAATTGTTTAGAAACAATTCTTAATAAAACATAAAGAATTGTTAATAAAAATGTACATTCTAATAAAAGTCAGCATTTCAGAAAAAAAAAAATTATGGAAAGACTTGCGTTAATTGATGCATAGTGAATTGAACAGAACCAGAAGTGCTTTATGTGCAATTACATTGATGTTGTAAGGCATCAACTGTGAATGACTTAAGTTATTGTCAGTAATAAAATGAGCCAGAAAAATCCAAATAATGAAATGACTAGTGATGAAAAATACTATCTACTTCCAAGGAAAGAACTGATGGAAGACAATAGTAGATTTAAACAATTACTTTACACTTTATTGCTTTTTGGGGGGGGGTTGTTGTTTTCTTTCACATGACTGATATGAAAATATGGTTTGCATCAATACATAGCTGCCACATATATAACATTGCTTACTTGCTCAGGTAGGGGAAGGAGTGAGAAAATTTTCAAATCAAAATCATAAAAGAATGAATATCAAAATTATTCTCACATGCAATTGGGAAATAAAGGTATTAACGAGAGAGACAGACAGATAGACAGACAAACAGACAGAGACGGAGAGGTCTTTAAGTGCATAGTAACATGGAAGAATATTTTAAGTGAGAAGTTAGGAGGATAGATTCATTTACCATTTTCAGGAAGTAGGACAGAATGGTTCCACAACTGTCCTGAGTATCAATAGGTATTTATTCATTACTCAGTGCTAGTCACTGTGGAGAAAGGCAGGGGAAGAAACCTTTCAAATCAATATTAATGACAACCAGAGAGTAAAGTAAAATGTGATTGGACTCAAGCCTAAGAGTGACTAAATCAACTGAAAATCAGGACATCAGGACCAGGACCATCTGTACAGAGAGGGATTAAATATTTCAAGCATTAATATCTGACCTTAACTCATGGGAGATGATTCTAGTTTTTAGTTTTTGTTGAGCAAATTTAAATTCATTAATCATAGTGTTTATTTTTCATTAAACAATAACTTTATTACAAAGAAATGTCACCCAGATGACAAATTCTCTTGAATATAATGGTAACTCTAATGGACTTGGAATGGGGAAGACCATTCAGTTAAAAAATTAAAATTAAAAAAAAAATTCCAGTCTTTGCAAAGCATGGTATAATTCCATGAAACAAATGAAATGTGTTGTTCAACTCTTTCATTACCAAAAATATAGACATCCCATGAATTTATACAATGGGAAAAACAAAAATTTCTAGAATGTCTTTGCATGAGACAGCTGCTAAGATTTTTATTTTTTTACCTTTCTCTGTGTAAAATGGCTCTGATCATTTAACCTCAAGAGGACACTATTTGGTGCATGAAATAATTCCTTCAAGATTCTAATCATTTCCTATGCAGTTGCTCTCCTGCTCTTTAAGAACTGCAGAAACTCAGCATTCTGGAGATTAAAATTATTTTTGGGACTTCTGGCCAAGATGGTGGAGAGAAGTCAGGCATTGTGCTAAGGTCTCCTGGCTTTTCCTCCAAATTAATATGAAAAAATCCTCTTAATAGAATTTGAATACATAAAATCCAGAGAAGAACAAAGGAGAAGATCAAGCAAAAATACCTAAATAATGCTATCTCACAAAAAGAAATTTAACAAGCTAACACTGAACTTCCTAAGAAAAAAATCTCCAGGGTCAAGTGGTTTCATACATGTAAATTCTATCAATAATTTAAGTAACAATTAGCTCCAATTCTATACAAACACTTTGGAAAAATAGGTGAAGATGGAATTCTACTTGACTCCTATGACACCATTATGGTGCTGATACCTAAAGTAGGAAGAGTCAAAATGAAATAAAATTATAGAATAATTTCCCTAATGAATATAGATGCAAAAATTTTAAATAAAATCTTACCAAAGCAATTAAAGCAAGTTATCACTAGGATAAAACACTATGACCAAGCAAGATTTATCCTAGGAACACAGGATTGGTTCAATATAAGTAAAACTGTTAATATAATTGACTATGTCAATAACAAACCTAAAAGAAATTATATGATTACCTCAATAAATGCTTAAAAAAAATTGACAAAATACATCACCCATTCCACTAAAAACACTAGACAGTGTAGGAACAAATGGATTGTTCCTTAGAATGATTAGCAGTATCGAACAGGAAAGCATCAACAAACATACACAACAGGGATAAGCTAGAGGCATTCCCAATAAGATCAGGGGTGAAAAAAGTTTGTCCGTTATAACCACTATTCTTCAATATTGTATTAGAAATGTTAGCTTTAGCAATAAGAGAAGAAAAAGGAATTGATGGAATTAGAATTGGGAAGGAAGAAAGAAAACTTTCACTCTTTGCAGATGACATGATGTTGTACCTACAGAATTCTAAAAAAATCATCTACCAAACTTTTAGAAACAATTAACAATTTAAGTAAAGTCACAGGATATAAAAAGAAACCTTCTTGAATCCTCAGCATTTCTGTATATTAATAGCAGGATACAGCAGCAAGAACTAGAAAGAGAAAATCCATTTAAAGTAACTGCAGACAATATAAAATACTTGGGTGCCCATCTGCCAAGGCAGACTCAGAAAATCTATGAACACAACTATAAAATACTTTTCAACAGAAATAAAATCAGATGTAAATAATTGGGCAAATATCAACTCATGGATAGGCCAAGCTAATATTATAAAAATGACAATTCTACCTCAATCTACTTATTTAATCTTACCAAACGTCCAAAAAATTACTTTAATTAACTTGAAAAAGTTCTAACTAAATTCATATGGAGAAATAAAAAGTGAAGAATATCCAGGGATTTAATGAAAAAAAGTGTAGAAGAAGGTGGCTTAGCCTTACCGGATCTAAAATTATATTATAAAGCATCGTTCATCAAAACAGTATGGTAATGGTTCAGAAATAGAGTAGTGGAATCAGTGGAATAGATTAGGTGCAAAAGACTCAGCAGTCATCTGCTGTTTGGTAAACCCAAAGAGTTCAGTTTAGGGGTAATCATCCCTCTTCAATAAAAACTGTTGGGAAAATTGAAATTTACTATGGCAGAAGCTTGGAATAGACTAACATCTCACACCCTATACCAAGGTAAGATTATAATGAGTATGTGATTTAAAGATAAAAGACAATCTTATAAGCAAATTAGTAGATAGAAGCATGGTTTACTTGTGACATTTATGGAAAGGGAAGCAGTTTATGTCCAAGGAAGAGATGGAGAAAATCTTTAAAAACAAATTGGGCAATTTTGATCACATTAAATTAAAATGCTTTTGCACAAACAAAACCACTGTAACCAAGATCAAAAAAATGTAGCAAATTGGGAAATGATTTTTACAACTAGTGTTTCTGAGAAAGGAATCATTCCTAAAATATATAGAGAACTGAATCAAACTTATTTAAAAAAAAGGCAAGCCATTTCCCAATTGACAAGCGGTCAAAGGATTTGCAAAGGCAATTTACAGATGAGGAAATAAAAACTATCTATAGTCATATGAAAAATTGTTCTAAATCATTACTGATTACAGAAATGAAATTTAAAGTAACTCTGAGGTATCATTGTACATCTCTCAGATTGGCCTATATGATCAATAAGGACAACAATATTTAATGTTGGAAGGGATGTGGGAAATCTGGGATATTAATACATTGTTGGTGGACCTGAAAACTCATCCAGCATTTCTGGAGAGAAATTTGGTATTATGCCCAAAAAGCAATGAAAATGTGCATACCCTTTGATCCAACAATACAACTACTGGGTCTATACCCTGAAGAGATCTCGGAAAAGGGTAAAACTCCAATTGTACAAAATATTCATATTCATAGCAGTCTTATTTCTACTAACAAAGAATTGGAAATCAAGTGAATGTCCATCAAGTGGGGAATGACTGAACACATTGTGATATATGTATTTTATGGAACATTGTTGTTCTATTAGAAACCAAGAGGGATGAGATTTCAGAGAAGCTTGGAAAGACTTGCATGAACAGATGCTGAGCAAGATGAGCAGAATCAGGGGAACACTGTATACCTTAACAGCAACATGGGGGTGATGATCAACCTTAATGGAATTGATCATTCCATCAGTTCAATAATCAGGTACTATTTTGGAACCCCTGCAATGGAGAATACCATCTGTATCCAGAGAAAACTGTGGAGTTTAAACAAAGACCAAAGTTTATCACCTTCAACTTTTTAAAAAAGTATTTTATGTACTACATAATTTTGCTATCTCTAATATTTTATTTTCTCCTCAAGAGGATGATTTATTTTCCAACACATTCAATTGCAATCAATGCATAGCATGGAAACAATGTAAAGATTATCAGATTTCCTTCTGTAGAGGGGGGATGGGGGAGGAAAGGGAGAGCAGGGGGAAAACTTGTAAAATTCAAAACCTTAAAGAAAATGATAGGTCAAAGCTACTATTGTTTTTTACTGGAAAAATAAATAAAATATTAGTAAAAAAGAAATTATTTTGGAAAATTGCACCTCATCAAAATTTTCTGCTTCAAGTTTCTCTCACTCTCCCTTTCCTTGAAAACTATAGAGAGTGGACAGTAAAGAACTACAAATGTTCTACTATTTTAAGGAGCATGACCAAGACATTCACCTCTTCATTTCCTATCTGGTCACTCTTGGATTTCTTGATCCCCAGATACTCTTCATTCTGTAAGATAAAATTACATCTTAATTATTCTCATTTCATTCTTCACTATGTTGTTCAAATATTTCCATATTTTTTCTAAAACCATTGAGTTCATCATTTATTTTTTTGAATTTTTGAATTTATCTACTTTTAAAAAATATTTTATTTATTCATTTTTCCATATACATGCAATGATAGATTTCAACAATCAATTTTTGGCAAGATTTTTTTCCCTATCTTTCTTTCCTCTCCCCTCCACCTGACAGAAAACCATCTAATATTGGCTATACATGCATAACCACATCCTTTCTTATAACACAGAGATATTCCACCTCAAACATGTACCACAACTTGGGTAGAGGGAAGTAAAAGAAAGAAAAAGAAAGAAATTTTACATGATAATTTTTTTTGTATAATTAAAAGGAATAACAAGTTGACTATAGTGGATCTGTAATTTCATGTACAATCCCCTTTTTATGGTACTATGTCAAGGAAATTTTTCTATTACTCCGTAAATTAAAAACAAAATGTAATGAAATGAAATTAGCTATCCAACTTATTCCTTCTCAGATCATTTTCCAAGCAGAGATAGAACTTCATGATAACTTACCTGAAGACTTTCTTAAAGCCCTTTGAAGACAAGGGCTACCATGTCTTGCTTCATATTTCCAGTAATTCATAGAGTACCTCGTACATATTAAGTTCTCAATAAATATTAATGATCTTTGATTCCAAATCTTCTGAAACTTTTTGGCATATTATGTTTCATGTACTGCTTAAATACAATTAAATTCCATTCATAAATATAATTCTTTATTTATAATCCTTGCAATATTCTTTGTGGCAGAGAAAAGAAATATGCTTATGCCCACTTTATATTTGAGAAAATTTAATTAGAAAGATTGGGCGAATTTGAGAATGTCACCCCTATATTCTAGTGTGTATATGATCTTATCAAGACAGGTATGTTACCCAGTGTATGACTTACTAATGAGCTCAAGTCATCCAATCTTGTTCATGCCTTCTGATAATTTCACCAGTCAGTTGGCATAATGAGTTGGAATGCTTCTATGCATTTTCTTGGTGTAAATTTACTCAGATAAAAAATGATCTAAGTATAATACATCTGACTATCTCACAAGAAATGTCCAAGAATTGTCAATGAACTCTTTCTGATAGGAATGGCATCCAATTGGATTGAGTTAATGTAGCAAATGAGAGTATTTATGCAAAGAACTCTGAAAACTATTAAGTATTATCTAGCTATTCCATATACCCCAGAGTGGTACTATGAGGCTAAATGATCACAGTCATTGCCAGTAGTGCTCTCAAGATGTCAAGTGGTTATCTTACTAAGTCTATATAAGAAGTAGATTCTGGAGGCAAGGGTAGAATACAGAGTACTAGAGAATAATGTTCTGACTGTAACATATTCATTGCTCTTATCTCAACTTCAAAGAATAGTCATGTCTTTGAATGTAGTTGTGTCAAGAAGCTGAAAAACTATTGCTCATGCAATTCAGATATTAGGTTCACAAAGAGAATCTTCGAGGCCAACTTTCAATATGTCCTTCATATGTGCTTCCTTAAGACAGATGGTTTTAATAGACTTATAAAACCCAGTGCTAATATTCTTCCTGTGACCTACTTACTAGAAACTTTGTCCCATTTCAGTGTCAGTTGAACATGTTTTATTCTGTATCTTTCCCTATTCTATCCATCCCTCTTAAAAATGATTTGGCATTGCTCAAATCAACTCAATGGAAAATATAAATTTATATGATGATTTACATATATATATATGAAAAAATATTTTTAATAACAAATTTTTGGCCCGCACTATTTGTTTTCCAATGCTCTATCTACTTTCTTAATATATTTATAAATTAATTTACTCCATGACTTCTACTATTTTTTAACAGGGAAATATATTTAAAAATGGATGGCATAATAGTATTGTATAAACTTTTGATAATGAATTATATTTCAAATTCAACTCATTATGACCAAGGAATTTGAATGGAATATTAATATTTACAAACTATTTGTTGGTATTTCATTAGTTCCCCACTTGGCTAACTAGCTTTTTTTCATAAAAACTGACAACACAAATAATGAATTCTTATTGTGATATAGAAAATACATTTTGATATGTAGGAATATTGGTTCTCAGTTATCTCTAAATATAAATGCATGTATATATACATATGCATGTGTATGTATGTATGGATGGATATATAATTTTATTCAATTATTGCTCTCTCTCTAAGGTGATAAGTAGATATTCCATCTATTTAACTATTTAAAAAATTCTCAGGGGTGGCTAGGTGATGCAGTGGATAGAGCACCTAAGTTCAAATCTGGCCTCAGATGCTTAATAATTACCTAGCTGTGTGCCCTTGGGCAAACCACTTAACCCCATTGCCTTGCAAAAGTCTAAAAAAATTCTCCCAGAGGGCAATGGTAGAGAAATGTGTCATTAATAACATAACTATGAATATGAAGTCACCTTTAATTATAATCTGCCAAAATTATTGATACTTTTGAAACTATAAATGGTATGGATCATCCCTACCTTTTCACCTTCTCATACTTTATATTTTTGTCAGTTTTCTAAAAATTCTCAATAAAAATATGCTCAGCATATCTAAGGCCTTTTTCTTATTATTTAAGTACCTCATTTAATAAATAAGCATTTATTGAGTGGTTACTATGTACCAAGAACTTTGCTTAGCTTGGGGGGGGAGAGAAATACTAAAGAAAGTCAGAATACGTGGCCAGTTTTCCAGAAGCTGAGTCTAATGGGAAAAACAACAGGCAAAACAATTTGAACAAATAAGATACAGAGAAGATCAATTTGAAATAGTCAACAGATGCAATATGCTAGAACCCTGGGCTTGTCATTGGATCACTGGACTTTCTAGCTGATTTTCCTCAATGCCATTTGATATTTTCCTATTATGAGTACATAGTATCAGAGCATCAAAGATTTGGAAGTAGAAAAAACCTCAGAAACCTTGTAATCCATTGTCTCTTATTTTACAGATATAGAAATGGAGACTGAGTAGAGTTACATGACTTGCCCAGAGTCACATAAGTATCCAATGTGAAATATGACATTATTACCTAAGGTCCCTGACTTCAGAGTCAAGCTTTCCCCTTTCTACCAAAAGAATAAGTTAAATACAATTTCTGTCATGAATTTATATGTGAGAATATGTTCTTGCTGACAGATTTTCATCATATGTATTTCTATACATATATATATATATATATACATACACACACACACACACACACATATATATATATATATATATATATATATATTATATATATGGTGTATTTCTATTCCCCATTCTTTAGAGATAAAAGTATTTCATTATTCAAAACCATAAAGCATCACTGGCAGAGTACTGATGCTATAAAGGTGGACTTTTAAGCAATTGAAGAGGTTAATTAAAACACTAAAATATTTTGTAATGCAATTCAACCTGTTCTCTTCCTACAATTCAATTCTGGTATCAGTCCATTTTTCATCTATATATAGTGTATTCAAGAAATACATAATGAAAAACTAATTCAATTTTCTCTCTGTTTAATTAGATATCATCAACTAGGGATTATGAATTTTTAACTATTGCTAATACATCAAGAGAAATAAAGTTCTGAGTGTTACCAAGATGTTTGATTCAAGCATGGACAGAGACAGAGACCTTTCCTCTGCAGCCTAGTATAGCTACCTAAGTGAGAAAAGACTAATTTTCAGAAGGTCAGTTAAACTGGTAGCTTTTTTTTACTGTAAGACTCAATTAAATGGTTAAAATTGTAAAGTTTCCCTCATCTTCCTGAAGTCTTTTTACATTCTCAAATTATACAGAAAAGGAGGCAGAGTATAATATCTTTTTCTGCTCAATTTTATAGCATTGCCTTTGAAATACCCAATTTGTTATTTTTAATTGGTTGCATGTGTACAATTATGGTTTAACATATTTCCATAATAGTCACTAGAATAATATATGTAGTGATCATGTAGGGTTTAAGCCATGTTTGCAGAAATGTTTCAATATAAAGCAAACAATCAGCATAATTAATCTCATCAGTATCAAAACTGACAGAAATCATATGATTGGCTCAATAGATGCTAAAGAGTATTTCACAAAATTCAGCGACAATTCCTATTAAAACATTAAAGAATATATGAATCAAATAAAGAATATATGAATCAATGACAGTTTCCTTAAAATGAAAATCAATATCTATTTAAATCCATCAGCTAGCATTATGCAAAATGGGAACAAGTTAGAAGCCTTCCCAACAATATAAAAGGTGAAATAAGGATGTCCATTATCACCATTAATACTCAATAATTTATTAGAAATATTAACTTTAGCAATAAGAGAAGAAAGAAATTGAAGGAATTAGAATAGGTAATAAGGAAACAAAACTTCACTTTCTGCAGATGATATGTATGCTTTAAAAATCCTGGAAAATCAACTAAACAACTAAGCGAAATAATTAAGAACTTAAATAAAATTGCAGAATATGAAATAAAATCTCATAAAGCATCAGTATTTCAATATATGCCCACAAAGCCCAGGAACAAGAGATAGAAAGAGAAATTCCATTTAAAGCAACTGTAGACAACATTAAATATTTTGGAGTCTACCTGCCAAGAGAAACTCAGAAACTATATTAACACAATAAGAAACACTTTTCACTCAAAGTTAGATCTATGATTTGGAAAAATGTCAATTGCTCAAAGGTAAACTGAGCTAATATAAGAATGATAATTCTACCTAATTAAATTACTTATTCAGTGTAATATAAATCAGATTACCAAACTATTTTATAAACCTTGAAAAATAGTAAGAAAATTCATCTTGAGGAACAAAATGTTGTCTATCTATGGATTTAATGGAAAAAAATGGAAAGGAAGATGAACTAGCCCATACCAGATATAAAATAGTTCTATGAAACAGCAACCTTCAAAATTGTTTGGTACTATCTAAGAAACAGAGTGGTGGAATAGATTAGGTACAAAAACAACCTAGCAGTAAATGTCTATAGTGATCTATTATGATTATAAACCTAAAGACTTTGGAGTAAGAATTCACTATTTGACAAAAATTTCTGGAAAATGATATGGCAGAAATTAGACATAGACCAACATCTCACAGCTTAAAACAAGATAAAGTAGAAATGGGTTCAGGATTTAGACATAAAGTGTGATAACCATAAGCCAATTAGAAGAGGAAAGAATGCTTCATCTATCAGTTCTATAGAGGAGGAGTTTATGACCAGACAGGAAATAGAGAACATTATAAAATGCAAAATGGATAATTTTGATTCACTTCAAAAGGTTTTGCACATATAAAAACAATGCACCAAATATTATAATGAAAGCAGAAAGATAGAAACAATTTTCACAGATAATAACGGACTCATTTCTAAAATATATAGAGATTACCCTATACAATCTAAGGTTGAAATGGATAAAGGATTTAGCAAAAGATGGTGTTACTATAAAACAATTAGGAAAACAAGAAGTAGTCTATCTGTCAGATCTTTGAAAGAGAATTTTGTGAACAAAAAAGGATAGAAAACATAATAAAAGGCAAAATAGTTTTCATCTATATTAAAAACTATTAAACCCATATTAGAAGTTATATAGAAACTTGGAAAATAATTTTTATAGCTAGTATCTCTGATAAAGTACACCTTTCTAACATATATAGAGTAGCATTAATTTATAATTAAATTTATAAGAATGCAAGTCATTCTCCAATTGATAAATGGTTCAAGGATATAAACAGGTAATTTTCAGATGAAGAAATTAAAACTAATGTAAATTGAAAATACTTCAAATCATTATTGATTAGAGAAATGCATATTAAAAAAACTCATATACCACCTAATACCTTTAAGATGTGCTAAAATAAAAAGAAAGGAAAATGATCAATATTGGAGAGGATGTGGGAAAACTGGCACGTAAGTGCACCATTGGTGAAGTTCTGAACTAATCAACCTTTTTGAAAAGCAATTTGGAGCTATGCCCAAAAGGCAAAAAATCTGTGCATGCTCTGATCCAGCAATACCACTATTGGGTCTGTATTCCACAGAGATCAGAAAAAGAAAAAAAAAAAGAAACACATGTACAAAAATATTTATATTAGCTTTTTTTGGAGTGGAAAATAATTGGAGATTGAGGGGATGCCTATCAGTTGGGGCATGTCTGATGAAAATATGGTGTATATAAATGTGACAGAGCACTATTGTTCTATAAGAAATCATAAGAAACAGACGTCAGAAAAGCCTGGAAAGACTTTCATGAACTGATGCTTTTTGAAGTGAACAGAACCAGTAGAACATTGAATAATTTAAGAGAAATATTGTGAGATGATCAACTCTGATGGTCTTCCATCAGCAACTTGGGGATTAAGATTATTACAAAAAAAAAAAAACTTATGATGGAAAATGCTTCCACTGTCAGCAGAAACAAAAAGCAAAAACAAAACAAAAAACAACTATGAGGTCTGAATGACCAGAACATATTATTTTCATTTTTTAAGACTTCTTTTTTGTCTTTTATTTCTTTCTTATGTTTTCCCCTTTCCTTCTGATTCTTTTCATAACATGATAAATAAAGAAATATGTTAAACATGATTATACATATATGTCCTATATCAGATTGTATAAATATAATCTATATTAGATATTAAACATGATTGTAAGAAAATATAATCAATTTATGTTGGACAGACAATGAAAAGATATAAAGAGATTGGAGATATAGTATTGTATGAAAGGAACATTAAAAGGTGAATGTTGAAAACTCTCTTTTTCATGTCATTGGAAATAAATAAAACAACATTCAGATAAAAATTAATTAGATTTTAATCTTCTTTCCTATTTTCTCATTGAAGTATTACCTCATTATTGCTATTAATGTCATAAATCATAATCTCATATGAAAATGCTTTGTTTCTTGTGCACAATTTCTATTTTGGAGACTTTTAGAAGTGTGAAGAATGGAGAAAATGTTTTGTCCTTGATCTTGTTCTTTGTTGAACTAAAATAATTTATCTAAATTTAAAAGGAATAAAATAAGTACATAAGAGAATAAGGCACCCAAATATATGAAGATAATATAAGCAAAATATCTTCACATTTGAAATAAATGAATCATAAACATCTTAAATATATACTTAAATAGAATCCATTATTGAACTCCATCTTGAACATTTTTATTAACATATGTGGTACAAAAATTTGTCAGTTTGCCCAGGTTCACAACTTTGGTATCTCTCACAATTCTTCACTCTAATCACACATAACCATTAATAAGCTTCTTTAAATCTTTCAAAAGAATCTTGTATTTTTCCCTTTACGTCTATTCATGTAGCCAGAGTCCTCTATTAATAAACTTTCTTGGACTATTGGAGTTGGTATCCCTTCCTATCTCATACTCCAATCCATATTCTTTTTTTTTAGGTTTTTGCAAGGTAAATGGGGTTAAGTGGCTTGCCCAAGGTCACACAGCTAGGTAATTATTCAGTGTCTGAGACTGGATTTAAACCCAGGTACTCCTGACTCCAAGGATGGTGCTTTATCCACTATGCCACCTAGATTCCTCATCCAATCCATATTCTTAGTGAATTGCCAAGCTTATTTATATTTTCTAAATAAAACAAAATCTGCCTAGGTCGCACACCTACATTCCTACTCAGTGAGCTTCCATGGTTCTTTATTAACTCTACAAGAAAATACAAATTCTTTGATTTCATATTTAAAATTTAAAAATCTATCAAAAAACAGAAACCCCCTCTCTACCTTCTCGGTTTTCTTATACCATATTTCACTGCATATATTTGCATACTGCTAAATTAGCTTACTTCCTTATCATTTCGTACTATTCCATATCTCCAATCTCTTTATATCTTTTCATTGTCTGTCCACCATGAATTGATTATACTGTCTTTTCATTTTAGCATCAGCTTCTTTGGTTTCATTCAACCTTCAGTTCATAATGAACCAATGAAAAAGACTCGCACTGTCTAATACGTTCATGTTTTTATTTACTTATTTCATTCTCTATAGGATTTGCTTGGCTTAAAAGAAATTTAAATATATAGTTATATACCCAGTTCTTTGAATATTGCTTGGCACAGAGAAAGAATTATGAAGTGCTTGCTGACTGAACAGTTGGTTTTAAGCTCTTTATCAATGTGATGTCCTCACATGAGGCTGTTGATTTTCCACTCACAATTTTTTCAGATTTGCTCAGTTATATTGCAAAGAATTACTGATAGAGAGATCAGAGAGTTTTCTTGAAGGCAGAGAAATTTGAAGTGGATGTAATGGTACAAATGAAATATTTTCTTCTTTTTTGTTAGTTTTTTTCTTTAAGATTTTATTTATTTTGAGTTTTACAGTTCCCTGCTTCAAATATTCCTTTCCTCCCCCCTATAGAAGGCATTCTGTTAGTCTTTGCATTATTTCCATGATATATGTTGATCTAAGTTGAATGTGATGAGAGAGAAATCATATCCTTAAGGAAGAAAAATAAAGTATAAGAGATAGCAGAATTATATAATAAGATAACGGTTTTTTTTGTAAATTAAAGATAACAGACTTTGGTCTTTGTTCAAACTTCACAATTCTTTCTTTGGATACAGATGGAATTCTCCATTGCAGATACCCCCAAATTGTCCATGATTGCTGCATTGATGGAATGAGCAAGTCCACCAAGATTGGTCATCACCCCCATGTTGCTGTTCAAGTGTACAATGTTAATATGGTTCTCCTCATCTCACTCAGCCTCAGTTCATGCAAATCCTTCAAGGTATCCCTGAATTCCCATCCCCCCTGATTTCCAATAGAACAATAGTGTTCCATGGCATACATATACCACAGTTTTTTAAGCCATTCCCCAAATAAAGACCATTTATTTAATTTCCAATTCTTTGCCACCACAAACAGTGCTGCTATGAATATTCTTGTACAAGTGATGTTTTGACCCTTTTTCATCATGTCTTCAGTTTATAGACCTAGTAGTGGTATTGCTAGATCAAAGGGCATGCACATTTTTGTTGCCCTTTGGGAGTAATTCCAAATTAAATGAAATATTTCTAAACAGATCCTTGTTCTCTATTTGCACTCAGACAATTAACAGAATGATGTCATTCAGATATTCTGTTCCTCATTTCACTACATGAAATCCTATTTTACTTAAACAGTAGTGCCCATCTGCTTGTCACATGTATTACTTTCCTTCATAATATATATCTTCATTAAATATTACAAAGGTATTAACTAAGTAAGCAATTTATTAAGGTTAAATAAAATGCAAGCAAAAGAAGTAATTACCAAAGAGAGCTCACTTCAATTCCCTTACTCCACTCCATCTTCAAAGGAAAAGGAAAGTTCTCATTCTTTCTATAAATTTATTGTCTTCTATTTGGTTCAGAAGGATCTTGGATATAGTTGCTCACTACAACTCACAATATCTAGAATAATTTTCTCTGATGCAAAGAGTTCTACCAATATCTCCTGATTGTCATACATGTTCTTCATGCTATTCTTTCCTCCACTTGATGGGACACTTGCTAAAATCTGGCTAACTTGAATATCGCTCATAGCTGATGATTTCTGCTAATAGAAGGGCAAGCATCTCTGTCTTGATCATTTGAACCTTATTCATGCTCCTCTGTCTCTTTCCTCTTTGCTCTCAACGTTCATAGATATTTTGGAAATTATCTTCAGGAATTATATACTCATTTATTGCCTAAACCTCAAAGTTATAGACTGAGGAGAGAAGTCAACAAATCACAAGACACAGATTTATTAAACAAATGATTCAGATTTTTAATTTTACTTTTGAAACAGAAATCTAGGTTTGAATACCATATGAGCTGTTGCAGTAATATGCTGTCCTTTTTATCTGTGTCCCCCAGGTTTTTCTTTTTTTTTCTTTTTCTATGTATTTATATTCTTTTTGAAATTCTGCAAAGAATTTTCCTCTTAAATGCAAAAAGATACTGCATGTGCTGATTAATTATCTTTATACCCAACAACTGATAAATGTGTTTTTCACCAACCATAGTAGATACTGATAAACCCAGTCACTTAAACTTAATTTTAAATTGAGACTAAAACAAATCTGACTTTGGCTGTCACAAATAGTGAAATCTGGCTGCATGGATACCAACAAAGTTTAACTCCTCTGCTTTAAAATACTCACTTATTGTTTGTTGGTGATTAGCTCTAATTAGCTGCTGGTATCTTTATGTGTGAGTGTTTATGTTCTTTTCACTAGTTAAATATCTCCAATTCAGAGGTGCTACTTGTATTATAAAAAGAATATGATGAAGAATGTATTTCACAGAAAGTAAATGAAAGTGGATAATTACATGGCAAAGTGGATATTTTGTCCTTGTTTGTCAATTGGGGAAAAAAAAAAAAACAGGTGGCAAGTATTTCTTTGCCAGAATGTTGCTTGGATAAATACAAACTCTGTAAAATAATACCTATAAGCAAATCATTTCAAGATAATTTTAATGTTTATAATTGGCTCACCTGAAGGAGCCTAAAAAGACTCCTTTAAATTTTCCAAAGGTGCTTCATTTGCCATCAGTATAGAAAAGATTTTTTGGTAAATGTTAAAATTTTTATTTCAGCAAATAGGGATATTTATAATACAGGAAGGAGAAACATATCAGTCTGTACTAAACCATAGGAACAGCTCAGTGTTATGCTTCTCTACTGGAAATTGAATATCTCTTCTTCCATAGGCATGACTAGGACAAAACAATTTGGTTTTATTCCAGTTGAAATTCAAATGGTGCCAATTTTTCTCCTACACCCACAAAATTCACAAATAATTGAATGTAATTGTTTAACAGGAATAATTAGATAAAATAGGACATACTCTCACATTGTCCCATGGTCCTAGTCTTGGTGACCTCCTTCCTGAATGACCAAATTCCATTCTCCAAAGATGATCTCCCACAGCAGTTTCCCCTGAATTTCCTCCCATTTTGTCTACTAATTTCTTTTCCCAAGGGAACCCCCATTTCCCCAGAAAATAAATTTTTCATAAAATCATATTTCATTCTGCTTGTCCAAGGGAGTATGATTACAAAGGGAAATAGAATGGTGAGTTATGTTTCTGTCTCTTTACTTGCCTATAGGAAATTTCCTTATCCTTTGAATTTATTTAAGAGGGAAAGAACGAACAAATCATTCTTAATTAAAAGGATATGGCATGTAAGAAGGCTGAAAATACTCCTTTATAGATTATATTACAAATTTTACAAGGACTTTTTGTACATCAAAAAGTTAATATCTCACAAAATTGCAAAGAAGAGATTTTCTCTATTGTTAATTACCAACTTTGCCTATACCACTTCAAAGAACAGTTCTGAGAAATTGGAGGCAAGTACTTATTAAAGTGACTTGTTCAAGGTTGCATAATTAATTAGTTCCATAAAAGGGATTAAATTGTGTAAGTCCTTTTATTTTAGGAAGCAGTTTTCCAAATTAGTCACATTGTGAAAGAAGAATTACAATTAAGGGGGGGAAAACATGAGAGGAAAAACATAAAACAACATTTAAAAAATAGAAAATTGTATGTTTTGGTGTACTTTCAGACCCATATTTCATTCTCAGGACATGGATGGCATTTTCCATCACATGTACTTTATAATACTTTGGTCATTCTACTGCTGAGAAGAAATAAGTCTATCATAGTTGATCACCAAACAATGCTGCTGTTAATCTGTATAGTGCTCTGTTTCTGCTTACTTCACTCATCATCAGTTATTGAAATCTAATCAAACTTTTCTGAAGTGTGTTCATTCGTGATTTCTTATAGAAAAAAAAAACAATCCACCATATTCAATTATCACAATTTGTTCAGTCATTCTCTAATTGATGTGTATCCCCTTAATTTCTAATTCTTTCCCATTACACAAATGCACTACTGGGAATATTTTTTTTTGTACATGTGGGTCTTTTCCCTTTATTTAGATCTCTTTGGTATATAGACCCAGCAATGGTATTGCTGGATCAAATATTTTCAGTTTTATTGACCATTGGGTATAGTTTCAAACTGCTTTTCAGAATAGTTGTAACAATTCACAACTCCCTTCAATGTTGGTGATTTTCATTTTTCATTGTTTTGTTCAATCTTCTAGGTTTGTTTTAATTTATAGAATTGCTTTAATTTGCATTTGTCTAATCAATGATAATTTTGAGTAATTGTTCAGATGATTATAAATAAGTTCTTCAACAAAAACTAATTGTTAATAACATTTGACCATTTATCAGTTGGGGTATGACTTGTATTCTTATAAATTTGACTTATTTTGCTGTATATATTTAGAAAAGAGCCTTTATCAGAAATACTAGCTGTGAAAATTGTTTCCAGTGTTTTCTGTATTCCTTCTAATTTTGGTCGCATTGGATTTATTTGTGTATTTTTACCATTTTAATCAGCTTTATCCATTTTGTAATGTACAATGTTCTCTATCTCTTGATTGGTCATACATGTCTCCCATTTCATAGATCTGATACACATATTAGTTGTTGTTTTCCTCACTGAATTATGCAATAGCCCTTTATGTCTAAATTATGCTCCTTTGTATAACATTTGAGATGTCGGAAATATGCCTAGTCAGACACAATATTTTGTAGTCGTCCCGGTTTTTGTCAAATAGTGAACTCTAATCACATAAACTGATGTCTGGGTATATGAAACAGTAGATTACCATGGTGATTTATTATAGTTTGTTTTGTACCTAATGTATTCCACTGATTGATCAGTCTATTTCTTAGCCAAAATTAAACAGTTTTGATGACTGCTCTTTAAAATATAAATTTAGATTTGCTATGACTAAGCCACCTTCCTTTGCATTATTTTCTTAAATTCTCTTGATTTTCTTGACATTTTATTATTCAGATGAATATTATTAATATTTTGTCTAGCTCAATTAAGTTTTTTGACAATTTAAATGGCATGCACTGAATAAGTTATTTAAATTAGGTAGAATTAAAATTTTTGCTCTATTAGCTTAGCTTTCCCATGAACAGTTGATATTTTTCAATTATTGAGATCTAATTTTACTTTGTGAGAAGTATTTTGTAATTGTGTTCATATAGCTTCTAGGTTTATTCTGAAAGGCAGATTCTCAAGAATTTGATTGTTGTCTATAATTACTTTAAATGAAATTTTGGTTTCTATCTCTTGCTGATGGGCTTTAATTGCAAGATAAGAAAATAATATTTAATGTGGATTTATTTTAATTACTGAAAAATTTTTAAAGTTGTTAACTACTTCAAGTATTTTTTTAGTTGATTTTCTAGTATCTTTAAGAAATAGCTTTTGCAATTGTATGGAAGGGGGGAAGGTGAGGGGGAATTGAGGGAGCCTTCATTCTCATTGGAAATGGCTCACAAATCTAGAAGACAAAGGAGAGAAAGGTAACAGGTGGAGGGGTGTGGTATGTAGGTGATAGAGCATAGGGTAGATCATGGCACAGGATAGTCAGATATAACACATTTTCTTTTTTATTTTTTTGTAAAGTGGTGAGATTGAGTGGGCTGTCCAGGACCAAGAGGTTGGGTGGTTGTTGGGTCTCTGGGGTAGAATGTAAGCTTGGGGTCTCCTGGCCCCAGGGCCAGTGCTCAGTCTACTGTGCCACTGGGCTGCCCCACAGCACATTTTTGAAGAGGGACAGAGTGAAAGGATAAAGAAAATATAATAATTTGTAGTCAGGAGGAATGGCTGGAGGGGAATTATAATCGGCAACAACAAATGTGGGAAAATATTGAAGTAACTCCTCTGATGGACTTATAATAAAGGATGCAATCTGCCCCAGAGACAGAACTGATGGTAACAGAACACAGATTGAAGATCATTTTATTTTCTCTTTCTTTCATTTTATTTCTCATGAGGTTTCATATTTTTATGTGGGAGAGGGGAATTATGTTTATTCTTACAAAATGAATATTTTGGTAATGTGTAAATAAACAGAAAATAAATAAAGACAAAAATAAAAAAAAGTATATTATACTATTTTCTGCAAAGTGTGGGGATTTTGCTTCCTCACTGTCTATTCAAATTTCTTTACTTTTTAATTCTTTTACTGCTAAAGCTAACATGAATAATCCTCCCCCCCATATGATTGGGAATATGTATACTTTATCCCTATTACATATAATCTTTGCTGATGGTTTGAAATATATATATATATATATATATGTATATATATATATATATTACTTATACATACTTTACATTTTTCCATGCTATGGATGAATCAAAATTGAATGTGTTGAAAGAAAAAAAACATATCCTTGAGGAAAAAAAATAAAATATTAGAGATAGCAAAGTTATGGAGTACAAAAGACCAGCTTTGCCTTTCAAAAATTAAAGGTAATAGTCTTTGGTCTTTGTTTAAAGTACACAGTTACATCAGAGATCCACCAAAATTGTCCCTGTTTATTGCACTGAGGGAATGAGCAAGTTGATTAAGTTGATCATCACCCCCATGTTGCTGTTGGGTGTTTAATGTTCTTCTGGTTCTGCTTGCCCAGCATCAATTTATGCATGCATTTTCTTTGAAATCCATTCCCCCTGCTTTCTAATAAAACAATAGCATTCCATAACATAAATATAGTCCTATTTGTTCAGCCATTCCCCAATTGATGGATATCCCCTTGATTTCCAATTCTTTACCACCACAAATAGAACTGCTGTGAATATTTTTTGTACAAACAGTGTTTTTACTCTTGTTCATGATCTCTTCAGGGTATTAAACCCATAGTGGCATTATTGGAACAAAGGCTATGTACATTTTTATTGCCTTTGGATCATAATTCCAATTTGCTCTCCAGAAAGGTTGGATCAGTTCACAGTTCAACCAACAATGCATTAGTGGCCCAGATTTCCCACATCCCTTACAATATTGATCAATATCCTTTCTGGTAATGTTGGCCAATCTGAGAGGTGTGAGGTGGTATCTCAGAGAAATGCATTAATTTGCATTTCTCTAATCAGTAATGATTTAAAGCAATTTTCCATAAGATTATGAATAGTTTTGATTTACTCATATGGAAATTGGGGAATGGCTTGTTTTTGTTTTATATATTTGTTGCAGTTATCTATATATTTTAGAAATGAGTTCTTTGCCAGAAATAACTAGTTGTAAAAATTGTTTCCCAACCTACTACATTTCTTTTGATCTTGATTACAGTGGTTTGGTTTATGCAAAAGCTCCTTAATGTAATGTAATCAAAGTTATCTAGTTTGTTTTTAATGATGTTCTCCATCTCTTCCTTGGTCATAAATTGCTTCCCTTTCCAGAGATCTGACAAGTAAACTGTTCCTTGATCTCCTAGTTTGCCTATAATATTGTCCTTTAATGTATAAATCCTGCATCCATTTTGACCTTATATTGGTATGTGAGTTGTTGGTCTAATCCAAATTTCTGCCATACTAACTTCCAATTTTCCCCACAGGCTTTTATCAAAGAGTGTTCTTATCCCACAAGATGTGACTCTTTGCGTTTATCAAACAGCAGATTAATTATTTCCTGCTCTCCCTTTTACACTTAGTCTATTCCACTGATTGACCACACTACTTCTTAGCCAATACCAGATAGTTTTGATGACTGATGCTTTATAATATAATTTTAGATATGGTAAGGATAAGCCACTTTTGTTTGCACTTTTTTTTTCATTAAATCCCTTGATTGTCTTGACATTTTGTATCTCCATATGAATTTAGTTAAAATTTTTTCTAGATCATTAAAGGAATTTTTTTTTGACATTTGATTGGAAAGACACCAAACAAGCAGTTTAATATAGGTAGAATTGTCACCGTTAATATGTGAACTCAGCCTATCCATAAGCAGCTGATATTTGCCCAGTTATTTAAAACTGATTTTATTTGAGTGAGAAATGTTTTATAGTTGCTTTCATAGAATTTCTGAGTCTGCTTTGGCAGTTAGACTATCAAATATTTGAGATTGTCTTAAGATATTTGAAATGAGATTTCTCTTTCAAGTTCCTGCTAGTATATAAAAATGCTGAGGATTTATGACGATTTATTTTATATTCTGCAACTTTGCTAAAGTTGCTAATTGTTTCTAGTAGTTTATTTGATGATTTTTAAAGTTCTCTAAGTATACCATGTCAACTACAAAGATTGAGAGTTTTGTTACTTCATTCTCCATTCTAATTCCATAAATTTCTTTTTTTCTTTTCTTATTGCTGAATTCAAAGTTCTAATACTATATTGAATAATAGTGGTGTTAAGGAACATCCTTGCTTCACTCCTGAAAATATTGGGAATGCCTTTACATTATCCCCATTGCATATAATACTTGTTGATAGTTTCAGATAGATACTACTTAACATTCTAAGGAAAAATCCATTGATTCCTATGCACTCTAATGTTTTTTAGTAGCAATGGGTGCTGTATTTTGTCAAAGGCTTTTTCGGCATCTATTGAAATAGCTATATGATTTCTGTTAGGTTTGTTATTGATATGGTCAATTATACTGACAGTTTTCCTAATATTGAGCCAATCCTGCATTCCTGAGATAAGTCTCACTTGATCATGGTGTTTTATCCTAGGGATAACTTGCTATAATCATTGTGTTAAGATTTTATTTACATTTTTGCATCCATATTCATTAGGGAAATTAGTTTATAATTTTATTTCTTTGTTTTCACTCTTTTTGGGTTATGGAAGAGGACCATATTGGTATCATAGAAGAAGTTAGGCAGCATCCGGTCATCACCTATTTTTCCAGAGCTAATATAGAATTGGGACCAATTGTTACTTAAGTATTTGATAGAATTCACTTGTGAATCCATCTGTCCCTGAAGATTTTTTTTTAGGGAATTCATTGATGGTTTGGTAAATTTCTTTTTCTGAGATAGGGTTATTTGGGTATTTAATTTCCTCTTCCTTTAACCTGGACAACTTACTATTTTGTAGATATTCATCTCTTTCATTTAGTTTATTAAATTTACTGGCATACAGTTGGGCAATATAATTCTGAATTATTATTTTTATTTCCTCCTCATTGGTGGTGAGTCCACCTTTTTTCATTAATGATGCTTGTAATTTGGTTTTCTTCTTTCTTTTTTAAAATAAAATTTACCAAACATTTATCTATTTTATTGATTTTATTGTTTTTTTCATAAAACCAACTTTTTAGTTTTGTTTATTAGAGCAATAACTTTCTTGTGTTTGTTTTTTATTAATTTCTCCTTTAATGTTAAGAATTTACAATTTTTATTTAATTGGAGTTTTAATTTGTTCTTTCTCCAATTTTTAGGTGGCTGTTTAGTTCATTGATTTCCTCTTTCTTTATTTGATTCATGTAAGCATTTAAAAATATAATATATCCCCTCATAATTGCCTTGGCTGTATGCCATAAGTTTTGATTTGTTGCCTCATTATTGCCATTATCTTGGATGAAATAATTAATTCTATCTACAGTTTCTTGTTTGATCCACTCATTGTTTAAAATTAGATTATTTTGTTTGCAATTGGTTTTAGATCTATCTCTCCAATACCCAATTTTAAAGATTTTATTTATTTTGAGTTTTACAATTTTTCCCCCACAGAAAGCAATTTCTCAGTTTTTACTTTGTTTTCATGTTGTGTATTGATCCAAATTGAGTGTGATGAGAAAGAAATCATTTCCTTAAGGAAGAAACAAAAAGGATAAGAGATAACAAGATTAGACAACAAGATATCTGCCCCCCCCCCAAAATTAAAGGGAATAGTCCTTGAACTTTGTTTAAACTTCATGGTTCTTTATGTAGCCACAGTCCAGACAGTCCAAAATTGAACCTTATTGTTGCACTGATGGAATGAGCAAGTCCATCAAGGTTGATCATCACCCCCAGGTTGCTGTTAAGGTGTACAGTGTTTTTCTGGTTCTGCTCATCTTGTTCAGCATCGGTTCAGGCAAATCCCTCCAGGCTTCCCTGAATTCCCATCCCTCCTGTTTTTTTTTTTTTTGTTTAGTTTTTTTTTTTTTTTTTTTTGCTAGGCAATGAGGTTAAGTGGCTTGCCCAAGCCTACACAACTAGGTAATTATTAAGTGTCTGAACCTGGATTTGAACTCAGGTATTCCTGACTCCAGGGCCGGTGCTGTATCCACTGTGCCACCCAGCCTTCCCTCCCTCCTGGTTTCTAATAGAACAACAGTGTTCCATGACATACATATACCACAGCTTGCTAAGCTATTCCCCAATTGAAGGACATTTACTTGAATTCCAATTCTTTGCCACCACAAATACGGCTGCTATGAATATTTTTGCACAAGTGATATTTGTACCCTTTCTCAACATCTCTTCAGAGTATAGACCCAGTAGTCGTATTGCTGGATCAAACGGTATGGACATTTTTGTTGCCTTTTGGGAGTAGTTCCAAATTTCACTCCAGAAAGGTTGGATGAGTTCACAGTTCCACCAACAATGTAATAGTGTCCCAGATTTCCCACAAACCTCTCCAACAATGATCATTTTCCTTTTTGGTCATTTTGGCTGTTCTGATAGGTCTGAGGTGGTACCTCAGAGAAGCTTTAATTTGCATTTCTCTAATAATTAATGATTTAGAGCAATTTTTAATATGACTTTGGATGGCTTTGATCTCCTCATCTGTAAATTGCCTTTGCATATCCTTTGACCATTTGTCAACTGGGGAATGGCTTTTTTCAAAAAATATGACTCAATTCACTGTGTATTTTAAAATGAGTCCTTTGTCACAAATACTAGTTGCAAAAATTGTTTCCCAATTTACTACACTTTCCTCCTTTTCTTCCTCCCTCCCTTTCTCTCTCTTTCTCCTTTATTTTCTCTCTTCTTTCTTTTCAGACATATGGGTGCTCTGCCCAAAATTCTGGCAAGATTTCTTGGAATTTTCAGGTCCTGAATCAGTCTGGCTCTCCTTGATTAACCAGCAATGGGTCTGAGAATAAATCCACTAGGTCCTTATTTGGGCTCTAATTGGTTCAGAGTGAATGTAAATAGAGACTGTTTCTGGTTTATTATTATTATTATTATTATTATTATTATTATTATTTCATTCATATGTACATGCATATTTCCAAGTTACAAAATTTCCCCTCCCCCTCCCCCCAGCAGGGAACAGTCAGGTTAGCATTTTACGTACATATTTTGTTAATTATGCTTACAAATTAGTAACTTTTGGCATGAGGAATTAGGGTTAAGGGAAAGAGATACAAAAGAGATAGCAGTTTCTCTTTTGACCAGAATCCCTGAGAGCCTTCCTCTGTCAGACTGATTTTTTTGGAGGAGTGTATGTAAAGAAGTTCTTCTTGAACACTGAAAAACCCTGAGAATCTTACTTTCCTAGATTATTTTTTTTGGAAATGATCTTAATGGTGATTTGGCAATTCCTCATTTAAGTTATGACCTGGGAAAGACAGTTTTTAAAAGACCAAGGTCTTCTTATCCATGCAGGACCCATCTCCAGGCATCCTGATCCATATATGAACACTGGATACAGATTATTTTAGAGGAGAGTTTAAGGCTTGTGATTTTGCACAGCACCCCTTCACTCAAATCCATTTCACTTGCATGACATGGCATCAACTTGTTGATATTACAATATTCATGGTGAATGAAGGACAAACATAAACACAATATAAGATGACGAGATCAAAATGGGTGCCTGTTTTAGACATAAAGGGTGACATCATAAGCAACCTGGAAGAATAAGGATTACTTTACCTCTCAGATCTATAGAGAAGAATTCATGACCAAACAAGAGAGAGAGAGAGAAAAGTGTCTCTGATAAAAGCTTATTTTTCAAATAAATAGAGAACTTAGTCAATTATATAAGAACAAAAGCCATCCTCAAAAGAAAAATGGTCAAAGGATATGAGAAAGCAGTTTTTGGATGAAGAAATTATAATTATTTATAACCATATGAAAAGTGTTCCAAATCACAGTTGGTTATAGAAATGTAAATGAAAACAACTCTGATACCATTATATAGTTATCAAATTAACTAACATGACAAAAAATGAATTTTGGAGAAGATTTTAGAAAGTTGGGTCATGAATTCACTATTGGTAGAGTTGTGAACTGATCCAAACACTCTGGAAAGCAATTAGGAACTATTAACAAAGAGTTAAAAGCTGTGCATATTATTTGATTCAGCAATACTACTACTAGGTTTATATTCAAAAGAAATCTAAAAAAATACCAGAAGAAATGACTTACATGAACTAAAATAATAATAGCACCTTTTTGTGGTGGATAGATTTTGGAAATTGAGGAATTAATCCACTGGGGAATATCTGAACAAGCTATGGTATATGAACATAATTCCATACTATGCAATAAGAAATGATGAACATGCATATTTCAGAAAAAAACAACTTAGAAAGACTTGTATGGACTAATGCAAAGTGAAATGAGCAGAACCAGGAAAACACTGCACAAAGAATCAACAACACTGCTTGATGATCACCTGTCAGTGATCAAAAACTTCTCAACAACATAATGATCCAAGACAAGCTATAAATAAATCATCTAAATAAATGCTGTCTATATCCAAATAAAGAACTGATGGGCTCAAAATTCAGAAAGAAGCAAATTTTTCCAGTTACTTTATTTTTTGTGGTAATTATTTTTCTTTTTGATCTGTTTCTTCTGCAACTGAGACTAATATGGAAATATGTTACTCATTATAGCAAATGTATAAGCTGTATTAAGTTGCCTACCAATTTCAGAAGAGGAAGGAGAGAGAGGTAGAAAAATTTGTAATTCACAATATTATTATTAATTTAAAAAATTCAAAAAATCATGTTAAAAAATTAAAGATAGATTTCCACTAACTGGACTTAGCACAGACGAGAAGGGACAATGAGAAAGGGTATTTGGGGGTGGGGTAAAGGGGAAGAGACTAGATTCAGAAGTAGCAACTTCCTCTACTACAGTAGCAATAATAAAGACAAAGAAAATAGCTCCTATTTTCCCATCAAAATAATTCCCTAAAGTACTTCAGGTCATTAAAATTTCAACAGATACAATAGAAATATGAAGATAATATATATATGAGTAGGTTATTAAAAATATTTTAGAAGTTTTTATTTTAACCAGTGTTGACTTTTTAGACAAAGAAGAGATTAGTTAAGTTGGAAGATTCTTATATTCATAATGGTAAATGTCTATAGATGAAATATTTAGGGAAAATTTATAAAACCCTAATCTAGGGCAAAGATATCTCATGATCTGTGTTAATTTAGGGAAAATTCACATTTTTGAAATAATAAAACTTGAATTTTTGAAGTTGAAGTAGTATCCTTTTTACTCCAGCATCACCTTCCAATCTTCTGTTAGATGGGAAAAGTGTGGAATATTGCACAGTATGAAGTAAAAACAAAATAGGAAACTATCCATTTCACTTCCTTTTAACCCTTGGAAATGCCAAAGACTTTGGTGACACACTTAGGATTTGATTAAAAGAGCAAAGAAAAAAATTAGGAAACATAGTTTCCATTTATGAATATTATAAAACAGCATTGTGCTGGTAAATGTTCCACAAGAAATTCAAAATGGGGCAGCTAGGTGGCGCAGTGGATAGAACACTGACCCTGGAGTCAGGAGTACCTTAGTTCAAATCCGGCCTCAGATACTTAATACTTACCTAGCTGTGTGACCTTGGGCAAGCCATTTAATCCCCATTTGCCTTGCAAAAAAGCTAAAAAAAGACACAAAAAACAAAAAAATTCGAAATGTACACATTACACCTTTTTAAGTTTAATCTGTATGATTATCATTATTATTTTATTGTCTAAGCAATTAAAAAATAACTAATCATATCCATATTTGTAGCATTGATTTATATCTGAAAAGCAAATGCTCACATGAAAAAATTTTCAGTCAGTACTCAGGAAGCCAATTTAAGCTCCTGAGGCATGTTGGGGCCAAATTGTGAAGCATTTCGAATGTTGTGCTTTTGGATAGTAGATAGACCACTGAAATTTTGTTATTTGTTTTTGCTTTAAACAGGGAAGTGACTACAGAAATGCATGTCTTTAGAAAGTTAAATTTACATGTTTATGTACCTATGTGCATGCATGTCTGTAAAATATATAATGGAAGGGACTACGGGCCGTGCATTTAGCTAAGAAGTTCTAATGTTAATATAAATATGGAGCATCATATTGGACTAGGGAAGGACTGCAGTGAATTCGAGGAAAGATTTAAAATCCTAAATTTGCATTTTCTAGGATGTATAATAAAGAATGATTATTTTGGTTTTTTTTGCAAAGTATAATTTTTTTTTTATTTTTAGGATTTTGCAAGGCAATGGGGTTAAGTGGCTTGCCCAAGGCTACACAGCTAAGCAATTATTAAGTATCTGCGGCCAGATTTGAACTCAGGTACTCATGACTCCAAGGCTGGTGCTCTATCTACTTGGCAACCTAGCCACCCCCAAAGTATGATTCTTAAAGTCATTTAGAATTTATTTCCTACATTCCAATGGTGATATAAGGAAGAAGTAAGACAATGAATTATTTAACAGCTACAACCTGAAAATATTTTTGTTTCATTTCTTTGAAAACTTCTGGGGGATAAAACATATTTTTGACCTGACTCTTGTATAGATGGAAGAATTCATTATTTTTCTTGGATATTGTAGATCTGTCTACTATTATAGATGTAAGTCCAATAAGACATTTTTCCAAAACAGTACTTTATTCAAGCATGTTTTTGAATACTCTCTGCCTTACAAAATATTCATGAGGAATTATAATCAAAAATTGTATGGGGGAAATATTTTTTCCATTGCTAAAGTGAAATGAAAGGATAACATCAAAATAGCTTTCCAATAAATAATGAAAGAAACTTGCACAGAAACATTAAAGCAGCTGCATGTAAGTATTTTATGATAAATATAATATCTGAATGATAGAAACATATAAGTAATCAAGAGGACAAAATTTGCATATCAAAAATAACAATTCAAATACAGCAAAATTTTTCAATGCCAAGGAGTTAACAGGTGAAATGGAGAGAAATAGAGAGAAAAAGGAGATAGCATAACAGAAAGATAGACAGATAGTCACATTCACACAAGTGAGTCTGAAAATTAATTCATAATATTCATAATTAGATAATGAGAACAAAAATATGTTCCTTTAAGGTATGCAACTATTGCATATGTGTCTCAAGGAGTCAATGACAAAAAAATATTAAAAAAGTAGCCCCCTTTAAATATCAAAGATCAAGAAATAAGATAGAAATCATTGGGGAATAGTTAAGCATCATGGAGTGAGATTTTTGAATTTTACATAAACAAAGAAGCATAGGGAGACATATGAAATGATAGAAAATAAAATAATTAAAATAAGGAAAACATTCATATTTTTGGAAAAAAGGATACAGGAGTTGAATGTGAAACTTGCATAGTTATAGCACAGTTGTGACAAGATTAGAGGATATATCTAAGTTTTATGAAAAAATATGAAAATAGAAAGGAAAAGAAGTATCTTCAAGTCATAGGTTAATAAGCTTGATTTCAATTGCTATTAAATTTTCTAAATAGGATCATTAAAGTTATTGTAAGCCATTACCAAGAAAGAGAATAAAAGATTACAAGGAGCCTCATCAAGGAGCTGCATCAAGGGCTAGTCATACCATAATAACTTCAATTGCCCTTTTGACAACATAATAAGTGAAGGAAGTCCTATGAAAGCAATTAATTTGGATTTTAGCAAATCATTTATTCCATGCTATTCATATAGATGACATCAAAATATCAATCAGACAATAATAAATTTAGATACATTAAGATATGGTTATATGGATGAATCAAGGAATGAATTTCATTGATTAAAAATAACTTGGCAACTGATATCCATGCTGCATCTTATCAATCTATGCCTTTTAATATTTTATTCAATGATTCAAATGAAGACAAAGTGAAAAGCTTATTAAATTTGCATCTGACAAAAAACTAGGATATAATGTAGTAAAGAATTTGAATTATGTAGCAGGCAATCATCAAATAATGATAAATATAAAGCATAGCATATATTTAACAAAAGACAGGTTTACAAGTATCAGATAAAGGAGTCATGGTTAAATAGCAATAATATTTTTTTTAAATTAAAAATTGTGAGTGGAGCTAAGATGGTCATGTGAAGGTAAAAATTCCCTCAAACACCTTTCCTGCCAAAACTTGAAAGCCTGTCAAATTATGACTCTAGCCAAAATTTAGAGGGGCAGAACCCACAGAAAGACTGAGTGATATCATTTCCCAGCTCATGACAACTTAGAAGTTCCAAAGGAAAGGTCTGTTTCACCAGGACTAGGAGTTGAAAAGAGCCACAGAGCTGCCAAGCAGAGCAAACCTACTCCAGCCTTCCAGGGATAGCCCATGGGGCACGTGGTTGCCTTGCGGCGCCTGGGTCCCTGACAGAAAGGGAAGTTTCCAGACCTCTTGGCCCAGCGATCACCAAGGACAGCTGGAAGGAGTGATGAGAGAACACTTCCACATTAGAGTAAGTGCAGAGTGGAGCACTGGCCTCAGAGCAACCTTGAGGTGTTAATCTGCCCTGGGAATTCATGAAGCCACACAGCACTTCCAGATCTCCCAGCCCATAGACTTACCTGTAAGGTGGGTGAGGGGAGACTGCAGAGGTGTCTCTTCTCTCTTTGGGGCAGGACTCTGCTATTTGCCCACACTCAGATCCAGGTCTCAGTCTGGACCCCTTTACTACCATAGATGAGCAGGTATAATCCTCACTGCTCCAGGGTAGAGGCGAGCACCTGTGGTCATCTACATACCATACAAAAGGTAAGAGAGCAATCACAGCCTCTCATAAGGCCTTGGAGGAATTGAGGACCCTGTGGGGTCAACCAAAATTCCCTCAAAGTCTTGGAAGTGTTGGAAATCAGTCATAGACTGTGGAAACGAGCAAACAACAGAAAAAAAAAGAATATGATCATAGAAAATTACTTTGGTCCCATAGAGGATCAAAATAAACACTAAGAAGACAAACTTGAAGCTTCTGTATTCAAAACCTCCAAGAGAAATGGAAAATGGCTTCAGGCTATGGATGTACTCAAAAAAGACTTTGAAAAGCAATTAAGGGGGGTACAGGAGAAATTGGGATGAGGAAATGAGAATGATGCAGATAGATCTTCAAAACCAAATTAGCAACTTGGTGAAAGAAATATAAAACATACTGAAAAAAAATGTTAAAAACCAGTTTAGGACAAATGGAAAAAAAAATTAATCCAAAAGGCAAATGAGGAGAAGCATGCTTTAAAAAGAACTGGATAGGAGATTTAAGGAGATTTTAAAAAAGTTCTCTGAAGAAAATAACTCCTTCAAATGTAGAATGGAACTAAAGGAACTGATGACTTTGTGAGAAATCAGGAAGCAATAAAACAATACCAAAGAACCAAAAATTAAAGGAAAATGTGAAATATCTCATTGGAAAAAGAACCGACCTCAAAAACAGATCCAGCAGTGATAATTTAAAAATCACTGGGCTATCTGAAAATCATGATGAGGAAAAAAGAACAGCTTCATTTTTCAACAAATTATACTGCAAAATTGCCCTGAGATCCTAGAAGCAGAGGGTAAAATAGAAATTGAGGGAATTCACCCATCACCTCCTGAAAGAGATCACAAAAGAAAATCTCTCAGAAACATTGTAGCTAAATTCCAAAACTCCCAAGTCAAAGAGAATATACTAAAAACTGCCAGAAACAACACATTCAACTACCATGGCTTTATAGTCAGGATCACACAGGATTTGGTTGTGTCTACATTAATGCCTCATAGGGTTTGGAATATGATAATCCATAAGGCAAAAAAGCTTGGATTACAAACAAGAAGCAACTACCCAGCAAAACTGAACATCCACTTTCAGGGGAATAGATAGACTTTCCATCAAACTTTCATATTGAAACAAATACAACTGAACAGAATGTTTGATCTCTAAATACAGGACTGAGATGAACCACAGAGGGGGTAAATGAAAAGAACTAACTATGAGGAACTTAATGATGTTGAACTGTTTGTATTCCTGCATGAGAAGATTCTGATAACCCATATGAACCTTCTCATTTATAAGAACACTTAGAAGGAGCATATATGGACAAGACACAGGAGGACACTGAACATAATATAATATGGTATAAAAATGTAGTGAATGGGTGATAAAGGAAAATATTAGGAAGAAAATAAAGGAGAGGAATAAGGGGTTAAAATATTTCCCATAAAAGAATAAAGAAAAAATTTTGTTTTGTTTTCCCAATGGAGTGGAATGGGGAAAGATGAGGGAGAATGCATTCATTCTCATCAGAAATGGCTCAGAGAGGAAATAACATATAAACTTAAGAAATCTATCTTACCCTAGAGAAAAATTGAGAGGAAAGGGATGGGATAAGGGGAGGGAAGAGGGGAATATGTGATAGAAGAGAGGGAAGATGGTGGGAGTAAGACCAGGGTCAAAAGAGAATGAGGATGGAATACATGAGAGTGGAGAGGAACAGAGTAGAAGGAAATATAGCTAGCAATAGTAACTGTGGGAAAAAATATTGAAGTAACTTCTCTGGTGGACTTAAGATAAAGTATACAACTCATTCCAGAGACAGAGTGATTGGAATCTGAACACAAACTGAAGTACAATTTTTTTCTCTCTCTCACTATTCTTTAGGTTTTTCTATCTTTTTGTGGGTAGAAGGATCATGTTTACTCTCACAAGATTAGATAATAATATAAAATAAACCAAATTGTCAAAAAAATTAAAAATTTCAAGTTCAATATATACCAGTAAATGATATGTCAACCAAAAATGCCATAGTGATCCTGGTATACATAAACATAGGTTTTTAGAGATGTCATAAGGAGAAGATTCAAAATAAAGGAACCAGTTGAGAGAAGGGTGTTGAGTCTGTCTTCTGAAGATCATTTCAAGGTACTGCTTGGGTTCAGCCAGGAAAAGACTCTGGAAAATGTTGGGTTTTCTGGACTTGAAATGCAATGAACTGCTAATGGATTTAATTTTATGACCATGGAAATCCTGTTAAGGGATGAAAAATTTCACAAGGCCCTTTTTCCAGATGTGGGTGATGCTATGGGTGAATAAAGAAAATACCTATAAAATAGAGGTGGTTAGTTTGGCTAAACTATATTCTTTCCTTCTTTGTTTTGTTTTATGAAATATATTATTCATTCTTTTACTGGCTATCATTGGATTAAAAATCTAATCTAATAATAAATAATAAAGCCAACATAATAATATAGTATACTAAAATAATAAATATAAAATATATATTGATAATAAATATAATAAAATGAGAGGGTATAATAATCATAAAAATGTATTTTTAGCAAAACAAACCAAAAGACCAAAAAAAAGATGAAACAACTAGAACATTTTTGTTACTGTTTTAAGTGTATATGTTTCTATGTATTTATGTATACATATGCTTCATTAAAAATTGCATAACAAGTAAAATATTATTTGTAATTTTATTTTATTATTATTTGCAAATTAGAATGTTTCTTGATTATTAAAATCATAAGGAAAATAAAATTTTAACATATTTATATCATAGCAAAATAGAATAGCATAGTATAACATAGCATATTATATTTTATTTATGGAGATAAAGTCAAATTAAATGTGATTCCATGACCATTAATGATATGAATTCACCATTATAATAAAAATGAATAGCAAAGTGGAATAGAAAATGAATTTCCAAAATCTACTCTTTACAAAAAAAAATACATCTAACATTCAGGAAATGCCCATGCACATTCAAAACAATCAGGTAAGGTAGGGCACAAGCATTCATCACAAAAAGAAAGAACGTATTTGGAGGCAAGAAATTCTCCCATAGTCATCAGTTCACTGGGGAAAAGTTCTATTTTTTTTTGTTTTGTTATGACTCTAAAAAGGACTCCAAATAGATAAATGAAAAAAAAAAACTAAAAATGACAACAAACTCTAATGAAAACATTTGACAATATAGGAATTTATTTATTAGATTCAATATTATTGCTTTGTGCAAATAATTGCTAACTTGATAAAAAATTCAAATTGCTTAACTCTTTCAACTACTGAAGATGAATTTTACATGAAAATTTACAAAAAAGTGTGTCAATTCAAATTAGATATTCACAGCAAACCTATTTTATAAACTCTTCTTTTAAAAAACTGGTAATTATTCATAAGATTCTAGCAATTATAATTTTGAAGGAAAAAGAATTTAAAATCATTTTCTGTATATATATATATATATATATATATATATATATATACATATATTTCTTTTATTTTATAGATAAGGAAACTGAAGTACAGGTATTAAAACTAATGTCTAAGAGACAATGGAAGCCCAGTCTTTCTGATTCAGGTAAAATCATTTATTAATCTCATTATTATTTCCCAAATAAATACTTAGACATTTAAACAAATACATGTATGTTTTTAAAAATACAAATAAAAAGATATTTTTATTTAGAGAGAATTAATAATGAAATGTAAATTTAACAAATCAAAGTGACTATACGTTAAGACACGTGGTGATAAACCTTTTGTAATAAAATTGTATAATTATAACAACAGATAACACTTACTATCCTTTAATGCTTGCCAAAGCTTTGCAAATATTACATAATTTTATACTCTCAATAACTAAGAATTAGGTGCTGTTTTTATTCCCATTTTACAAAACTATGTCATCTAAAAATGTTCTAAGTTACTACTGATTAGAGAAATGTAAATTAACTCAACTCTGAGGTATCATCTCACACCTGACAAAAATGACAAATGCTAGAGATATGAAGTAAAATATGTATATTACAGAAATATTTGTGGAATAGTGAAATAGTTTAAGCATTCTGGAAAACAAGTTCGAATTGTACCCAAAGGACAATAAAACTGTGCAAACCCACTGATCCATTCAGACTATTATTTTATCTATATTTCAAAGAGATTAAAGAAAAGATAAAAGGATCAAATGCGTAAAGATGCATAACAATCTTTTATTAAAGGCCAAGAATTACACATTGAAGGGAAAATATTAATTGCTGAATTACTGAAAAGTTATGGTATATGATTTTGATAGAGTACTATTGTGCTATAATTTATGGGAGGTATCAGAAAAATCATGGAAAGATTTGCACAAATTAATAGTATTAAATGAATAGAATTTGTGTATAATAGCAGCCATGAAATGGAAGGAGAGAGGGAGGGGAAAAAAGGGCAGATTTACATGATAATTTTGATGTGTATTTGAAAGGAAGAGCAAGTTATGCATTGCAGATTTGCAGTTTTATGTACAATTATCTTTTTATTTGTATTATGCTGTGGAAATATTTATGTTATTCCTTAAATTAAAAAGAAAAAAAACATGACAGGATCTCTATGACCTGATACAAAGTGAAGTGAGAAGAAGAGGAAGATCATTGTGCACCATAAATCAATGTTAAAATTAAGATCAACTAAGGCAGGCAGAGCTACTCTGATGAATTCAATGATCCAAGACAAATTCAAAGGACTCTTGTTGAAAGTATGTCATTCATTTCTAGAAGGAAAAATGATATACTTTGTGCAATTTAATGTATAATTAAAATCTTGTTTGTAATATGGCAAATATGAAAATGTGTTTAGCATGACTTCTTATGGATGCTGTTGCTCAGTCACTTACAAATCTTTATGATACCACCTTTATTAGCAATCAAGTTCTTCTATCATCCATTTCTCAAAGGTTGTCTAAATCTTTTACATTGTTTGTATGCATCTCATTGTATGCCATTCCTTTTTTCCTTTCGCCATTAATCTTCCAAAATCATGATGTTTTTCAATTAGTCCCATCTTCTCATGTGAGCAAAATATTTAATTTTCATCTTCAGTATTTGACTTTCTCATGAACAGCCTCAATTTCTTTTAGTATTGGCAGATTTGATATCCTTGCTGTTTAAGACGGCTCAAATCTTCTCCAGTTCCACAAATGAAAAGCATCAATTTTTTAGTACTCAACTTTCCTTATAATCTAACCTTCACAATTATACATATTATCATATTATGGGAAAAACCATAAATTTAACTATATAGACCTTTGTCAGAAAGGTCATTTCTCCCATTTTTAGTATTCTCTCCAGATCTGCCAGTTTTATTTTTAAGGAGCTAACATCTTTTACATTTCATTGTTGAGATTTTAGAAACCAAGAATTTAAAATCTGATATTAATTCCAATTTTTTCTTCCTATTTTCAAGGAAATGATGGAACCAGCTGTCAAGATTTTAGTTGATTTTTCTTTAGTATTATGCTTCAAGCCAGTTTTTACATTCTCATCAAGAAGCTTCTTAATTTCTTTTCAGAAAGTAGTATCATCTGTATATATGAAATTGTTGATATTTCTCCCAGCAAATTTAATTCTGATTTTTGGTTCATTCTGAAAATATCAAACAAGTAAGGTAACAATAAATAAACTTGCTACACTCCTTTTCCAATTTTAAAACAATCAGTTATTCCATATTTAGCTCCAAATTTAGCTTCTTGATACATAGCTTCCTCAGGAGACAAGTAAGATGATCTGCTTCCATATCTTTCAAGACGTGCCATATTTTGTTGCTGTTCACAAAAAGGTTTTGCATAGTCAATGAAACAGAAATATTTCTTTTGGTCTGGTATGCTCTTGCTTTCTCCATAATCCAGTGAATGTTGACAATTTGGTTACTAGTTGCTCAGCATATTCAAATACTAATATGTTTTTCTGATGATTATTATTTCACATATTATTGAAGTCTAATTTACAGAATCTTAAGCATAACATTGATGGTGTGTGTTTGGTAATTTGAACATGACATTCTCCTTTTGGATCACTATGTAAACTTATTGTCAAACCAAATTTTCTGGCATAACAAGTATAACACTATAATAACATCATGTTTAGTGATTTCAAATAGCATAATTACACTTGCATCAATTCCAGTAGCTAGGTTGCTAGCAATGCTTATGAAAGACCACATGAATTCATTCTCTACAATTTCTGACACTAAATCAGAATCCATAGCATCTTGGTTATCAATGATGATAAGAGCTTACTTATATGATTATAAATTTGATGCAGTTGTCTATTTATTTTAGAAATGAGACCTTTATCAGAACTCCTAGTTTTGAGGACTGTTTCTCAGCTTTCTGCTTTCCTTTTGATTTTTGCAACATTGATTTTATTAGTGCAAAATTTTTAAAATGTAATGTAGTCAAAATCATTCATTTTGTAATTTATAATATGCTCTATTTCTTGTTTGTCCCCTTTCCATAGATCTGATAGAGCATTTCTTGATCTATTAATTTGTCTATGGTATCCTGTCACCATCTATGTCTCAATGATATACCCATGATTTACCTTATTTTGTTACTGGGTGTGAGATATAGGTCTATGCCTAGTTTTTGCCATACTATTGTCCAGTTTTCCCAACATTTTTTTTATCAAATAGTGAGTTCTTATGCCAGAAACAAATGTCTTTGGGCTTGTCAAACAGTGTATTACTGTAGTCATTTACTAATGTTTCTTTGGAACCTAGAATAATCTACTGATCCATAACTTCATTTCCTAGCCAGTACCAAAGAGTCATGGTGACTGCTGCTACTATAGTTTTAGATCTGGTAGAGCTAGGCAACTTTCCTTTACTTTTTTCTTCAGTTTCCTTGGTGTTCTTGACCTTTTGTTGTTCCAGATAAATTTTGTTACTAATTTTCTAGCTCAATAAAATAATTATTTCATAGTTTGATTTGTCTGGCACTGAAGAAATAATTTAATTTGTGTGAATTGTCATTTTTTATACTAGCTTGAACTAACCATAAACAATTGATATTTTTTCCAATCATTTATATCTGATTTTATTTGAGTGAGAAGTTCTTTATCATTGTGTTCATATAGTTTCTGGGTTTGTCTTGGGAGTTAGATTCCAAATATTTATTGTTTTCTACAGCAACTTTAAATGGAATGTCTCTTTTTTTTTCTTGCTTGTTAGCTTTGTTGTTCACATAAAGAAATGCTGATGACGTATGAGACTTGTATATCCTTCTTTATTGAATATGTTAAATTTTTCAAGGAATTTTTAGAAGATTTTCTCAGGCTCTCTAAGTATACTATCATCTACAAAGAGTGAAAGCTCTGTTTCCTCATTTCCAATTCTGATTAATTCAATTTTCTTCTTCTCATTATTGGAGCTAACATTTGTAAAACTATAGTGAACAGTAATGGTGATAATGGGCATCCTTGTTTCATCCCTGATCTTACTGGAAATGCTCTGAGTTTATCCACATTATATATAATACTTGTTGATGGTTTTAGATAAAGTCAACTTATTATTTTAAGGAAAACTCCATTTATTCCTACACTTCTAAATGTTTTTAATCAAAATAGGTGTATTTTTTCCTAAAGTTTTTTCAACATTTATTGAGATAATCATATGATTTCTGTCAATTTTGCTATTGATATGTTCAATTACGTTGAGTGTTTTTCTAATATTGAATCATCCCTGTTTGCTTGGTATAAATCCTACCTGAACATGGTTTATTGTCCTAGTAATAAATTGCTGTAATCTCATTGTTAAAATTTTATTGAAGATTTTTGCACCAATGTTCATTGGAGAGATTGATCTAAAATTTTTGGTGTATGTTTTGTTTTTTTCTCATTTAGTTATCAGAACCATGTTGGTGTTATAAAAGGAATCTGGCAGAACTCCTTCTCCTATTTTTTTTAAATAGTCTATATAGAATAGGAATTGCTCCTTAAATGTTTGTTAGAATTCCCTTGTAAATCTATCTGGACCTGAAGGTTTTTCATAGGGAGTTAATTGATGGGTTGGTCTATTTTTTTTTCTGAATATTATTTAAGTATGTTATGTCCTCTTCTGTTCTTCTGGGTAGTTCGTATTTTTTGCAAATATTCTTCCATTCCATTCAGATTATCAAATTTATTGGCATATAATTTGGCAAAGTAGCTCTGAATTATCACTTTAATTTCCTCCTCAGTGATGGTTAGCTAACCCTTTTCATTATTGAAATTGGAAATTTGGTTATCTTCTTTATTTTTAAATCAGATTAATCAAACATTTATCTATTTTATTAGTATTTTCATAAAACCAACTCTTATTCATTAGATCAATGATTATCTTGCATTCAATTTTAATAATCACTTCCTTGATTTTCAGAATTTTTAATTTGGTATTTAACTGTGATCTTTATTTTTTTTCCTTTTTCTTGATTTTTAGTTGTATACCCAATTTATTTATCTTGGCTTTCTCAAGTTTATTCATATAAACATTTAAAGGTATAAAGATTCTCCTCAAAATCTGGTATGTCTCATTATTATCATTTTTCTTGGGTATAATCATACATTGCTTCTATGATTTGATGTTTGTTTCACTCACTATTTAAAATTGTTATTTAGTTTCCAATTGTTTTTTTTTGGTTTCTCTTTCCATGACTCTTGATTACATGCAATGTTTAATGCATCATGGTCTGAGAAGTAGGCACATATTATTTCTGCCTTTCTGCATTTGATTAAAAGGATTTTGTGCCCTAGTGCATGGCAATTTTGGTATTGGTCCCATGTATCGCCAAGAAAAAAAGTGTATTCTATTCTATCCTCATTAACTTTTCTCCAGAGGTCTATCATATCTAAGTTTCTTATAATTTCATTCACCTTAACTTCCTTTGTGTTTGTTTTGTGGCTAAATTTATCTAGTTCTGAGAGAAGGAGGTTGAGGTCCCCCATTATTAAAGTTTTACTGTCTATATCTTCTTGTAATTCGCTCAACTTTTCCTCTAGTAATTCGAATGCTCTACTACTAGCCACATACATATTTAATAATGATATAGCCTCATTACCCATGGTATCTTTTAAGAAGTAGTTTCATTCTTTATTCCTTTTAATAAGATCCATTTTTGGATTTGTTTTACTTGAAAGCAGGATTGCTACCACTGATTTTTTTTTTTACTTCAACTGAAGTATAGTATATTTTGCACCATCCTTTTACCTTTACACTGTGTGTATCTCTGCTTCAAATGTCTTTCTTGTTATTGTAGGATTCTGGTTTTTAATCCATTCTACTATGCCCTTCTGCTTTATCGTACAGTTCATCCCATTCATATTTACATCTGATTACTAGTTCTGTATTTCCTTCCAGGCTGTCTTTCCCCATTTATATTTTTCTCTTTTGTCATTTTTCCTTTTCAACAAAGTTTAATTCCCTCTCCCTTCTAATTTTTCTTTTAAAATTTAACTTTCAATTGATTTTCACTTAAACTTTTGCCTTCCCTTTTATCAGTTTCTTCTTCCCTTATCTTGCCCTTTCCCCACTGCTCCTTCCCTTTAGAGTTGGATAGATTTTTAAACTCAAGTGGGAATGTATCTTATTTCCTCTCTCATCCGAATCGTTTTTTTTGTTTTTTTTTTAGTTTTGGCAAGGCAATGGAGTTAAAGGATTTGTCCAAGATCACATAACTTGTTAATTGTTAAATGTGTGAGGTCACATTTGAACTCAGGTCCTTCTGACTCCAGGGAAGGTGCTCTATCCACTGTTCCATCTAGCTGCCCCTGGGCCAAATCTTTTGAATAGAATTTATTAAGTTTATTCAAAATTTAAAATGTTTGCTTCTTCAACTGGTGTTATTTATCATTCAACTACTATTAACCAGGTATCATC
This sequence comes from Macrotis lagotis, assembly GCF_037893015.1. Classification (NCBI taxonomy): domain Eukaryota; kingdom Metazoa; phylum Chordata; class Mammalia; order Peramelemorphia; family Peramelidae; genus Macrotis; species Macrotis lagotis. Next base: position 65,749,391 of record NC_133661.1, on the reverse strand, counting down.
ATTAATACCACTATTAGGGCTGTATCTCAAAGAGATCAAAAAAGCATAAAAATTCCTCATGTACAAAAAATATTTCTGTCTGTTTTTCATAGTATCAAAGAACTGGAAATAGAAGGGATGCCCATCAATTAGACAATGGCTGAACAAACTGTTTTATATGAATATGATGGAACATTATTTTGAGGCATGTGATTTCAGAATATCCTGTGAAAACTTCATATTTTGAGTTGATTCTTTTTTCACAGCATGATTAATATAGATCAATGTTTATGGTTATACATGTATTTTCTATATTATATTGTTTTCTGTCATGGAGAGGAGAGGGAAGGAAGGGAGGGGAAAATGTAAAACTCAAAACCTTGCAAAAAAGTGATTGTTGAAATCTATCATTACATATCATTGGAAAAATAAATAAAGTATGTTTTTACCAAAGAGAGTCTGGCAGAAGTAGGAGCCATGGGATGTTTGAGAAAAGATGAAAAATATTTGAAAGTTCAATACTGTAACCTTTAATCTTCTAGAACATTTTATCTAGGAGTTTTTGACTTATTCATCATATTCACCTAGGAGAATCAGAAATAAGAGTTAAATCTAGGTCTTCATGACTTCAAGGGAAATGCAAAATTTCATCTGACATATGACCTCTAAATTTTGGGGCATAATAACAAAGAATGAATAGAAAGAAACTGAAAGAACTTTACCAACTTTACAATATTGCCATGGACTTCAACAATCGCAAACAAAATTTGACTGTCTTAATACTTTTTATAACCTACAATGAATATTTTTGGTGCATATAGTTACTTATAATTTCTCTAAATAATAATTTTATTAAAAATTGAAATCATATATGTCCATAAAAACTGATTCTTAGTTATATTTTTGCTATTGTTTCCTTTGAAGAAATGTCACATCAAAATAGTAATTTATTTCATAACCTTTTCATTACAGACTCAACATATCACTAACAATGACATTTGTCTTTTGTTTCTTGATGAGAAGGGATTTCATCAAATGAACACAAAAAAAGAATCTAGATATATCAGTTTTGGAAACCTTATTTTTATCTGTAGCCCCAGAACTAATCCATAACCTTAATCCCAGATCAAACTCAGATTGCTCAAGTGATTTTGAATTATAGAGGTCAATTCCATAACCAATCATTTTTAATTCCACTGTCAATATTATTCCCTTAACAAAACAGAAGTTTTTCCTAAAATGCAAATTTGTCACCTAATCAATTAATTCCTTCTAACTTCAAATTTTTATGGATTATATATAAGAATTCTTATAATTGGCTTCTTATTTTGAGGATAACTCAACCTCAGCAGCAATAAAATATAGTGAACATATATATCAAGGGAAAATCATAGAAAAGAGACAGAAAAGTAAAAGTAAGTAAAAACTGATCTGCATTTAATTAGTCATTATTTGATCTAGTTGTGTCAACTATAAAATATCTAGAGAATCAGCCTTTCTTCAAATGGGGAGATAATTATATGGTAAAATCCTGATACAACTAAGATCATCCTAACCGCAGTGTGTAAAAACAGAAGCAACTCCCTCTCCCAACCTACTATGATAATTACATTGGAAGTAAGATAATTTATGCTGTTTAAGCTTTCATTCTTATATAAATACTTCAGTCACTTCAAATCATTTAAAATTCCTGATTGCAATCCAGTAACCTTTTTGAGACTTGATATTCAGGGCTTTGATTAAGAGAGACAATGATTTATTTTACTCCTTCCTAGCTAACTCTACATTTCAAAGAATAAAAGATCTATTAAGATGATTTATATTGCAATTTAGTATTATTTCTAGAAATAATAGGCCCTGGGTGTAATAGTCACATCCAAAGCCCTTTTTATTTTGGTGCTTGGACAGTCTTTTCAAAAATGGGACCAAAAGTATGATCCTTGAGAATAATACTGGGGTTTGCTTAATGTTCTATTTGTCAAAATCTCTGAGACCCAGCATCATAACAGAAATTAGAGGAGAATACATACAAATTTGTAAGTGCAATGCTCTGTTTGAAATTTATGCAACCAGAGAATTTCACTGTAGACATAGAATAATGGAGGCAGACTTCCATAAAAGAGAAAATCCTAATATATGATCATCTCTGGTTATGGGTATGAATAATGAACAAACTGCTATCTGAATAGGTATTTCTCTGTTAAGACTTGCCTTCAGTAGAGTGTGCTACAAAACAGCTAGTGTGAGTGTTACTTGTTAGAACCACATTCTTTTTACAAAGTTAGATGGGGCATGGATCTAGCAAGACTACCTTAGGATAACAATGTTTGATGGAATAAAATAAAGAATGAATATATATAATATATATATAAATATATATATATATGTGTGTATATATATATATATATATATATATATATATATATATATATATATATATATATATATAAAAGATAAAGGCATAGATTTCTGGAAAGATGGCAGAGAGAAGCCAGGCCACTATTTTAAGTTCTCTTGACTTTCCCTCAGAATTGACATGCATCTCCAAAGAACAGTAGGGAAGATCTGCCAGAAAAGTCAGTCATGAAGGGAATGTGGGCCTGACCAGGGCAGAGGACATAGGTCCAGAACACCAGGGACATGTTCAGACCAGAGATTAACCTAAGAATCACAGTGGTGGGAAAAGATTTTATGGTGGCTGAACTGTGAGAGCTCCATTATGGCTGTACAGGACATCTACTTTCTCAACACAGTTGGTCTGGATGACCAAAACTGGAAAACCCCAGTATTCCCAGAGGAATCCCCATTGTTTCTGTTGGAGGATCTGGCTTTCTCCAGAACAAACATGAAAACAGCTCAGGTATGCATCTTTCTCCAAGGTCCTGATGTGAGAAGCATAATTTCCCAGAACTATTTAGAGAGACCCTGGAATCTTCCAATGTCTTCTACGGTACCAATATGGGACTGATAACTAAACAGAGAAAGAAAATTATAAACTGATTTTCCTAAGGAATATAGAGGCAAACTTTTTAAATAAAATATTTTCAAAACATTTAAAGCAAGTTATCACTGAGATAATAAACTATGATCATATGGGATTTATATCAGGAGTACAGCATTGGTTGAATATTAGGAAAACTACCAGTATAATAGACCATAATAATAGCAAACCTAACAGAAATCATATGATTATCTCCATAGATGCTGAAAAAGCTTTTGACCAAAAAACCCAGCACACATATGTTTTAAAAACACTAGAGAGCAAAGGAATCAATGGATTGTTCCTTAAAAATGATAAGCGCCATCTATCTAAAACTATCAACAAGCATTTTATGTAATGGGGATAACCTAGAAGCATGTCCAATAAGATCAAGGATGCAAATTATCACCATTATTATAAAATATTACATCAGAAATGTTAACTTTAGCAATAAGAGAAGAAAAAAAAAATGAAGGAACCAGAATCAGTAATGAAGATACAAAACTCCCAGTCTTTGAAAATGATAAGATGGTATACCTAGAGAATCCTAGAAAATCTTGTAAAAAACTACTGGAACTTTAGTAAAGTCACATAAACCCACATAAATTCTCAGTATTTCAAAATATTACTAAAAAGACACAGAAGCAAGAGTTAGAGAATTGTATTGAAAATAATTTGACAACAAAATACTTTATTTACATTATTTACTTTATTTAGACATTAAAGATGATATTATAAAGTCAATTAGGAGGATAAGGAATTGTTTGCCTGTAAGATCTATGGAAAGGGGTACAGTTTATCACCAAAGAAGAGATAGAGAACTTTATAATAATCAAACATCTTAATTATGATTGCAATATATTTAAAAATTTTTATACAACTAAAACCACTGTAGTCAAAATTAAAAAGTATGTACAATTTGGGAAACAATTTTTATACGTACTGCTTCCAGCAAAGGACTCATTTCTAAAATATATAGAGATTTGAGTCAAATTTTTAAATATACAAGTTATCATCCAAATTATAAATGGTCAAAGGATGTGGAAAGGTAATTCTCAGACAAAGAAATCAAGCATGTAAAAATCAAGCATATGAAAAATTGTTCTGAATCTTTATTGATTAGTGAAATGCAAATTAAAGCATCTCTGAGGTACCATCTCACAACTCTCAAATTAGCCAATATGACCAGAAAGGACAATGATCAATGAAAGAGGGGATGGGGGTAAATCTGGGACACTAATACTTTGTTGGTGGAACTGTGAGCTGATCCACCCATTCTGTACAGTAATCTGGAATCATGCCCAAAGGGCATTAAATATGTGCATGCCCTTTAATTCAGCAACACTATTCTTGGGTCTGTGACCTGAAGACATCATGAAAAAAAGGTAAAAATCTCTTATGTGCAAGAATATTCTTAGTAACCCTTTGTGTAGTGTCAAAAAATTGGAAATTGAGGGGATACCCATCAATTGGGGAATGACTGAACAAATTGTGTTATATGCATGTGATGGAATATTATGGTTCAATAAGAAATAATGATGGACAAGATTTCAGAACAGCCAGCAATGACTTGCATGAACTGATGATGAGTGAAATGAACAAAACGAGAAGAACATTGTATACCCTAATAACAATATGGGGACGATGATCAACCTTGACAGAACTGTTCATTTCAGCAGCACGACAATCAAAGACAATTGTAAAAGATTTGTGATGGAAAATACCATCCATATCCAGGGAAGGAATTGTGGAGTTTAAATAAAGACTGAAGTTTATAAACTTTAACTTTTAAAAGCTTTTATCTATTATTTCATATTTTTTCTCTCTAATATTTTCTTTATTGAGTTTGGATCTGATTCTTCTCTCACAACAAGATGAATATAAATTTTGTTTAGCGTGGTTATAAATGTAGACTCTATATCAGATTGATTTCTTTTGGGAGGGGGGAAAGACAGGGAGGGATATTGCAAAACTCAAAACCTTTCAAAAGAAATTATTAGTAATTTACTGTTGCATATGGTTGGAAAGAATAAGCAAAACACTTTGAAAAGATAAAAGTACCATTGATTGTCGTTCAGTGAGTGAGTGCTAGAATAAGGTGATGCTTATAATTATATGACTGAACATTTTGAAATTTAACTGGAAAGATAATTCCAAGTTCAATTTTGTGACTTAAAAATGAACAATTTTGTAATTTAAAAATATACATATGTATATGGATGAATGTTGAAAAACCTTTACAACATATATTTTGAAAAATAAAATATCAATTAAAAAATCAAATCAAATCAAATATATTTGAATGGCAAAAAAAAGAACTAATGATATTCTATATCAGTTTACTTACCATCTCAGAGATGGGTGAGGGGAGGGAGTGATAGAATTTGGGACTCAAAACTAAAAACAACAAGAAAACAACAAAACTTTAAACCTATTTAATGTGTAATTGGGAAAAAAATAAAAGATTATTTAAAAAAAGATAACCTAAAACTCAATAGTCTTTTCTTCTATTGGGTAACACTTCTTCAACTCCACATCTGAAGTTTAAGATGTATCTGTTAACTGCCCAGAAAAGAGAACATCTGAGCATAAAAATACAAGGCTTAAACTTGACTATAAGCTATGTAAGTCACCACAGTTCCCTCAATAATTTTTACAAAACCCAACAGAAAGGTATGGTGACAGCTATCAAATATTTTAAATAGAAAATAATGTGCAGGGGCAGCTAGGTGGCACAGTAGATAAAGCACCTCCCTGGAGTCAGGAGTACCTGAGTTCAAATCCAGCCTCAGACATTTATGATTACTTAGCTGTGTAGCCTTGGACAAGCCACTTAACCCCATTTGCTTTGCAAAAAAAAAAAAAAAAAAAAAAAAAAAAAAAAAAAAACCTTTAAAAAAAAGAAAGAAAATAATGTACATTTAAACATTTATGTCATCATGATGTTACAAAATCCATTTATCTACCACTAACTTTCCAGAATAAGGTTAGGATCAAAAGCTCGTGACCATGTTCTGTTCACTCACCTTCATCCTAGTTATATTTCTTTGTATCTGTTGCTTATGTCTTTCCCAATTAAGCTCTTCTGTGTAAAGTAAAAAAAAAATGGTGCATTGTCTTAGAGTAATCTAATAGGGAGGACCACATAAAAGAAGTTCATTATGAAACTGAAACTAAGAGAAAGAACTCGGCTCTACCAGTCTCTCTGCAAATACAACTTTTCAAATGAGTCAACGTGGCCTGAAGAACCAAAATTCATTTTTACTACCTCATGCAGAATATATTTAATTTGTCCATATGTGAGATACAAGAAAAGTTTTATAATAGTAGAAAAGAATCATAGAATCACCAAAGTGGATAATTGTAAGAAATATCAGAAGCTAGTCTGTCTAATAGACACAGAAAATTCCTTGTAACATACCTGACAAGCTTTAATGAGATTCCAGGTCTCTTTTTTCCTATCATAGAGTTATTACCAATTTACTCTATTGTCTCAGAAGGATATATTATTTTACTGAATCAAACAAATAAAGGTCTACTAAGATAAAGTTACAGGCTAGAAAGGTCAAAATATATACATAAGTGGGAACACACATGTGTATATTTGTGTAGATGTGCACATGTGTACACGAACATTTAGTTTATCAATTAATTGCATACACATGTATATTGTGTGTGAACATGTATAGTTAGCATGAAGGTGTGTATGGCATATATCTGTGAATGTATATATGTAAGGAGAGAGAGACAGAGAAAGAGAGAGAGAGAGAGAGAGAGAGAGAGAGAGAGAGAGAGAGAGAGGTGACCCAATTATATCAAACATCCAGACTCGATCTTACCAAATGTCCTGTGATTCGGTGGTTTGCTTAAGTGCAGTAGTCAGACAACTGCTATTCCCTGACCACTGAGCTAATTAGTAAAAATTATAATCATATCTTCAAATAAATATTCATTCCATAAATCTAATTATATCTAGAGTATGAAAGCTTCCTGAACCTAATTTCATGTTCATTTTACAGGTAAAGTTAATAGACAAGCAAAGGAAATACACTGAGCAGGATCCTTTAGCTAGTAAATAGACAAGTCAACTTTTCACCATATTCATTGTATATTTTAAAAGATTAAAGAATTCAAATGAAATAATGTTTTCTTAAAATGCTATTTTATTTTATTTTTTCAATTACATGCAAAGATAGTTTTCAATATTCGTCTTTTTTATAAACTTTTGAATTCTATATTTTTCTACCTCCCTATACTCCCCTCCCTTCCTACTGAGTAATCTGATACAGGTAATACACATGCAACCATTTTTAACATTTTTCCATATTAGTCATGTTGAGAAACAAGAATCAGAAATAAAGAGAAAAACATGAGGAAAAAAACACCATAAAACAAGGTTAAAAATAGAAACTATAATTTTGTTTGCATTTAGACTCCATGGTTTTTCTCTGACTCTGCTTGACTTCTTCCAACACAAGTTTTTTGAAGTTGTCCTTGGTCACTGAACTGCTGAAGAAGCTAAGTCAATCATAGCTGATCCTCACACAAGGTTGTTGTTGTATTCAGTGTTGTGGCTCTGCTCACTTCACTCAACATTAATTCATGCAAATCCCTAGATTTTCCCAAAGTCCTCCTATTCATGATTATTTATATAATAGTACTCTGTTATATGTATATACTATAATTCCCCAATTGATGGATATCCCCTCAATTTCCTCTGTCATTACAAAAAGAACTGCAACATCTTGTTGCTCTGGTCAATTTTTTTTATCTTTTTTATGATCCTCTTTGAGACATAGACCTAGCAGTAGTATTGATGGATCAAAGGGTATGTAGTTTTATTGCTATTTAGGTCATTGCTCTTCAGAATGTTTGAATCATAGGACAACTCTGGGAGACCTGGCATGGACAATGCTATTCACATTCAAAGGGTAAACAAAAAGACAACAAACAACAAACAAAAACCATAGAATCAGAATAGAAACTAAAATCACTTTTTAAAAACTTCTCTTACGTATTTTCTTCCTATCCCATGGTTTTCTTTTTCCACATAGTCCCAATTCCTCATATATGAAAAAATTGATATTTAAGCTTGTTAAACACAAGGGTACAAATTTTTCCAGATTATTCACAACTGAGTGAGAAAGGAGGGTAGTAGAAAGATGTGTAACATGAATATGGAAGTGGATGAATGTTAAAAATGGAAAATTTTTAATTGGAAATAAAATATCACAACTGCAAACAAACATGTTTGAATCAGTTCACAACTCCACCAGCAATGCATTAGTGTCCCAGTTTTCTAACATCCTCACCAACATTTATCATTTTCTTTGTTTGTCATATTAGACAATCTGAGAGATGTGAAGTGTTAACTCTGAGTTGTTTTAACTTACATTTCTCTATCAATAATGATTTAGAGCATTTCATTATATGACTATAGATAACTTTGATTTCTTCAAGTAAAAACAGCTAGGTGGCCAGTGTATACAGCACCAGTCTTGGAGCCAGGAGGACCTGAGTTCAAATTTGGCTTCAGACACATAATATTTACCCAGCTGTGTGACCTTGAGCAAGTCTCTTAATCCCATTGCCTTGCAAAAAAATTAATAAATCGATGAATGAATGAAAATAATTTAATAAAAACTATCTGTTAATTACTTGATCATTTATAAATTAGGAAGTGATTTGCATTATTGCAAATTTTGCTAAGTTCTCTACATATTTTAGAGATGAGTCCTTTACATGAAACACTACCTGAAATTTTTCCCCAGCTTTTTGTATTAGTTTTATGTGTACAATTTTTTTTGAATTTAATGTAATTGAAATTATCTTTTTTCAATTGTAAAACAGGATGAATCTATTTATTTATTTTTTCACATAGCTGCAATAGTCTTATCATAAAAGCAAACATAATCTCCCCATCCCCAAAAGACAGAGAAACCTCAAGAAAAATAAACTGAAAGAAAATAAATGTTTTGTTTTTCAGTCTGTATTCAGATACCATGAACTTTGTCTTTGCGGTGGATCTCTTTATCATCAGTTCATCAGAGAAGTTGCTTCAATCTTTTTTCTCACAGTTACCATTTTTAGCTGTATTTCCCTCCAATCCCACTTCTCCCCACATGAATTATTCTATGTTCTCTCTCCTATCATGCTGTCCCAGTTGTATCTTACTACCCTCTCCCACTATCTTCCCTCTCTTCTAAGACCTACACCCTCTTTCCCCTTTCTCCAGTCCCTTTCCTTAATTTTTGTCCTCAGGATAAGATAGACTTCTATACCTTAATGAGATTTCTATAACCTAATTTATTTTCTAAGCCACTTCCAATGAGAATGAAGGCTTATTCATTTCCTTTTCATTACCCCCTTCTTTTCCTTTGTAAAAGCTTTTACTTGTTTCATTTACATGAAATATTTTAGCCCATTGTACCTCTTCTATTGTTTGCTCATTTCCCCAAACTTTGACTAGATTTTAACTCTTTGCTAAGTTGAGATTCTGCTTCCAGGGTGGAAATGTATTTTCTCAAGCTTTTGAGGGCTTTTGCAGCTATTTTCAGGGACACCCTCTCACCCCCCCCCCCCCATAGGCTTTAATACTTTCAAGGTCTAATGAGAAGCTTTGACTGCTCTCCTGGCCTTTCCTCTGGTCTGTGGATGACCTCATGCCCTCCCTTCTCCTTTGGACTTGTGAGAAGGATCCCTGATCCTCAATGGCAGTATGGGGGCCCAGATTTTGACCTGGGTCTGAGTATGGGAAAAGTACCAGAGTCCTCTGGAGTCTCCTTACCCACTTATTGTCCCTGGGCTGAGGGCTCTGGAATCAGCTGCTGGGTCGTTCCACAATATCTACTTCTACTTCCTGCACCAGGGCTATGCTGAAGCTTGTGCTAGTCTGAGCTCCACACTTACTCTGGTGCAGCAGAGTTTTCCTGTTGACCTTCCAAGTTGTCCTTGGCAATTCCTGGGCTAAGATGTCTGGAAACTGCCCCCGCTGTCCTGGACCCAGATGCCGCCAGGGACCCAAGCACCCCACAAGTTGTTCCTAGCTGACAAGTTGGTTTGCTACAGTGATCAGAGCAGCTGTGGCCCTTTCCAAACCTGGTGGAACAGACCCTTCTCTTGTTGTCGAGTCAGATCCAAGTTGTCAAGTCAGAAAATTGTTTCACTCAGTCTTTTTGTGGGTTCCTGCACTCTAGAATTTGATTAGAGTCATAATTTAAAGACATTTGGACTGGTCTGAGGGAGACTTCTGGGATTTCCTGCCTTCATTCTACCAACTTGGTTCTACCTTCAAAATTATGTGGGTTTTTTTTTTTGCTAAATAATACTATTCAGAGGTATCACCTCACACTTATTAGATCTGATGAAATGACAAAAGTGGGGAAAAAATCAATGTTGGAAAACATATGAGAAAATTGGACCTCAAATGCATTGTTAGTGGAATTGTGAACTTATCCAACCATTTTGGAGAGCAATTTGGAAGTATGGTCAAAAGAGCAATAAATCTATGCCTTTTCTTTGATCTAGCAATGATACTATTGTGTCAGTATCCTAAAGCTATCATAAAAAGGGGGAAATGAATCACTTGTACAAAAATATTTATAACAGCTCTTCTTGTATTGGCAAAGAATTAGAAACTAAGGGTATATGCATTAATTGAGAAATTGCCACACACATGATTATGTATGAGCATAATGGAGTACTATTGTTCTATAAGAAATCATGAGTCTGTGAATTTTAGTAAACTTCAGATGATATTCAAAACTCTTGTCCTTTGTTATTGCAGAGGACCTAAATGACATCACTATGTTAGAGGCAAGTTACATTATGTTCAGTTGGGAATGATGGAACCAATATGAGCCCAGAATGTTATATCATAAGTTGGAGCACACATAGGACATGTGAAAACCTGGAGTGGTTGCTCTAAACTTAGATATTGCAAGATTCCTTTGGGTAGCATCAATTCTGCCATGTTCATACAGTACAACACTTTCTCTGAAGAGGGCACTCCATGCTAGGCAGTCTATGCCATGTCTCCCAGGTTGCACGATCAATTCCAAAGTTCTTAAGGACAAACATTAGTGTCCCTATGTTACTTCTTCTATTCTCCAATGAGCTCTTACCCTGTGTAAGGTCTCCATATAGTAGATTTTTGGGGAAAGTCTATATTTCTCATTTGAACACCATGCTCAGTCCTTGATAGTTGCACTCTCTGTTTTAATGTTTGGCAGTTTAGCTTGAGAAGGAACCTCAGTGTCTGGTATCTTATCCTAGTATGTGATCTTTATAATCTTCCTAATACAATTTAAATGGAAGCTATTCAGTTTCCTGGCTTTGAATTGGTAGACTGTCCAAGTTTAATAGCCATGTAACCATGAAGTCAACACAAGTTCTCAGGACTTCATTTTGGTAGTCAGTCTAATATCTCTTCTCTCCCACATTTTCCTTTGGAGCCTCTCAAATAATGAACTAGCTCTGGCAACGCAAGTGTCAATCTCACTATCAATGTGCACCTCCTTGGAAAGTACACTTTCAAAGTGGGGCAGTCAGGAAGCACAGTAGATAGAGCACTGGCTTGGGTTTAGGACAACAGGAGTTCCAATCCAGTCACAGACACTTGACTTTTATTAGCTGCGTGAGACTTCTGGGATTTCCTCTTACAATCAAATCTAAATCAAGTGCTTGTCCTCAAATTACCTCCCTAATGTCGTGGTCTTTCAGAATGAAGGACTAAACAAATCACCACACTGCCAAGGTAAGTGAACTTATACACAGTATTCAAAATTTTTCCTTTTGCTGAAACTAATGTTTACACAAATGCATTGTGTGGTGCTAGCTGATAGATTTGTTTTCTTGGTATTATTTGTTAGGCCAAAATTAGCACAAGCAACAGACAATTGTTTCATACTGTGCTATATCTCAGCTTCGAAGGCTACATTGAGTGCACAATCATCATGCACCAGTATTTCCTCTGTTTTGGTTTTGGCTGGTGTTATTTTCAGGTTGAAGAATTTACCATCAGTGTGGTAGTTGATCTTGGTGTTGTGTTAATCCTCAGTGAAGTCATTTGATAACAGGCCTGAAAACATCAATTTAAAAGCATGCAAGATAGAGCGTAACCTTATTTGATTGTATTGATGACTGGAAAATTACAAGAGCATCATCCATTATCAAGAAAATAGTCCATCATCCTGTCATGAATTTGACATATAGAACTGATGAAGTTTTCTAGGTAATCAAATTTTGACATAATTTTCCATAAGCCCTCATGACTGAGAATCAGAGGTCTAGTTCTGGTATACCATCATATCATACAGAACTCTGTTCTACTCATGGCATTTTTCCTAGAGGTGCTGGGTAAAAATTACCATATCAACTGTTTCTCAAACCCTTTCAAAAATCATGCTTACTGCCAGGTAGTTAATCATCTTTCAGATGGATGAAGGACACACCTAGTAAGTAATACTCTGAAAAGAATCTTGCCAATAATTATTAAGAGAGAAATATCCCTGTGATTATCACAGGACAATCTATTCCCTTTACCTTTACAGAGATGGTCAGTGGAGGCATCCTTGAATTCCTGGGGGATAATGTCTTCATGTCATATAACCTGGAAAATTTCAGTCAGCTCTTGTATGAAAAATGGACCTCTGCATTTTAAAAATCTCAGCAAGAATAGAATCAGTACCAGGTGTTTTGTCACATGAGAGGAGTCTATTGACATTCAAAACCTCTTCTTCAGCTGAAACTTCATCTAGAGTTGAACTGACTTCAATTTGAGGTAAACAGTCAAAGTCTTCTGAATTGATTGTTGATGGTCTGGTAAGAACACTATGAAAATGTTGATAATCCCTGTGGCTCCATCAGCATTGAGGAGGGATGCAATATATATCTTTGGTCTATAAATGGCCTTCAGGGCTTCATAAAAGCACTTTGGTTTACTGCTGTCCCCATAAAACTGAGTTTCATCTGCTATCCTTCTCAGTCAAGAATCCTACATCTCCTTCATCTCCTAAATCTGCCTTTTACAAACTGATTAGCTTACTGATATACCCTGTGGAATTTTTGTTTTCCATTTAGCAGATTCTATATTTCTCCATCATTTTTAACAAATCAATCTTGATATTTACAAATGTTCTGATGCAGATGAGCAAAAGCAGTGCTGTACACCAAATTTCTGCCCATTCCTTATATGGTCCACTGTTATTAGTTGCATATTGCCTCAACTTTCCCAACAAGTTAGCAAAAAACTGTTTCCACTCAGAGAAACACTCTAATCTATTCACTTTAATTTTTCTGATAGTCACTTTCCCTTGGGGCCACAACTTAGACGTGAATATTTAGCTTGGAGAGGATGAGGCTGTGATCAATCAAGCACTCTGCAACATATATTGGCTTTTCCACCATCACATTGTCTTCTCATTTCCTATCAATTACATAATATATTAGATACTAATATTTCCTGAGGGTGCATAGAGGAAGGTTTGGTGAAGAGAAGGTAATGAGAAGCACAAATCTTCATTTTTAGGTGACCATTGCTATTCATCCCAAAGATTCTCTTCCATGTCTGGTGGTCTGAGCCTCCTCTAGCATAAAAGTCACCCAGAATTATAAGTTAGTCTTTTTTTGATACATTGATAATGAAGTTCTCCAGATCACCATAAAATTTTTCTTTTATTTCATCAGAGTTCAACATGATGGGAGCATAGGCACTGATGATGCTGGAGTGGTAATCCCAATCATCATGATCCTGTTGTTCACTTCTTTTGGGAGTCATACAAACATGTTGACTATATGATTTTAATTTTTTTTTCATTCGTATACCATTTTATTTTTCTAATTGCATGCAAGCATGCTTTTCACTATTTATCCAGTTGGAAATGTATGAGTTCCACATATTCTGTCACCCTTTCTTCCTTCCTTCCTTCTTCCCTTCCCATGACAGTGAATAATCAGATAAAAGGCATATACGTGTACAAGCATGAGTAACATATTTCCATATTAGCATTACTGTGAAAGAGGAATGAGAACTAAGAGGAAAGAAAAAAGGAAAAATATAAAAGAAACTTTAAAAAAGTGAATTCTGTATTCATAGATTTTTCTCTTGATATAGATGTAATTGTCCATTACAGGTCTTTCAGGATTGTCTTTTATCTGTAAATTGCTGAGAGGAGCTGTATCAACTAGAATAGTTTTGATTATGCTCCCCTTCATGGCTACAACTCTGGAAAAACATGTATGCTGTTCCAACTTCAATAAACTGGCATTTATTTGCCATCCTTGTTGCCCTCAAGGCTGTTTGTGTAGGTGTTACGTACCAATGAGAAATGGGTATTTTATTTTCTATTGATATTCAGTTTTCTCCAGAGGTCTATCATATCTGAATTCATTAAAATTCTATTCACCTTCTTAACTTCCTTTTTTTTATTTCATGGTTAGATTTATCTATTTTATATAAAGGCAGGTTGTAGTTCCCATTAGTATAATTTTGCTATTTCTGTTTTACACTGACTCATACAATAATTCTCCTTTATGAATATATGTTTTACATTAGCTAATACAGTTGCCTTTCTCTATGAATTTGGATGCTTGACCAATTTATGTATATGTGTTTGTGCATTGATATTCTTCCTTATGTGTAGTGCTTTAGAATGATGTAGTTTCCTTTATCCATTTTAATTAAATCCGTGTTTTCTTTTGCTTTATCTGAGATAGGATTGCTATCTCTCATTTTTTTAACTTCATCTCCAGTCTTTTACACTGTGTTTCAAACCTGTTTCTTGTAAACCACATATTATAGGATTCTCATTTATATTCCACTGTATCTGCTACTGTTTTATGGGAGAGTTCATCTCAATTACATCCACAATTATTATTACTAACTCTGCATTAGCCTCTATCTGATTTCCCTCATTCCCTCCATTTATACTTTTCTTTTTCTTCAACAATGTTTTTTTCTGTCCACCAACTATCTTTATTTCTCCCTCCCTTCAATCAACCCGCTACCTTTTCTTTCTACTCTTCCCTTCTGTTTGTACTATCAGTTCTATCCTTCCTTTTGTCAACTCTTTGAGAGGAATGAAGAAATTGTTGGGTGAAGAGATCTCAGGGTCTTGAGAAAATGTCCTCTGCTCTGTCTCTAGAAATATTGTACAACTGGCTCCTTCCTGAGGATATTGTAAAGGTCTTATCTTCACAGAAGAGATCCCTGTAAAAATAACTTTACCCCATCCATTAAAAAAAAAAACGGAGAGGTTATCAAAGAAAGAATTGGGTCTTACCTTATCAACAACTGTGAATTACTGGGTAGAAAGACCTTGATGAGTGAGCACAATATTGTGAGTTCCTGAGGGGGCAGCATGTGGGGAAATGAGGAAATGTAGTCAAGCTTTGTTTATCACAGTGTATAAAAATCTGTCTTGCTTCTTCCATTTCACCTTGCTCTCCTAAACATGCTGGTGGAAGACATGGCCAATTTCTGCAGAAATTGAAAAAAATTGCTTTCTGTTTCTACCTTGAGAAACTTCTTCTTTAATTAGGATTGGTGGTCATCTGTCCCACCTTCCTCTCCATGCTTCCCCCCCACACACTTTTTTCATCTTAATTTCCATATAGTAAGAAGAATTTCTAAACCCAACTGAGAAAATATATTATGCACACTTTGAACAAAATCTGATGAGAGTAAAATCCAATCTATTTTGAACCCCTCCTTACTGCTCATCTACTATAGGAGATCCTTTGTGACCTTTGAATTTGAATGCTATGCCAATTTGGGCATATATGTTGGTGCATTGATATTATTCTTTTGTCTTTAGTACTTTAGAGAGATGTAGTTTCCTTCTTTATCCCCTTTAATTAGATCAGCTTTTAATTTTGCTTTCTCTGAAGCAAGGATTATAATCTCTGCTTTTTTTTAAACTTTATCTGACCCATTATTTATTATACTCCAGTCTTTTACTCCGTTTCAAGTATGTTTCTTGTAAACCACAAACTGTAGAATCCTTGTTTTTATTCCACTCTTTCTGCTACTGTTTTAGAGTTTTTTTCATTTCCCTATTACCTGTTGTTGTATTTAAAGATCAACTTTTCTGTTCAGTTCTGTACTTTTCATCATGAAAGTTTTCTATTTTATGAAAGTCCATCTTTCCCCTGAAATACATGTCAATTTGCAGCATAGTTAATTATTTGTTGTAATCCAAACTCTTGTATCTCCAGAATATCATATTCCAGGTCCTAAGATATTTTAATGTTGAAGCTTCCAATTTCTGTGCAATCTGGACTGTGGTACCTTAGTATTTTAAATTCTTTTTCCTGATTGCCTCTAGTATTTTCTCCTTGACTTGAAAATTCTGGAAATTGACGACAATATTTCTTGGCATTTTCATTTGGGGATTCTTTTCAGGAAGTGATCAGTAGATTTTTTCAATGACTGTTTTATCTTTTGAGTCTATGACATCAGGGTGATTTTCCTTGACAATTGCTTGGAAGATGCTGTCCCAAAATTTTTGGAGCTTGACATTAAATTAGACCAATAAGTCTAAAATTATCTCATCTGAATCTGTTTTCCAGGTCAGTTATTTTTCTAATGAATGAGGGGCATTTTATATTTTATTCTATTTTTCATTTCTTCAAATTTCCCATGACTTATTCTTGATATCTCATAAACTCATTACCTTCCTCTTGCATAATTATAATTTTTAAGGAATACTTTTCTTCAGTTAGCCGTTGCATATCCTTTACCATTTGACAAAATTTATTTTTAAAGGAATTTTTTTTCCATTAGTAAAACTGGATTTTTGAAGGAGGTGTTTTTATTTTAATTTTCCTAATTCCATTTTAAAAAGTCATTTTCTTTTTTCCATTTGGTCAATTATATTTAAAATGTATTAGTTTTCTTCGGTCTATTTTTATGTTTTTGTTTCCAACCAGTTAAATCTCTTCCTTATCTCTCACTACTTTTTAAAATTCCTCTACTGGATTTTTTAAAAATCCTTTTTCATATCTTCCAAGACTACTTTTTGTACTGGAGAGCAATTCATATTTCCCTCAGCGACTTCACATACTGGTCTCTTTCCAATGTTGTCTTCTGCAATGGTGTTTTGATCTTCCTTTTCTACACAATAACTTTATATAGTAGTGTTTTTCTCTGGTGGTCATTCATGTTTATCCTAGTTTGTGGTTTTTAGGGTCAAACTTTGCTCCTGAGCCACAGTGGGCCATTGCCCACAAGTTCCTGGACTTTGGATGGAAGGGCTGGTTGCTCACCAATTTTCTGTGGGTAGGGAATCTCTGCTCTGGTGTTAATGACTTTCCCATTGCACTGGCATTGCCCAATATAGCTGTGCTGACTGTGCCCATTATGAGTCTGGAGCTCATAATTTCCTTCTATGGTGAACCTAGTATTATCAGATTTATCCTTGTGTCACTGACCTACTAATCTGGAACCTAGGAGACTTTGTTGGTGAGTTGGGTTTTCCTAAGAGTCTCCCACTGCTTTTCCCATTGCCACCTGTGGCGGACCTCATTCTACTTGTATTTAAGTGGACCAGACCTTTCCTGAAATCCTTCTAAGATATCACTAGCTGGAAAAAGTTTCACTCTTTTTTATAGGTTATGTCACTGCTTAATCCATATAGAGGCTTGTTTAATGTTGTATCATCAGGAAATTTGGTAGAGTTCAAGGAAACTCCTGGTTTTTCTCCATCATCTTGGATCTACCTCCAAGGGAGATATTATAGAATATTCATCTATATGAAGTAGGTGAGAAACAGTTTCAGTGAAATAGGCCAGTTTTAAATATGATATTCATAACTTATAGATTCCTACTAGTTTGTATCTTATTTTGCAGTGTTATTAATGTAGTGGTAGTGGTAGTAGTAGAACTAGAAGCAGTAGTAGCGATTGTTGAAATTGTTGCAACAGCGAGAATTTATATAGCACTTTAAATAATTGTCAAGTACTTGAGAAATAGTAACTCAATTGCAATTCACTATAATTCTTGGCGGTAGGTACTCTAACTTTATGTTTTAAAAATGAGGAAAATAAGTTAAATAGTAGCTGTGACTTGCCCAAAGTCATGCACTCTATCTGAAAATACTATTTGGACTTAAGTCTTTTTGCCAACAACTCTAACACTCTATTCACTATGGCCTATAAATTTTACTTAAAAAATATCTGAAATACTTGAAGTATTGATTGAATGTTAAAAGCTATAATTAAGCACATCTGAAACATAAAAAGAGCCTTCTGGCTTGGAAGTAACTTAACCAAAATTATATACAATAAAACAAAATCGGAAATTATGTGTGTTTTGTTGTTAACCTTGATGAATCTGCATAGCAGTCATTTCTGTACCACTGCTTTAGCATTATTGTTATTTAAAACAGACATTATCTTTAAGAAAAGAGATAATCACTCCTTATAGCATAATGACTTTTTCTTTGAAAGGTAAATGAAAACAGCTGGCAGTAATTAACCTGAAATCTATATCTACCTGATTTTGAAACACACTTTCACCACCTATTGCAGATTGCAAATTTAAATATGCCATCTACTTAACCAGCTATTGCTGACATAAAAACTTGGATTTGACCTCTTAAAATTTGACAAATATGGTTCTTGATCAACTCAAAAACATGTTCTCTTCTGAATAACCGGAAATACAAATTTGACTGTATTTTTTTGAAACGGGAAAAGTTGTAACATTGCATGTGTCATTATAAAATTATATTGTTTACATAGTCTTCCCTTTGGGAAATTTCTATTTGTTGGTTATTGAAATAAATATGTAAACTTACTTTAATTTATAAGAAAACACAGCAGGTGCTTGACTTTAACAATAGCAAAAGCAAATCTTCAATTAGGATAGTATACACATGAAAAACCAAAACAATAATAACAAAACAAAATACAACTTTTGGAAATGTATTATTAATCTCTCACTGTGACAGATTTATTATCAATATCAACTTATCATGTGAAGAATGGAACAAATTTAGATTCAATGATTAAGCATATACAAGTAATTGATGATGAATGGGATAAGGTCTGAGATGTCTTCAGTAAATTATTATATATTAGAAATAGTTGAAATATGTGTTATGTCTCTTATGTCCCTCTTCCCCTAACAAGCAACTTCTGGGATGTCAGTGAATGTTACAATGACCGAAATGTAAAGAGCAAACTGATCTTGCCCTTATCTGTTGAGTTCAGATGTCCATTTCTTGGGAGAAACTTGTCTGTTTGAATTATATGCTTTTCTTTGGATTAGATGTGCTTAGATTATGAAGACCACGTTCCTAACTAATGAAGATGGTTCAGGGGTGGGGGGGTCATGTTAGGATATATTGCCCCTACGATTCATGTCATTTTTTCCTCATTCACCAATGGGGCCTGTTTCTGAAACAAATAAAACCTTTTCTCTTCATACCTTTAGAAAAGTCCAAAATTTATTTAAGTGGTTACATTCAACTTGCACAGTTGAGGGCTATCCTGGGATTACATGCCCTTTGGGAGTCATTGCCCTTATAGAACTTGGGAAAAGGTGCCCCTGCCCTAATTAGGCAGTTTGCCATTTTCTGAGGACCTTGGTTTCCCCTCTGTGCAAGTGACCTGAATTGGAGAAACTCTGTAGGAAGAGAAAAGCAAATCTGAAAATCTGTCAAAATCCTTAATGGTCAGTGAGGATGAACAATTGTCAATTTCTGTGCATTGGCCCAAAGAGGTAAGACCTTAGAATCTGAGGGCTTTAAATTCCTATAGGGCCAGGACCATTTGGGTGACTGAAGATTGGGAGCTGATCCTGCCATATTGGGTGTAAGAGACTTGGATCTAAAGACACTTGATCCTGAGAGGTCTCTATCAATATTTAAAATGGTAAGGACCCTGTTCTAATCCTTCCCCCATGGCAAATATGGTAAAAGTGAGGAACCAGTGGACAGTTCCTTATGGAGAAGATTAAGTGATTAGAATAAGTTACCAAAATATAAAGGGAAAAGAAGAAAATTATTAAGTATTGTTTTCTTGTATGGGGAAATAAAGATAGAGGAAAAGGAACACATTTGGAGTGCTTTTGGGAGGGAGAGATTGTCGTATGTGATGCTGAAACCTCCCCCACAGCATTCCTGAGATATGGGGAATTTGCCATTGGCCTTTGTTTGTTGATATATGTTGAAATTGTTAGTTTGGAAAATTCTGTTGCTTTTGTGTAATCTGTGTTTGCGCCTCATCTGTCTTTATGTGTTTAGATGTCTACTTACTTGTGGGTCTGGTTCCTATATTGATTTGCTAAATGGGGAAAAAGGGGAGTCAGTTCCTTGGATTGCCTCATTTAAATTGCTGTTTTTCGCTATTTTGGTCAGCTGAATTTTTAGGCAGTATTCATCTAATGCCCTCACTGATTCTCCCCTTGAAACTTGTTTCTGCCTGTGCTACAATGGGTAATATGTTACTTACCTACTCACTCTTGGGTTGTCTCTTGAGGACTTACAAGAGGGATTTTTATTTTACTTACAAAAGGAATGGATTATGGTGTCAAATTCACTGAGGTCAAACTACTCACCCTGTAATTATACATTTATGAACCACTCCCCCCTTCTTTGTTATGTTCCCTCCCTTCCCCATTCTCCACGATTCTGTGCTGCCAGAGTGTTCCTCCCTCCTCCTTTTAGATTAAGAACTAACTAAAAGAGATTTACTTCAGGAGGAATTAGTAAAGTAAGTGTCAAAAGGGAACTTATTTTGAACTAAAGAGACATGAAAGAGATAGTAAATATTACCAAATATGTTAAACAAAGAAATCATAGAAAGAAATACTATTTTAATTGGAAAAATTGGGGGGAAAATAAATTTTAGAAAAACAAGAGACTCAGGTTAATCCTAAAGTTTATAATGTGGTTACCAAGATATTCCAGTATAGAGGAAACCAAATAATTAATCTTTTTCCAGAATGATTTGATAATATTAGAGCTTAAGGAATTTATCAATATAGATTCTGATAATGCTAGTTATAACAGAAAATTATGGGACCAAGGAAGGATTAGGGAATAGAAAATCTTCCTCCCAGAAAGGATTGTCCCTCTATAAAAGTTATTCAGTTTACTCTATTTGAAGAAGGGGTGCAGGGAATATTCTAATTATGCTAAGAAATTTTTGAATGTTTGCCTTCTCTAGGGTTTTAGCAGCTATAATCAAGAAGTGTTAAATATTAAAACCTTGGAATGGAAAATGTATTGTGGAAAGTGGAATCATATCTGTGATTTATATAGCTATATAAACTATGTGATTCTAGTTCAAATTAGTATGGATTGGTCAAGAAAAGATAATGAAAAGGAATGGTGGAATAGTATATTGAGGAAAATGTGAGCTGTATAGTCTGGGTCAGAGTTTTGGGAAGAACTGGAAAGAAAATCCAGACATAGAGACAATTGTTTTTTTTTTTTGAACCATTTGTTAAGAATGGAAATTGGTTAAAGCATTGAGACAGTAGGTGTGAGCAGGTTTGACTTTGTATATAAAAGATGGATTTTGGGAACTTTGTAAAATGGTTTATAAATCATTATAAGAAAAGGGATAGTATAGAAAGCTAAAAGTTCAAATGGAGTTGTATGTTTAAAGGAGGTTGGAGTAATCCAAAGACTGCATTAAACTGCCACTTTTGCAATATTTGGCAGAGATTTGATTGGAGAAGTAATAAACCCCATAAAGTGAAAAAATTGATATGAAAGCAAGGGTTGGGTAAATATTATTTTTTTTATGTTATTGTTGATTCTATAATGTGCTAATCTAAAGATACATGTAAACTGAATTAAGGGGTTTGTAAAAGAAAGTTTGGGTTTTGATTCTGATGTTTTATGGACCCTCCAGAGTCATGGGAGTCTGCTAAAACTATTGTCAGGAGAGACTTGTGAGTTATGTGCTCTTTTTTATTTTTTTGCAAGGCAAATGGGGTTAAGTGGCTTGCCCAAGGCCACACAACTAGGTAATTATTAAGCGTCTGAGACCAGATTTGAACCCAGCTACTCCTGACTCCAAGGCCGGTGCTTTATCCACTGTGCCACCTAGCCGCCCCAAGTTATGTACTCTTAATCAAGTTTTAGAATTACTAAACAAGGTAAGGTAATGTGTTTGGGGAAAAAAATCTGGGGTGAGTGAGTAAGAATAAACAGTAAAGGTAAAGAATCAGTACATAATATTTTGGTATCTCAAATTTATCGAATCTCCAATTACCAGATCATAGATTGTTCTAATATTAAGAAATGCTGGTCTTAAGAATTTTTCAGTTGCAAAATGCTAGGGAGTAAAGGAATGCACATGTAATTGAAATATGCTATGTATAATTAGCAAACTTTGTATAAGAACAGTTTAAGCTATACTTTTTGAGACTTTAAACTTGTTTTATAATAACAAATTATGAATAAATTGAAGTTCCATCTGTCACATTTGTAAAGATTTGTTATGAGAAAAATCTAGAGAATACCTTGCCAACAAGTCCCAGAGAGTTTGTAAAAGGCTTTGTTTTTCACCTCATGCTTATAAAAAGGAATATAGATATGTTAGTTCAATGAATGTAGCTGATTTTATATCTATTTTTTTAAAGGAAGAAATTATACATGTAAATGCAACACTGGCATGAGTAAAAAGTGTACTTTGGACTTTTGAAATTATTGTATAAAACTAAATTCATAGAGAATTTTATTTTCCTTTTTGTTAAACAAACTTGTATTTGGAAGAAGAGGTAAATATGCTTATAAAGCAAAAGTTCAGAAGAGGTTTGTGTGTAAAAGATACTTTATCAGGTTAACTTTAAGAGAATCTGTTGTTTTCTGTTACTTTAAGAGAATGAGATGTCAATATAGAAACCTTATGTTTAATGTAGTTGAGAATTTGATGTTAAAATTTTAAAGAAGTAAAATTACAGATTTCTTCTCCCACATTAAATGCAGATTCAGAAGGATAATGTTTAGAAGATTTTGAGGCAGATCTTAACTTCAAGATACCCTTTCCAATAATTTTGCACAAATATGAGAGGCTTTGGAAAATGATTAGGAAATCAAAAATTATGTAACATCAATGGGCAAGATGTTGAAGTGTGTTACCAAACATGTGATCTACTTTTGGAAATGTAAACAATATTCCTGTAATGATGTCAAAGCTGGAATTAATGATTGATTGCTTTAATGAGGGAAATTATCAAAGGTCATGACCCTCTGGGTTCCCTGAAATTTTTAAATGATGTGTTGGACTTTGCTCTAGATCTGTAGGTCCAGGTATAAATGTAATAATGGAAATATTATTCTGTGAAATCTAGTCCTTAATGTGTTACATTCATTACTGTTTTGCTAAATTTAGAGATATCTAAGATATTCTAATGGATTGAATGAATTCTGAAAAGTAGTAATTTATATTTCAGACCTGACTAATAATTAAACAGGTTTATTATAGACAATTGTTTGCATAAGAGCTTGCCAATTATTGCCATATATATATATGTATATATATATATATATATATATATATATGTAATGATAGAATCTTTGTGGTTGTATATGTATATATATATATGTATATATATATATACATATATATATATATATATATATATATATATGTATGTATGTATGTATTTATAGTTACAATCTCAAAGTTGTGGTTGTTTGGTTTGAAGTAAAAGCACCTGAGCAACAGGGGAAAGAAATTAATGACAATAATTTGTTATTTTTTTGTGTGATAATGTCTGGCTAATTGTTACGTGAGAATTCTTAGAATAATCTCCTAGTCAAAGGAGGTGTTTATTTATTGTAATACCACAGGCTAGGTAAGAAGCCTCTAATATACATACCACCTGTATCCAGAAATAAAACATATATAATTTAAGAAAAAGGGATGTGGGTCTACAAAAGTTAGTGCCACCAGGAGGCTAGAGCTTCTACTTGAATTATGAAATATATTTGTGAATAACTTTTTTGTATGTCAAAGAATACTCCAGATAGTGGGGAACTTGACTGCTTTTTGAATGTTTAGAAATTTACCCTATTTAATGTAGTCAAGGACGCTCAGAGTAGATATAAGTGATCACTTGGAGATCCAATTAGGTAAAACAACTATTTTAGATCATGGGACTTTTAATCAATATTTTCTTTTTTTATATCAGATACCAGGATGGTCAACAAAAGGAAATGCTGCTGGGTAAATGTCATGTTCTTGATCACAAGGAAGCCATTGGACTAATGATGACAGGTAACAGATGTGCAGTCAAAGAGGTGGCTTCTCAGTTTGACCAGATATTGGACCCTTTTGACTTGATTTCCCCAAAATTACATTTATATAATGTCTCACCTGGAAGAAAAAAATCTGGCTAATGATATTTGACTACCCACATGACCTCTGTCTGTACACTGATATTCAATACTTATATCTATGAGGGAATTCTCCTTTATTGTCTTGGATCTTTATAGTTACTAAGCAAACCAGAAAAAGAAATTATAGGTGAATTGGACCTAATAGCCAAAGATGGGTTAAGTGTATGGCTCTAACACTTGCTATTAGCTTCATGTTAAGATAGGATTTAAGTTTCCTTCATTTTTTAGAGTGAATATTTAGGTAAGAAGAAGAATGGGAAATTCTAAGGATAATTAATTTCAAATTCTAGTTTAAGGAAAATAATGTGAGTTAGATAAGTATACCAGGAAAAGGAAAATTGGGGATTTTTTTGGGACAAAAATTCATTTTGATTAAGGATGTTTGAGTCCTTATTGTAATGAGAGCAAAGGTTAGGATTGCCTTATTTTAAAATGCTGGGTGCTCATTGAACAAAGATGACTGTTGAATGTGCATGTTACAAGCTTGAGTCAATGCAATAATCCTCATTGGGAATTTACTCATATAGTAAAATACTAATGAAAGTTTATTGTGTTAAAGTGAATTATGTGCATCAATGTGGCAATAAGCAAAATGTAAATTGTAATAACCTCAAAAATCTCATTGATCTGTGTTTTGATCTGAGTAAAATGTTAAGCAGTTTCTTTAGCAGAAGAAAAAGTCTCAACTAGTCACCAGAGCTGGAGAGGACTTTTTGACCTGATTCAGAAGGACATTAGATGTCTCCAGGGCAGAAGAGAAAAGAAGTGAAGAGACACTGGAGCAGTTCATCTTCACCATTTCTCACCTATGTGTACATTGTTTATCTGTAACTTCCCCTTAACTCTGGAAAATGTGGCCAGCTAAAGGTTTCAAGGGGTTGAGCAAACATGAAATAATTCACTCAGAAAACCAGTTCTGATCCAGAGGAGAGAAACACCAGTGGCACCAGTTCAGGGTGACTATTGTTTATAACTGACTGACCAGGATATTTGCTGGGGAATAGCAAATGTCTAGACATGTCCAGAAGCAGGGTCCATATATTCTGACTTGCACAGCTTAGAGATAGGTGGCTTCAGACACAGGTGAGATTAATGATGGTACCTGGATCCCTAGTAAAGATGCACAAACTGGGGACTTGTTAAGGGAAATGTGGACTTGCAAGGAAAATGAGGATGATGAACAGATGGACCAGCAATGTGAGTTTATATTACAGAAATTAGAAGAAATCTCATCAAAATAAAGAGGAGGGATTGAATGGGATAAAGTCTGAGATTTCTTCAATAGAATATTATTATAGAAATAGTTGAACTTGTGTTATGTCTCTTCTGTCCTTCCTTCCCTGACAAGCAACTTCTGGGATATCAGTGAATGTTACAATGACCAAAATGTAAAGAGCAAACTGGCCTTGCCATTATCTATTGAGTCCAGATGTCCATGTCTTGTGAGGAAATTTGTCTCTGTTTGAATTATATGCTTTTCTTTAGATTAGTTGATGTGCTTAGAATGTGAAGATTACATTCCTAACTGATGAGGATTGGTCAGTGGAGGATGGGGGGGTTGTGTTAGTATATATGGCTCCTATGGTTCATGTCCCCTTTGCCTCATTCACCAATGGGGCCTGTTTTCTCTTCATACCTTGAGAAATCTCCAAAATTTAAGTGGTTACATTCATCTCACACAATGATGGGCATCACCCATTGACCTTGATTGAAAAAACTAAGATAGGTAGGCTAGATTTCCCAAACTGTTTAGAAACAAAAAGTGATATATTCTTTTAAGTGTTCTGTGATTGTTGTGCAGAATCTCTACATTTTAGCCATAAATACTGCTATAAATTCCAGTTGAGTTTTCAAATTCAAAGTGAGTCATGTTGAAACACAATTTTCTTAATTGAAAATATCCCCTTATTGAAAATCTTTCCCTTTCCCCAATACACAAAAATTTTCTGTTCTCTTTTTTTGTAGAAACCTTACAAAATGCAATGCTCTCTCTCCCATAAAAAACAGAAACATGTTCCTGTCATGATTCTGGCTGGAAATATTTCTGGGAAAAAGTCCAGATTTCATTCATATTTAGAAGAACTCATGGAAATGATGATATGAGTAAAATACTTCCTTTTCCAATGAAATCAGATATTAGATCCCTAGATCCCTCCAAACATTTGCATAATTGAATATTTGAAAATTTTTAATAAGAAATCTCAGGGGCAGCTAGGTAGCTCAGTGGAGAGAGCATCAGTCCTGAAGTCAGGATTGAGTTCAGTTCCAGTCTCAGACACATAATAATTACCTAGCTATGAGACCTTGGGCAAGTCACTTAACCCCGCTGCCTTGTAAAAACTAAAAAAAAACAAAAAAAAAAAACAAAAGAAGAAGTCTGAGATATCAGGTAATTTCCTTTAGTGTCCATAGTAATTTTACAAATGAAAATAATCTAAATTTTGGAGTATGGGGTTGATAAAATGTTCATTATAAAGACAATAATGTAGTTCAAAAGCATTGAATTCCTCAAAATCCTAAGTCCTTCCAACTCAGGCTATTTAATTTTTGACTGCAGATTTACAAAACGAAAACAAAAACAGAAACAAAAACTGGTAGATAGACTGGGAGACTTAGAATCCATTAACTACCTCAATTTGTTGTAACCATGTGATCAGTGTCTTGGATAGTGTACAACTAAGGTTTTCACATGTTATTATTGTTATTATTTTTGCTATTTTCTAGTCATGAATATGTTTTATATTCTTTTGTCTAGGAAGTATGAATAGTGAAGTTCTTAGAAAGAGGACTCATGAGGATCAGACTACTAATCTATATTAAGAAGGAGCTCTTACCCAAAGGATTGTTTTATAAGAGTTGAATTTTGATGAACAAAGTAACTTAATATAAGAATTTTTTATCCCATGTGATCCTTTTCAATATCACAATAATGGTGGCAGAGAAAATTTCAAATAATTATCATTTCAATGACACTATTGATGGATAATGCACTAGGTACGTAATTTGGGAAAATGATATCTGACATTTATAAATCTTCATGTTTGAAAAGTTCAATTTATACACTACTGAGACTGACATTAACCAAGTAGTTACTATAAAAGTATTATTATCAGTATTTTACCATTGAAGAAACTAGGCTCAAAGAGGATGAGTGATTTGCTGCAATCATTCAGCTATCAAGTTCTATATTTAAATTTCTGTGACTCTGTAACTGATCTTTTTTTTTTTTACTTTTTAGAAATCCTATATTATAATCATTCTTTGGTTCCTTATTCTGAAAACTAGATAAAATGATTTATATTTTTTGATTCATTACCTGAAATATTTGGCCTTTTTTGTTTATTAAATGTTATTTAATGTTATTTTGGTTATTAAATGTTATTTAATGCTATTAAACAGCTGATCTTCTTGGTAGTTTATACGTTGAAATTCTTCTTTTCATTGACATCTACATTCTATTTTTTCAGTATTTTGGAGGGGGGTTTCACTGAATGTTTGTGTATTTTAATGTTTCAAGGTCCTTTTCTCATTCCCCATAGCTTAGCTTGAATAATTCAATATTTTGCAAAACACTAACCTAAATCAATATGCAAAGATGTAGATATACTCTCCTCTGATTCAAAATGAATGCCCTCAATTCCTATGCATCCTGAATAAATTATTTCTTAGTACATTCACAAATACCTCACAGGGGGTATATTACAACATTCTGTGTATATGAAATTAAACTATTTTAATTCAATGTCTTTTTCTTGGAGATTAAAATGCTTTAACTATATCAGTTTATTATATTTATATGATTAATTGTTTCAGCTATTGTATAGCTAATATACTTTTTATATATTATTAGTTATTATTATTGCTATTATCTGTTCACAATTATTATTTCTTTTGATCACTTTTTCTACTTCTGCAATTTTGACATAAAAAATATATTTTACTCCCAGTGTCACTACTTTTTCAGGAAAAAAATGCCCAGTATTTTCAATGGAATCCCCTTTCTTTTCTTGCCTATTTCTTCCCTGAGTGTCATAAATCTCACCCCAAATTTTACCTTCCTACTAATCCTCACTACTTGTCTTATTTTTTTGTTAGGTCTTTTATTTTTCTTTCTAAAAAGTCTTTGTGTTTTATTATTATTGCTCAATATGGCACTGAATTTGCTAACATTTATTTTGATTAGTGATTTCATAACAAAATATTTCAATATATATATTATAATCATTGCATTACCTTTTATAGTCTATTCATTTAATTTTTATTCACTTATTTTTTAATTTTTAATTAATTTAATTTTTATTCATTTTTATTATTTTAATTTTTCATTAATTTAACTTTTTATTAATTTAATTTTTAGTTAATGCTTTATTTTATTTTCCATTGGTAGGTTATGAACGTTTTTCATCATTCATGCTCTTGCACATGTGTGTTACACAATTTTCTTAATCTATCACTTCACTCCCTCCTCCCTTGAGCAACAAACAGTGTAGTGAATATTGTACATGTACATTGGTTTTTAACATGTTTTTCTATTAGTCATTTTGCATATGAAGAATTGAAATTAATGGAAAAGAAAGAAAACCGAGGGAAAGGAAAAATAGAAGAGAAATTTTAAAAAATCAAATATAGTTTTCATTCAGATTCTGTGTTTTGTGGGAGTTTTTGGAAGTCTTTTTTTGTCAGGCTATGGATGTGTTCATAAAATTTCTGGGTTTGTCTTGGGAGCTAGATTCCCAATTATTTAATGTTATATGCAGTTATGTTATATTAAATTTCTCTTTCAATCTCTTGTCCTTGGGTTTTATTGTTCATAAACAGAAATTCTGATGATTTATGTGGGTTTATTTCATTTCCTTATATTTTGCTGAAATGAATTGTTTCATGTGGTATTTTAGATGATTTTTGAGAATTCTCTAAGTATATAATCTTATCATCTCTATAGAGGGAAAATTTTGCTTCCTCTTTGCCAATTCAAATTCTTTCAATTTCATTTTCTACTCTAATTAATAAAGCTTATATTTCTAATACTATGTTGAAAAGTTATACTGACAAAGGGCATCATAGTTTTACTCCTGATCTTATTGGAAATGTCCCTAGTTTTTCCCCATTTCATATAACATTAATTGATGGTTTTTAGATAAATATTGCTTATTTTTTAAGGAAAAATTCATTCAATCCTATATTCTCTAGTGCTTTTAATAGGAAAGATGTATATTTTCAAAGCATTTTTCAGCATTTGTTGAGATAATCATAAGATTTTTGTTGGTTTTGTTATTGTTATGTTCAATTATGTTGAGTGTTTTCCTAATATTCAACTATCCCTGCCTGCCTGGTATAAATCCTACCAAATCCTGATGTATTATCCTAGTAATAGCTTGTTGTAATCTCTTTGCTAAAAATTTATTTCAGATTTTTACATCAATGCTCATCACAGAAATTGGCCTATAAATTTCTTTGTCTGTTTTGATTCTTTCTGATTTAGATATCAGTTCCATATTGATGGCATAAAAGAAATTTGGCAGGACTCCTTTTACTCCTATTTTTGAAATATTTTATGTAGAATTAGTAATTGTTCCTTAAATGTTTGGGAGAATTTACTTGTAAATCCATCTGGATCTGGAGACTTTTGCTTAAGGAGTTTAATGATGTATTCTTTTTATTCTGTAATGGAGTTATTTAAGTATTTTATTTTCTCTTCTGCTAATCTGAGTAGTTTGTATTTATGCAAACATTCCTCCATTTCACTCAGGCTGTCAAATTTATTGTCATACAGTTGAGCAAAATAGTTCTGAATTATATCTTTAATTTCTTTTTTCATTGATACTGAGTTCATCCTTTTCAGTATTGATACTGGTCATTTTATATTCTTTCTTTTTTTAAATCAGATTAATCAAAGTTGCATCTATTTTATTGTTTATTTCCATAAAACCAACTCAAGAATTTATTTAACAGATCAATGATTTACTTATTTTCAATTTTATTAATTTCATTTATTTTCAGACTTGCTAATTTGGTATTTAATTGGGAATCTTTCAGTTGTTCTTTTTCTAGGTATTTTAAATGAATGCCCAATTCACTGACCCCCTTTTTCTCAATTTAATTTATGTAAACATTTAGAGTTACAAATTTTCCCCTAAAATTGCTTTGACTGCATGCCATAATTTAGTTATAAATTTGGTATGTCTCATTGTTATCACTTTCTTGAATGAAATGGTTATTTCTGTGATTTCCTGTTTGATTCATTCATTCTTCAAAATTAATCTTTTGTTTCCAATTAACTTTTGGTTTATCTTTCCAAAGTCCTTTATTACAGATAATTTTTATTGCATCATGATCAGAAAAGCATTCTTTTATTATTTCTACATTTCTACATGTAAATGAAAGCTTTTATGCTCTAGTACATGGTTAATTTTTATGTAGGTATCATATACTGCTGAGAAAATAAAATATATATATATATATATATATATGTATGTTTTTTCTATCCCCATTCAGTTTTCTCCAGAGGTCTAGCATACCTAAATTTTCTAAGATTTTCTTCAACTTAACTTCCTTATTTTTTATTTTGTGTTTAGCTTTATCTAATGCTGATAGAAGGAGGTTGAGGTCCTCCATTATTAAAGTATGGCTCTCTATGATTGCTTATAATTAATTCAACTTCTCTAAGAATTTGAATACTCTACCACTTGCATATGTGTTTAATAATGATACAACTTCATTGCCTATGGTGCCTTTAAGAAGAAGTGGCTTCCTTCCATATTCATTTTTAATGATATTTATTTTTGATTTTGCTTTGTCTAATATCATAATTGCTATTCCCTGATTCTTTTTACTTCCAATGAAGTATAATATATTTTGATCCAGCATTTTACCTTTACCAAGCATGTATCTCTCTGCTTTAAATGCATTTTTATTAGATTTATTGATTAATGAGTATTGACTCATAGTTCCTATGTATCTTCTCTACTTTTCTCTCATTAGAAATACACTTCTCAAGATTCATAAATCATATCCAATTATAATTGTTTTATATCTTATCCCCTTTTCACCTCCTCTCCATGGGCATACAATCTTTATGAACCAAAGCCAATTGATTTCATGAACCATTTTCACTCCTCCCACCCCCAAGTTCACTCCTTCCAATTGTAGTCAAAGTGGCAAGTAAAGCAAAATTTCTTCATGATGTTTTCATGTACAGTCCCTTGAAGTAAACTCTCTCCCTCCTCCATAATACTCCAATCCGTATCCTCCCTTTCCCACTGTCCCTTTAACACCCTATGGTACTAAACCATGATTAAGTAAAGTATGGATTGCAGCAAGACCACTTACTAATCTTTTCATGTTCAATTTTAAGTATGCTCCCACCCTTGCCTCACTTGTACCACAACCTTCCTTAACTAAGGTATCTAGTATAGTAAGCTCACTTCTGATTTGTATATAGAGCCTCTAAATATTCTATGTACTGGAACACCCTATGGGTCTCTCTTCAGACCTTTAGGGTTGATTGTAAGGCATGGGAGACACCAGTACAAGATCGTTCAGTATAATGTGCCCTCATCAGAGAAAGTTCTGAACTCTATGAGTATAGCAGGATTAAAGTAGTTTAAAGGTCATGTGAGATATACATGTTTAAAGTAAACACTCCAGGTATTCACCCGAAATATTCGTGCCCAAATCCATAGAGCATCTGAGCTTGTATAGGTCTGATTTGCCACAGTTGGTCTCACTATAAACAGGGTAATGTCATTGTGGTCTTCTTTGATAATAAAGGGCAAGAACCGAACATACCCATATCTTCTATTATTAATTCAACTATATTCAACTATACCCCTTAACTATCCTAGAGAAATACAGATCTCAAGAATCGAAGCAAGGGTCTTATCCCTAACATATTGCTTGCCAAGATGTTGCCTATGCAGAGTTTTATTCCCTCCTTTATGTTCAGCCTCTGTTCATGCAGTTATTCCCAATCTAGTCCTGTGGGTTGCCCCAGTGTTCCCAGGATTCAGATTTTTTTCTGGGAATGTTATTCTGCTATCTAGCTGAGCTGGAAACTGGGCTGACTATTGCTGATTTTCCTGCTCTCTTGCCTAGGGTAGTTTTACCTCCCCTTTTTTCCTTTAAGAGACATACTTTCACTGAAGTTCCCCCATGATGTCTATAATTGAAATTTTCTTTCCATTTTTTTAGAAAGATTTTTATTTTGCATTTTCAGTTTTTACCCCAGTCTTGCTTCCCTCCCCTCACCCCCCACAGAAGGCATTCTGTTAGTCTTTACATTGGTGCCATGTTATACATTGATCTCAGTTGAATGTGGTGACAGAGAAATCATAACCTTAAGGAAGAAAAATGAAGTATGAGATAGTAAAATTACATAACAAGATATTATTTCTAATTTGAAGGTAATAGTCTTTGGTCTTTGTTCAAAGTCCATAATTCTTTTTCTGGATACAGATGGTATTCTCCATTGCAGATAGCCCAAAATTATCCCTGGTTGTTGCACTGATGGAATGAGCAAGTCCATCAAGATTGATCATCACCCCCATGTTGCTGTTAGGGTGTACAGTGTTTTTCTGGTTCTGCTCATCTTGCTCAGAATCAGTTCATGTAAATCCTTCCAGGTTTCCCTGAATTCCCATTACTCCTGGTTTCTTTCTTTCTTTCTTTTTTCTTTTTTGTGAAGCAGTGGGATTAGGTGGCTTGCCTAAAGCCACACAGCTAGGTAATTATTAAGTGTCTGAGGCCAGATTTGAACTCAGGTACTCCTGACTCCAGGGCCAGTGCTCTATCCACTGCAAAACCTAGCCACCCCTCCCTCCTACATATACCACAGTTTGTTAAGCCATTCCCCAATTGAAGGACATTCACTTAATTTCCAATTTTTGCCACCAAAACAGGGCTTCTATAAATATTTTTACCCAAGTGATGTTTTTATCCTTTTTCCTAATCTCTTCAGGGTATATAGACTCAGTAAGGGTATTGCTGGATCAAAGGGCATGTACATTTTTGTTGCCCTTTGGGCATAATCCCAAATTTCTCTACAGAAAGCATTCTATTTCTTTTTGATGGGATCTCTAACTTCAATAACTTTTTGTAAGTTTAATTTAACTTTGTGTAAGGAAAAGCTCTATGAGTATGTAAGCTTTACATTACTATCTTAGCTCCACTTATTCATTAATTTATTTTGCTCTCTTCATAAATAACACCTTTTCTTTGTTTAAGGACTAGATTTATGACCAAACTTTACTTCTTTATCTCTCTGTCATATGTATTTCCCCTTACAATAATATCAAATAAAATCAAAATTAGTGGTTCCCCTTGCTCAGATACTACTGTCTTTTTACTTGAGCCTGGACAAGATCAATGATCTCATAACACTGCGAAGCAGGATCATCTTATAAGCTTACAATCAGGAATGCCTATTAATGGAAAAAAAGTGCAAAAATGATGATTAGTCCTACCAGATATAAAATTATATTATAAAGCATCATTCATCAAAAATGTCTGGTATGGATAAGAAATAGAGTGGTGGATCAGTGGAATAGACTAGGTGCAATAGCAGGAATTGATCATAGTAATCTGTTGTTTGAAAAACCCAAAGAGTCTAGCTATTGGGATAAAACTCTCTCTTCGATAAAAAAAACTGTTGAGAAAATAGGAAGTTAGTATGGCAGAAACTTGTATTAGACCAACACTTCACATCCGATACCAAGATAAGATCAAAATGGATACAGGATCTAGACATAAAACAATATTATAAGCAACCTATGAGACCAAGGAATAGTTTACTTGTCAGATCTATGGAGAGGGAAGCAGTTTAGGACCAAGGAAGAGATGGAGAACACTATTAAAAATACATTAGATAATTTTGATTACAATAAATTAACAAGATTTGCACATACAAAACCACTGTTTCCAAGATGAAAAGAAATGTAGTTATTTGAGCAACAGTTTTTACAACTGGTGTTTCTGACAAAGGATTCATTTCTAAAATAAACAGTACTGAGTCAAATTTAAAAAAAAAGCCATTCCCCAGTTGACAAATGGTCAAAGGATATGCAAAGGAAATTTATATATGAGGAAATCAAAGGAATCTATATTCATATGAATCAAAATCACTAATTATTAGAAAAATGCAGATTAAAAAATAGCTGAGGTACCAACTCACACCTCTCAGATTGGCCAATATGACCAGGAAGGACAATGATCAATTTTTGGAATGGATGCGGGAAATCTGGGACACATTGTTGATGGATCTGTGAACTCATCCAACCTTTCTGGAGAGCAATTTGAAATTATGCCCAAAAGGCAAAGCAATGTGCATACCCTTTGATATAACAATACCACTACTGGTTCTATACCCTGGAGAGATTTTGAAAAAAGAGTAAAAAATATCACCTGTACAAAATTATTCATAGTATCTCTGTTTGTGGTGGCAAAGAATCAGAAATTGAGTGAATGTTCATCAATTGGGGAATGGCTTAAAAAACTGTGGTATATGTATGTGATGGAACACTATTGTTCTATTAGAAACCAGGAGGGATGGGAATTCAGGGAAGCCTGGAAGGATTTGCATGAACTCATGCTAAGCAAGATGAGCAGAACCAGAAGAACTTTGTACACTCTAACAGCTACATGGCAGTGATGATCAACATTAAAGGACATGCTCATACCAACAGGGCAACAATCAGGCACAATTTTGGTATGTCTGCAATGGAGAATGTCATCTGTATCTTGAGAAAGAACTGTGGAGTTTTAACAAAGACCAAAGACCATTATCTTTAATTTAAAAAGTTATCTTATTATGTAATTCTGCTATCTCTTATACTTTATGTTTCTTTCTTAAGGATATAATTTCTCTCTCATCACGTTGAACTTCGATCAATGCATACCATGGAAGCATTGAAAAGACTAATAAATTGCCTTTTGTGGGGGGGTAGGTAGCAAGATTAGGGAAAATTTTTTAAATTCAAAATAAAAAAATCTTTCAAATATAAAAAAATAAGCCATGCCTATGAAGAGATAATGTCAGTTTAGTTTTGATCAATGGCACATTGATAAATGTTTAACAATTGACTATGAAAATTAAAATGTACACATGACATATGTTTAAGCATAGTTTGAATTATTAGCATTTCCCCCATCATTTTATTAATATTAAGCACTTTAAAGAACAACAAATCATGTCCTAATCAGTAGAGTTCACTGATTTCTGAGGTGTAAATACTCATGTAGAAAATTTAGCAATTAGAACTCAGGTATCAATTTTAGCTATTACCACCACACCCCTGATTTCCTTTCCCTTAGTGCTAAGAGGCTTATATATTTATATCTATTTTCCCACCCAATAGATATAGATTAAATAAGATAAAGCCAGATGAACTGACTTATAATTAATTGTAAATGGTTTCTCCCTCTATTTCATTGTAATCTTTCTCTGGGTAAGGAGTGTGGAGCAAGGCAAACTCAGTATGTGAATATGATTATATTGTATCACTGAACAGAATGAACATGGTAGAAAAAATATACCAAAACATTAAATACATAATTGTTCAGAGTTGTCATTAAATTTCTGTATAGTCAAGTTTGTACTTGATTGTTCCTGTGTGTTTGTGCGTGTGTGTGCATGTGTGTGTGTGTGTGTGTGTGTGTGTGTGTGTGTGTGTGTGTGTGTGTAACAGGATGGCATAGGATACATTTGTCTCAAACATGTTAAGTGATTAATAAGATTATTGTTCATGATAGGAGTTAATAAATTGTTACTGTTTATGATAGTAGATCCTTCACAACCTTTTGTGGTTTTCATTTAAGATCTTTCCTATCATCTTGCAGAAGTAGTTCCCTATAATCTTTTTATAATTTAATTTTTTTCAGAACATATTTTGTGTTTTTTTACACTAGGCAGATAAGTATTTCTGTCTTGTTTTATAAGAAATTTTAGTAAATGCCTTTTATGAAACTGTCATAGGTATACTCTATTTCTTACCAAAAGATATTCACTTATTTATTTTAAGCAGTCATCAAGAAATTGAAATTCTTTTCTCAAATACTCCTTTTTATAAAACCAGCTTCTAACTTCTCTAATTGCCTTTATCCCTCTGGAGTCTTAATCTTTATTGAGAAGCATTGATGAAAATACCACCTGTGCCCATAATAGTTTCAGTTTCTGACTGGGAAACTTATAATCCTTAAAAATTTTTTCTCAATTCCTCATAAAAATATCAATTATGCCTATGAATCAGCTCAAGGTTCTAGTAGTCACTGGATTTGAAAGTCTTAGGAGGGTTTTTGTCATATCCTACAGACATTCCCAGAGAAGACAGTCCATTTTCTATTTTGAATGACAATGAAACATATAATAGCTTTAAAACACATTAGCACAGAGTCATCATTTCTGCTGATATCTTATTCTTTTAACTATTACTGGATGATCGAAACCTTGACAGTGGTTGTGAAACTATATTATTCTATATATTTATGAATGACTTTTTTTTTTGCAAAATAATTGCCTAGTCACAGATAGGAAAATGCTAGAGACTAGTTTTTTAAACAACAACTCATAATTTACTAAATCCAATTATCATAATGTTCAGTATCTTGATTAATTTCCCAAAGTGAGTAATTCTTGTTTTAATTTCAGAGCAAAAACTTTAATTTTCACATTAGTGATAGGAGAAATAAAAGATTGTGAGGTAATATCTGAGTATTCCAAAATCAAATCAGTGATCAAATATATTGATGAAATTCTAAGATAATCCAATTTATATGACTATGTTTAGAAATCATGTCATTTGAGGCAACTATGTATCACAGTGGTTAGAGTACCAGTCCTGGAGTCAGGAGGACCTGAGTTTAACTCCTTCCTCAGACTTAATGGTTACCTAGCTGTGTTACCTTGGGCAAGTCACTTGACACATTGTCTTGCAAAAACACCAAAAATTCATTGCATTTTTTTTCTCTTATTTGTTATACTTTTAGAACTGTTGAAAATTCATTAGATTGGTTTCCAGAGCACTCAGCCCCCTGAAGGTAAGGAGGTGAGGAAGACTGTCAAGGTCCTTTGTCCCTGGGACTTGTCCCTACTGCTTTGTCCATATGCAAACCCTGGTCACATCTGTGACCCCCCCATTGTCATATAACAGGGAATTTCCTCACAGCTCCAGGGCAGAGGGAAGGGCTTATTGCCATCCACAGACCAAACCACAGATCAGGAGAGCAGTCAGAGCTTCTCTTAAGATCATGAAGAAAATGAGATCCTTGTGGGAGGTGTCCCAATAATACTCAAAAGCATGGGAAGCACCCCAAAAGCTTGACACAGGATGGAGAGACAGAAAAAAGGAACCAAACCAAAGACAATACTTTGGTCCCATGGAGGATCAAAGCACAGAGAGGAGAAAGTCCAAATTTCTGCATCTAAAGACTACAAGAAAAAAAATGGGACTTGGGCTCAAACTATAAAAGAGCTCAAAAAACATTTTGAAAATCAAGTAAGAAAGGTAGAGGAGATGCAGGAAAAACATGAAGCAGCTTGGTCAAGGAAATCTAGAAAAACTCTGAAGAAAACAACATGTTTAAAACCAGTTTGGGTCAAATGGAAAGAGCAGTTCAAAAAGTTAATGAATAGAAGAATGTCTTAAAAAGCAGAACTGGACAGATGGAAAATGTGATAAGAAAGCTCTCTGAAGAAAACAACTCCTTCAAATATAGAATGGAGCTAAAGGAAGCTGATGACTTTGTAAGGAGTCAAGACACAATAAAACAATATCAAAAGAATAAGAAACTAGAAGCAAATTTGAAATATTTCATTGAAAAAAAACAAATGACCTGGAAAACAAATCAAGGAAAGACAATTTAAAAATTCTTGGGCTATTTGAAAATCATGATTAGGTAAAGAGCCTAGACTTCATTATTAAAGAATTTCTACAGGAAAATTGCCCTGATATCCTAGAAGCAGAGGGCAAAATAGAAATTGAGAGAATCCGCCAATCTCTTCCTGAAAGAAATCCAAAAAAATAAACCCCAGGAATATATTATAGCCAAGTTCCAGAACTCCCAAGGCAAAAAGAAAATATAAGAAGCAGTCAGAAGGAAACAATGCAAATATCTTTGGGATCACACAGGACTTAGTAGCAACCATATGAAGTTGCTCATAGGGCTTGGAATATAATATTCTGGAAGGCAAAAGAGTTTGGAATGAGACAAAGAATCACCTACTCAGAAAAACTGGACATCCCTTCCAGTTGAAAAGATGGACTTTAAATGAAACAAAGTAGGGGTGGCTAGGTGGCACAGTGGATAAAGCACTGGCCCTGGAGTCAGGAGTACCTGGGTTCAAATTCAGTCTCAGACACTTAATAATTACCTAGCTGTGTGGCCTTGGGCAAGCCACTCAACCCCATTTGCCTTGCAAAAAACCTAAAAAAAAAAAAAACAAAAAAAAAAACAATAAATGAAACAAGGGAATTTCAAATGTTCCTTTTGAAACAACCAGAGCTGAACAGAAAGTTTGATATCCAAGTACAGGACTCCAGTGAAACACAGAGAGGGTAGATGAGAAGGGCAAATTATGAGGGGATTTAATGCTGATGAACTACATGTATTTCTGCTTGGGAAGATGATAGTGATAATATTCATATGAACCTTCACATTTATTAGAGCACTTAGAAGAACCTTCTATAGACAAGGCACAGGAGACAGCTGAATTTGAAGGTATAATATATTGTAAAAATGTACTCAATGGGTGACAAGGCAATGTACTGAGAGAAAGGGAAAGGAGAGGTATAATAGACTAAGATATTTTATGTAAAAGAGTCAAGAAATAGCTTTTGCAATGATAAGGAAGGGGGAAGGAGAGGGGGTATTGAGGGAAACTTCATTCTCATCAGAAATCACTCAGAGAGGAAATAACATATGCTTAATAGGGTATGGAAATCTAGAAGAAAAAGGAGAGAAAGGGGATGGGAGAAAGGGGATGGGGAAGGGGGGATCATAGGAGAGGGTAGTTAATTGGAGAGGGAGAATAGTTAGATATAAGTCAGATATAACACATTTTCTTTTTTACTTTTTGCAAGGTGGTGGGATTGGGTGGCCTGTTCAGGACCATGGGACACCTCTGTTCAGTCTCTGGGATGGGATTTGGTCTTGGAGCCTCCTGACCCCTGGGCCTGTGCTCTGTCTGCTGTACCACTTGGCTGCCCCACAGCACACATTTGAAGAGTGACAGAGTGAAAAGAGATAGACAATGTAATAAATGGTAGTAGGGAGGAATGGATGGAAAGAATTACAATTATCAATAGCAAGGGTGGAAAAATATGGAACTTCTCTAATTTAATTATGATAAAGAATGAGATTCACCCCCCCCCCAAAAAAAAAACTCATTAGATTTTGGCAAAAACAGTATGTTCTTTCTCAGCTCTCTATTCTCCTCCATTTTTTCATTCCACTGAAAATCTCTTGGAAATACACAGACACACACACACACACACACACACACACACACACACACGCACACACACATATATATATATATACATACATATGTATATATATATACACACATATATATATATATATATATATATATATATGTTAATTGCTGGATTGATTTCATACTTCTCTTAACTCACCTCCAAAGCTGTTTTTGTTCATCTGTAGTCATGGTCTATGGTCTATTATGAACATTTATAATGCATTTTTAAAGTAGGAACAGGATTCTAATTCATATTAAGGCTGTCATTATTATCCATTTAATTTGATTAAAAAATATCAGGGATATTCTCTATTGTATCTAAAAAAACTGATTTTTGAATGAATAAATGCAGTAGAAATATTTGCTCAAATTAGCTAACAATAAGAGAAGTAGGAGAATTATAATGTCTTCATTATGGGGTCCTCTGCTGTCTTTACTTTTTAAAGAAATTTCTGAAATGATAGTCTACTTCATCAAGTGAGTAATCATATTTATAAATAACAACAGGTAAATATTTGTATGAAATCACCTTCAAATCTACAGATTTGTTAATAGTAACAGTTACATTTTGCCATCAAAGATAATTGATTTAAATTCCAGCTATGATTATATGAGGGTATTTGTCAAACTAGAATGATAGTCATAGTTAGGTGTGACAATGCTAAATGGAAAAAATAGGAAAAGAAACAGTTAAAAAGGTATGAGTATTTTATTCCTCAGCTGTGATATATCCGAAAATATACTAAATGCTTTGAAATGATTTTTTTATCCAGGGTCATGAAGATAGTAAGAGTCTGAGACTGAGGTTGTTGACATCAACTTTTCTGATTCTAGTTCTTTTACTTTATCTGCTATCCCTCTAAGTTACCTCTAAAAAAGTAGAAAGGAGATGAGGTAAATGAAAGAGAAATAATAAGGAAAAGAAAAAGGAAGAAAGAAAAGAGACCAAAAAGAAAAATAAGAAAAAGCCTAAATTAATGAGAGAAAAGATTATGTGTGTGTGTGTGTGTGTGTGTGTGTGTGTGTGTGTGTGTGTGTATATATATATATATATATATATATATATATATATATATATATATGAGGTAAAGTCTAAGAAGTAACATTAAGAACAAGGGAAATAATGAACAAAATAACAGAGAATAAATTATAAATATTCAACATTTCTCCCTATATTTATTATGGGGAATTATATTCAAAATTGGTTCACATTAGTCCAGTAACATTTATTAGTTAAGCACTGGCTAAGGTCTTGGGCAGATCAAGTGACAAATCACAAGTGCATAAACATGAATATCAAGATGCTGGTGAAAATGATGATTGATGATAATTTAAGTAACTTAATAAATTCATATCATCTTTGTTAGGTAGAGATTTTATAATTCCAGTTTTACAGATAAAGAAACCAAAATTTAAAGAACATAAATGATTTGCCCTGCAGGGTATAATTTCTATGGCAACTGATGAATAATGTAAACAATTATATTTCCAAGAGATCTTCAGTGGAATGAAAATAATGGAGGAAAATAGAGAGATGCCAAACTCTAATGAATTTTTTTTTGGGGGGGTGGATCACATTTTTTTAATCATAAGGCCATTAGAGAAGTTACTTCCATATATATATATATTTATGTATATATATATATATATACATATATATATCTATGTATATATCTATATACAGATAGACAGATACTCATCAGAGTGCTTTTCCTTTTTCCTTTTAGTATTTAGTGCAATAGTCCCAGTAGAATGGATATTCACAGTTTTATGTCTTTCTTATAGTATAGTTCCAACTGCTTTCCAAAATTGTTGAACCTATTCAGGGCTCCAACAACAGCACATTAGCATAACAATTTTTCCACATTTTCTCAAGCATTTTTCATTTCTGTTTCTGTCAATATGAAGCAATCTACTGAATTGAGATATTAAAATTTCACGTTTTGTCAGAGATTTCTATTTCTATACACAGTGATTAAAGCATTTGTATATATGAGTGTTGATAGCTGGCATTTACCTTCTGAAAATGTCCTGTTCATATCATTTAATCATTTATCAACTGGGCAATGGCTCTCTCTCTCTCTCTCTCTCTCTCTCTCTCTCTGTGTATGTGTGTGTGTGTGTGAGTCTCGCTTTCACATATATATATATATATATATATATATATATATATATATATATCAATGAAAATTTTTCTTAAACTATATCCTTGAGAAAGGATATCTTCATTAGGGAAAATTGGTGGACATCATAGTAATGACTTTGTTTTTTTGTGTAATAACTATTTATATAAATGTAAACAAAATTATCTCATTTACTATCTGTGCCATTTTAAACTTCTTTGATCATAAACATTTCATTTATTCATAGATCTGATATGAAATTGTTGATTACTAGTTTGCAACAAAGTTTGAAAACTGGGAGTAGTTCACCCCCTACATCTTTATTCATTAATACTGGTGATATTTAGCTTATTTTTTTCAGATGAATTTTCCTATTTTTCTAACTCTTTAAAATAATTAATTGGGGGGTGGAAGGATGGTTCGAAAAAAGGCAAGTATTACTTGAACTCTGAAATTCTCCTTCAATCACATTTCCATAGCACTTCAAAATGGATAACAAAATATGAGGGTGAAACAATTTTCGAACAATCCAACTTTAAAGATCTGCAGCAAGGGGCTCTCCCAACAGGGTGAAAGAGGAAAGTCATCTAGCTTGTGCATTTTCTATAAAACCAAGTCCCGACAAATCTTTAACAAGGTCTTGGGAGTTTCTGATTCTATAGCAACTGCAATTCTCATGCTCACAGCCCCAAAATACAGTAAGAAGACAACACAACTGGTCAGAACATTACAATGGTCCCTTTGCTGGAACTAGATGGAAGACTCAGTTGCATTGCCCAGAAATCAAACTGGGTCACAGTTCCAGGAGAAGGTGGGAGCACTAGCATATTAGAGTTTGTGTCTACACAGGAATGAGGACCTTGAATACATTTCCAGGCCAAAAAAAACGAGAGAGAGAGAGAGAGAGAGAGAGAGAGAGAGAGAGAGAGAGAGATTTGTGCTTTTTCGAAAGTCAGAACACAGATGTGGAACTTAGTCTCTTTAGATCATAATGAGATGGAAAAAATGAAAATTGATAGACCTCTAGAATTTGAAATTGAAATTGTTGTATTTAAAAAAGCTGGGAATAGTCGAATAGTCTTCCTTCCACCCTCGATCAGAGCACAACATAAAGTTAAAAATGAAGAAAGAACTTCATCTAAGACAACCATATTAGTCCTTCTATGAGCAATGCTATCCCCATCCAAAGGAACAAAAATAAAACCAAAAAAGAAAAAAAAAGCAAAAAGTCCTTTAAGAATTTGATACTTTATTAAAATTATCTCTTAATTATATCTTTCCTTTAATCCTGATTCCTTGTGAATGAAATGACTAATCTATAAACATGTTTATCAAATATATACATGTATAGACTTCTGGCCAAGATGGCAGAGAGCAGACAAGGCACTGGTCTTACCTTATGTATAATATGAAACAATCTTTTTAACAGAAATCCAATCTATAAAATGTATTAAAAGATGCTAGGGCAAGAACATCTACAAAAAGGTCTGTCTTCTGGGATCATAGGTGAACCAGGGTCAGAGAAGAGAGAACCAGATTGGTGGTGAGGGGGAGCAGGGAGGGATGAGAGCCAGACTAACCTAAGATCAGTATTGGAGACTTTGTGAGAACTGCAGATCAAGAACCAACTAAAGTGGGGTTGTTTTGGCTGTGGGAGCAGTTGTCTGGGGCACTCCAGTGGGCAAGTTCTAGCCCAGAGAGCTGCATAGTGAAACTAGACATTATTCCACTGGGTTCGGCTAATCTGGAGGACCACGGATTCTATACTTTCATTTCAGCAAAGTCCTCTTTCCAGGACAAACACAGTAACAGCTCACCTCAACCTAGGCTCAGGTGTGGGTAGCAGAGATCCCTCAACTGAATAGAGATTATTAAATACCTCACCTCAGGGCCCAGCCCACCCACATTATTTGAGAATAAAAGTATCCAGTAGCAGCACCAACCCCAACCAGGCCTAGGGCGAGGCCTCCAATCAAACTAAAAGACACTCCAAAGAAAGGAATCAGCAAACCCTACTGGCCATCCCGCTTGGAGATAATAAGTTAAGTGATTAAAGCCTCTAACACCCCCTACTGGAGGGCCCACTTGGAGTGAGCAAAGCCTCAAGGGATCTCAACACCAAACCTCTGTGAACTAGCCCCACCCGAACACAAAATCTCAGGAAAATGAAGAAAGGCCAGCAGAAGGGTGGGTACATAGAAAACTACCTATGAGTTAAAGACCCTAACTCAGAGAGATATAAAAATTCTGAGGAGGATATGATTTGATCACCAGCCCAGAAAGACTTCCTTGAAGAAATCAGGAAGGAGTTTAAAAATAAATTGGAAAATTTTGGGGAAAAAAAAAACCAAGAGAAGATTAATACCTTACAACAAGAAAACAAATCCCTGCAAAATACAATTGCAAATACAAGTGCAAAGAAAAAATAATTCTCGGTGGTGGCTAGATGGTACAGTGGATAGAGCACTGGCCCTGGAGTCAGCAGTCCCTGAGTTCAAATCTAGCCTCAGACACTCAATAATTACCTATCTGTGTGGTCTTGGACAAACCATTTAACTCCATTGACTTGCAAAAAACCTAAAAAGCAAACAAACAAAAAAGAAAAGAATTCTCTCAAAACATCAAATAGAAAAATAGAAA
Organism: Macrotis lagotis; assembly: GCF_037893015.1. Lineage (NCBI taxonomy): Eukaryota > Metazoa > Chordata > Mammalia > Peramelemorphia > Peramelidae > Macrotis > Macrotis lagotis. Next base: position 65,704,841 of record NC_133661.1, on the reverse strand, counting down.
ACTCCATCAAAAACAGAATTTATCAATTGGAAAAGGAATTTTAAAAGGTAAATGAAGAAAATTCTCCTCTCAAAAAAAGAATGGAGTCTGTGGAAATGACTTCATGGAATAGGAATATGCTAAATAAAACCATAAAACAAAAAAAAAATTGAAGAAAATGTAAAACAACTGATTTCAAGAATAGATCTAGAAGAGACAACTTAAAAATCTTTGGATTCCATGAAAATATTGAAGAGAAATAAAAGCCTGGACTAAATATTCCAGGATTACTGATGGAAAATTGCCCTGACATCATGAAACCAGAGGGTTAAATAGTTATTGAAAGGATACATTGATCCTCCTCTAGAAAGGGATCCCAAAATGAAAACACCAAGGGAACTTTCAGATAAAAGAGAAAATCCTGTAAGTGGACAGAAAGGAACAATTTAGATGCAAAGAAGTCATAGATAGGATTACACAGGACCTGGCTGCATCAACATTAAGGGATGGAAGGACCTTGAATGTGATACTCTGAAGAGCAAGGGAGCTTAGAATGCATCCAATAATTCAGTAACAGGCAACATTGAACCTTCTCTTCTAGGGGAAGAGATAGACATTTAATGAAATAGGAGACTTCTAACTTTTCCTGATGAAAAAGCCAGAGCAAAATAGATAATTTGGACTTCAAACAGGAGACTCAAGATGCATATGGAAAGATTTAAAAAAAAAGAAAAGGGGGGGACTGCTATCCAATAAGATGAAACTGGCTATATCTCTACCTGGGAGAAAGACACTCATTACTCTCAGGAACTGTAACTCTATTAGAGAGAATATACCTAACCAGTGGTAATGGACATTCATGACATGAACACGACTCTGATAGAATGTTTTACAAAATAATAGATCCTAAGAGATCCACCTGACTCTTACTCTCATCAGATTTGACTTAAAGTTAACATACACATTCAGTTAAGAATCTTATCTTCCCTTTCAAGTATTAAAAGGGGAAAGGGGGAGAGGGGATGAAAAGAGGAATGAACAGGAGGAAGGAATTGAAGAAACAACAAAGAAAAAGGGCAAAGAAAGAAGATGGGGGTGGATATAAGGAGGCAAACTGAAGGTGGTGATATTCAGAAAGAAAATCCTGGGAATTATAGATAAAGTGGAAAAGGGGGAAAAACAGAAATAGAGGAAAGATAGCATGGAGGGTAATGAATAATTTATAATTATAACTTTGAATGAAAAAGGAATGAACTCTCCCATAAAACACAAGCAAATAGTACACTTGATGAAAAACCAGAATCCTACAATATGCTCCTTACAATAAACTCATTTGAAGCAGAGAAATAAATATAGAGTAAAGGGAAAAGGTTGGAGTAAAAAAGCAGGGATAGCAATCCCTATCTCAGACAAATCAGCTACAAAATAGATCAAGTTAAAAGAGATAAGGAAGGAAACTGTAGCCTCCTAAGAGGTACCATAGACAATGAAGCAATTTAAATACTAAATATGTAAGCATAAAGTGGTATGGTGTCCAAATTCTTAGAGGGGATGTTGAATGAGTTGCAACAAGACATAGGCAACAAAACTACTGATGGAAGACCTGAACCTCTCTCTCTCTCAGATTTAGATAAATCTAACCATAAAATAAACAAGAAGGAAGTTAAGGAGATAAATAGATTGATAATAAAAAACCTATGCATGATAGACTTTTGGAAAAAAAATGAATGGGTTTAAAAAAGAATATAATTTTTTTTCTGGCAATACATGGCACTTACACAAAAGTTGACCATGTACTTGGGCATAAAATTCTAATAATCAAATGCAGAAAAGTAGAAAGAGTTAATACCTCCTTCTTGGATCATAATTCAATGAAAATAGCATACAATAATGGGCAAGTGAGAGATTGGTCTAAAACTAATTAGAAGTCAAATAACCTCATTTTAAAGAATGAGTGGAAAAAAACCAAAAAAAATAATAGAAAGAATTAATGATTTCATCCTAGATAATGACAATAATGAAACAACATACCAAAACTTATGAGATACAGCCAAGACAGGAGGAGTCACAAGATATAGTGTATCTTTAAATGCTTACATGAATAAATTAGATGCACTAAACATTCAACTAAAACAAATAGAGAAAAAAACAAATTAAAAACCACCATTTAAATATCAAATTAGAAATTCAAAAAATTGAAAGGGAAATTAATAAAATCGATCACAAGAAAACAATTGAACAAATAAACCAAGAATTGGTATTATGCAAAAAACAATAGAATTGATAAACCCCTGGTTAATTTGATTTAAAAAAAAAGAAAGAAGTAAACCTAATTGTTAGTATTATAAATGAAAAAGGTCAGCTCACCATCAATGGGGAGGAAATTAAAATAATAACATGGAATTATTTGGCCCAATTATATACCTTGCTAATATTAGTGAAATGGGTAAATATTTACAAAAATATAAGTTGTCCAGGTTAGAGGAAGAGGAAATTAGATACCTAAATAACTGTATCACATAAAAAGAAATTCAACAAGCCATTATTGAACTCCCTAAGGAAAAATCTACAGGGCCAAATAGATTCACAAGTGAATTCTATGAAGCATATAAGGAAAAATTGACTCCAACTCTAAATAAACTCTATGGAAAAATAGGTGAAGATGGAACTCTGCCTAACTCTTTCACTCTTTCTATGACATGAATATGGTGCTGACACCTACACCAGAAAGTATCACAGCAGAGAAAAGAAATTATAGATCTTTCTCCCTAATGACTATAGATGCAAAATTCTTAAATAAAATCTTAGCCAAATGATTATACCAAGTTATCCCTAGGATAATACATTTTTGACAAGCAGGATTTATCCCAGGAATTCAAGGTTGGTTCAATATTAGGAAAACTGTTAGCATAATTAATTATATCAACAAAAATCCTATCAGTAATTTTATGATTATCTCAATAGAAGCTTAAAAAGCCTTTGACAAAATGCAGCATGAGGTCCTCCTAAGCACATTATTGAGCATAGGAATAAATTATTGTTACTTAGAATAATAAGCAGTATCTATCTGAAACCATCAACAAGCATTTGGATAAGCTACAGGCATTCCCAATAAGATCAGGGTGAAACAAGGATGCCCATTATCATCACTCCTATTCAATATTGCATTAGAAATATTATCTTCAGCAATAAGGGAAGAAAATGAAATTGAAGGAATTAGAATTGGGAAGGAAGAGACAAAACTCTCACTCTTTGCAGATGACATGATAGTCTACCTAGAGAATCCAAAAAGATTATCTAGAAAACTACTAGAAATAATTATGAACTTTAGCAAAATCATAGGATATAATATAAAACCTCATAAATCCTCACATTTTAGACATATGGCTAGCAAGATATAGCAGGAAGGGCTAGAAAAAGAAATCTCATTCAAAGTTACTTCAGACAATATAAAATACCCGGCAATCTACCTGCCAAGGTAGACTCAGAAACTTTATGAAAACACTTACAAAACACTTGTCATGCAAGTAAAATCAAATTTAAATAATTGGGAAAATATCAACTGCTCATGGATAGGCCTAGATAATATAATAAAAATGAAAATTCTACCTAAATTAAACTACTTATTTACTGCCCTACCAATGGAAATTCAAAAAACCTTACTTTAATGACATAGAAAAAAATTGTAAGTAAATTCATATGGAGAAATAAAAAGTCAAGAATTTCCAGGGATTTATTGGAAAAAAGTGAAAAACCTGTTGCTTAACTTTACCATATATAAAATTATATTACAATGCATCAGTCATCAAAACTGTCTGATACTGTTCAAGAAACAGTACTGGATCAATGGAATAGACTAGGTGCAATAGAAGGAAATGATTACAATAATTTGCTGTTTGATAAACCCAAAGACTCCAGTTTCTTGGATAAAATCATCTCTTCAATAAAAAACTGTTTGGAAAACTGGAAGTTACAGGATTTAGACATATAAAACAGTATTATAAGGAAACTAAGAGATCAAGGAAAAGTTTACCTGTCAGATCTATGGAAATCAAAGTGGTTTATGACTCTAGAAATGATGGAGAACACCATTAAAAAACAAACTAATTAATTTTGATTACATTACAATGAAAACTTTTGGCACAGACAAAACTACTGTAACCAAGATCAAAAAAATGTAGTAATTTGGGAAACATTTTTTCCAGCTAGTATTTCTGACAAAGGACTCATTTCTAAAATATACAGAGAAAAGAGTCAATTTTTTTTTTAAACAAGCCATTCCTCAGTTGATAAATGGTCCAATGCTATGCAGAGACAATATACAGATGAAGAAATCAAAGCAATATATAATCATATGAAAAATTTCTCTAAATCATTACTTATTAGAGAAATGAAAATTAAAGCAGCTCTGATATACCTTCTCATACCTCTCAGACTGGTCAATATGACCAGAAAAGACAAGGATCAATGTTGGAAGGGATGAAGAATATCTGGAACACTAATACATTGTTGGTGGAGCTGTGACCTTGCACAACCATTCTGGAGAACAATTTGGAATTATTCCCAAAGGGCAATAAAAATTTGAATATCCCTTGATCCAGCAATACCATTCCTGTGTCCATACCCTGAAAAGACCATGAGAAAGGGTAAACACATCACTGTACAAAGATATTCATAGCATCTCTGTTTGTGATGGCAAAGAATTCAAAATTGAGTGTATGTAAATCAATTGGGGAATGACTGAACAAATTGTGATATATGTACCTTATGGAACACTATTTTTGCATTAGAAACCAGGAAGGATAGGAATTCAGAGAAGCCTGGAGAGAAATGCATGAACTGACACTGAGTGAGATAAGCAGAAGCTGAACAATACTGTGAACCCTAACAGCAACATAGGGCTGATGATGAATCTTAATGGACTTGTTCATTCCATCAGTGCCACAATCAGGAACAATTTTGAGGTATCAAAGATGGAGAATATCATCTGCATCCAGAGAAATAATGGTGAAGTTTGATCAATGACCAAAAACTATTACCTTTAATTAAAAATTACAAAATGTAGTCTTATATAACTTTGCTGTCTCTTATATTTTATTTTTTTTCCTTAAGGATATCATTTTTCTCTCAACACATTTAACTTAGATCAATATATGACATGGAAACAATGTAAAGAATAACAGAATGACTTCTGTGGGGATGGGGTGAGGGAAGTGAGATTAGTGGAAAATGAAGAATTCAAAAGTAAAGATCTTGCATCTCTGCAAACTAATTTTAAAAATTAAAAATAGAAAAGTATGTACAATGTTAACCTTACTTTTCACCACTGAGGGGAGGGGGTTGGGAAGGGAATGTGAAAGGAAGATTAGTAACTTAAAATTATACATATGCAAATGAATGAATGTTGAAAAAGCTTTCATAATATATATTTGGAAAAATAAAATATCAGTTAACAAAAAAAAGAAAGAACTTGGTTTATTGGGCAAACAATAAAAAAAAGAACCTAATCATTGAAAGTCACTATGACAACACTGAAGATCAGACCAGAAGCTTAGAAGACCAAAAATTCAAAACGTCTATATCCAAAAAAGGAGAAAGAAAACCATTGATCTAATAAATAAAACTAAGATTTTGTTTTATGAAAAAATATATAAAACTTAGATTAGTCTATTAAAAAATAAAAGAAGAAAACAATCAAAAATGAAAAAGTTTACTCATCACCAAAGAGGAATAAATTATTGTGATAATGAGTAACTATTTTGTCCAACTGGATGCTAATAAATTTGGCAATCTGAATAAAATGAATACATTTTTTAGGTTTTTGCAAAGCAAATAGGGTTAAGTGACTTGCCCAAGGCCACACAGCTGGGTAATTATTAAGTGTCTGAGACCGGATTTGAAACCAGGTACTCCTGACTCCAGGGCCGGTGCTTTATCCACTGTGCCACCTAGCTGCCTCCAAACATATTTTTTTAATGAACTCCCTAGATCAACAGAAGAAGGAATAAAATACTTAAGTAATCTCATTTCAGGAAAATAAATTAAAGAATTCATAAATAAATTCCCTGAAAAAAATACTCCAGGGGCTGCTAGGTGGTGCAGTGGATAAAGCACTGGCCCTGGAGTCAGGAGTACCTGGGTTCAAATCTGGTCTCAGACACTTAATAATTACCCAGCTGTGTGGCCTTGGGCAAGCCACTTAACCCTATTTGCCTTGCAAAAAAAAAAAAAACAAAGGAAAACAAACCTAAAAAAAATAATCCAAGTCCAGATTGATTTGCAAGCAAATTTTGCCAGTCATTTAAGGAGCATTCAATTACCATTCTCTATGAACTATTTTTAAAAATAGGAGGTGTACTGTCAGATTTCTTTTATGACAGTAGTATGGTACTGATATCTAAATCAGTAAGAGTTAAAACAGACAAAGTAAATTATAGATCACTATTCCTAATAATCATTGTTGAAAAAAATCTTAAAAATATTATTAGCAAAGATTTATTTCTGGTAAAATAAACCATGATCAGGTAGTATTTATACCAGATAGGTAGGGATATTTCATTATGAAGAAAAAACTTAACATAATTGAACTTAACAATAACAAAACCAACAGAAATATAATCATCTCAACAGATGATGAAAAAACCTTTGACAAAATATAACACCCATTCCTCCTAAAAAGATTACAAAGTATAGGAATAAATGGAGTTTTCTTTAAATAATAAGCAGTGTATTTCTAAAACCATCAACAAATATTAAGTGTAATGGGGATAAAATAAGGGTATTTCCAATAAGATCAGGAGTGAAACAAGGATTCCTATCATCACCACTACTATTCAATATAGGATTAGAAATATTAGTATTGAAATAATTAGAATTGGCTACCTGGAAGCAAAACTTTCACTCTTTGCAGAAAATAAGACAGTATACATACAGAACCTTATAAAATCAACAAAAATAATTTAAAAAACCCTACTTGAAATAACAGCTTTGGCAAAGTTACAGGATATAAAATCAACCCACATAAATAATCAGCATTTCTATAAAGGAACAAAAAAGTCCAAGAGCAAGGGATAGAAAGAGAAATCTCCTTTAAATAAATTATAGATATCATAAAATACTTGGAAATTTACCTCCCAGGACAAACCCAGAAAATATATGAACACAATCACAAGATACCTTTCACAAAAATAAAGTCAGATCTAAACAAATGGAAACAGACCAATTGCTCATTGTTAGGCAGAACTGCTATGATAAAAATGATAATTTTATCCAAATGCTGTTATTTATTTAGTGAAAAATCCAATCAAACTACCAAAAACTAGTTCACAGCCCTAGGAAAAAAAAGCAACAATATTTGTCTGGAGGAACAAAAGATCAACAAAAAGTGACTTTGCTATACAGTATTTAAAACTGTATTATAAAACAGCAGTCATCAATACTGTCTAGTACTAGATAAGAAAGAAAGAAAGGATTAAAGTGGATTAGAATAAATATTAAAAACAGTAGCAAGTTACTATGGTTATTTTCTGTTTGACAAATCTAAGACAGTTTCTGGAATAATAACTCACTATTTGACAAAAATTGTTGGGAAAAACTTGAAAATAGCATGCAAAAATCTAACCATAGTCTCAAACTAAGAGCAAAATGAGGATTTATCTACAAAAGGTGATATAACAGGCTAATTATAAGATCAAGAAGTATTCTATTTGTCAGATCTATAGAAAGGAGAGGAATTCATGTCCAAACAGGAACTAGAAAACATCATAAATTGCAAAATGGATGATTTAACTATATTGAATTAAAAATTTGTGTACTACTAAAACTAGTAGTGCCAAGATAAGAAGAAAAACAGAAAGGTGGGAAACAATTTTCATAGACAGCTCTTCTGATAAAAGTTTCATTTTGAAGATATATAGATAACTGAATCAAATAAATAAGATTGCAAATCATTACTCAAATGATAAATGGTCAAAGGATATGAAAAGGCAGATTTCTATTGAAGAAATTCAAGCTATATATGATCACATGAACGAATGCTCCAAATCATGATTGACTAAAGATATATAAGTTAAAACAACTATGAGAAATCACTTCACACCTATCATGTTGGCTAAGATGACAATAAAATGAAAATATTCAATGATGAAGAGGATGTAGTAAATTTGAAATCTTAATGAATTGTTGGTGGAATTATCAATTGATTTATCCATCCTGGAGAGCAATCTGGAATAATGTTCAAGGAATAATAAAACTGATAATGCCCTTTGATCTAGCAATACTAATATTAGTCCCATATCCAAAAGAAATCATAAAAATGGGAAAAGTTTCACATATTCAAAAATATTTATAGCAGCTCTTTTTGTAGTATCAAAAATTGGAAATTGAGGGGATAACCATCAAATGGGGAATGATTGAACAAGTTATGATATACAAATGTTATGGAATACTATTGTTCTATGAGAAATCATGATTGAACTTCAGAGAAAGATGGAAAGAATTTAGTGAATTGATGTTTAATGAAGGGAGCAGAACCAAGAGAACATTGCACACATTAGCAACAGTATTGTGAGATGATGAGCTCCGATGGATACAAGTACTCTCAACAGCTCAGAGATCAAGGACAATCCGGAAAGATCCGTTACAGACAATGCCAACTACATCAAGGGAAAAAAAAAACTTGGAATCTGAATGAACTATTTTCACTTTTTAAAAACCTGTTTTATGTTTTACCTTCCTATATCATTATTTTCTTTATTTTTTCTTAGTTCTAATTACTCTCGCACAAAATGACAGATATGTAAATATGTTAAATACAAATATACATGCAGAACTTTTACCAAGCTGTTCACTGCCATGGGGCAGGAGGAGCAATGGAGGTGGTAGGAAAATGTGCAACTCAAATTTGCAAGTGAATAATAATCCAGAAACCACCATAACACGTATTCGGAAAAGTAAAATAAAATTTCAATTAAATAAAAAGAGAGCATTGCATTACTCTTAGGACAGTTGAAAGAAACAAAATTAGACAGGAGGATGTGGGTATAAAATGATTGTCATATGATGATTTACTTTGTCCATGAGATTTTTATTTCTATTGGAACAACTGCAAGAAGGGTCTTGGGACACAGGGTGTGACTATAAATTGATTATGATGTGATGATGTTCATGATTGTTGAGAATTATACTTACTTCAGGATAGCTGATGACATTGATAGAGAGTGCCATTAGAAAAGAGATATAAACAGTTCATGAAAAATGGGTTAGACTGGAAAAGAAAGCAGAGGCATTAGAGGATAATTGATACCACATGAAGAGGCACAAAGGACCTGGTAGAGGGAAAACAAGGAAACATTAAATACAGAGTAAATTTTACTCTCAATAGATTTGGCACACGGAGGTAATGATATACATTCCCATTTGAGTTTAGAAACTTATCCTAGGGGGCAGCTAGCTGACTCAGTGGATAGAGCAATGATCTTGGAGTCAGGAGTTCCTGAGTTCAAATCCAGTCTCAGACACTTAATAATTGCCTAGCTATGTGACCTTGAGCAAGTCACTTAACACAATTGCCTTAAATAAAATTTATAGAAAAAAATAAATTTATCCTGCCCTACAGGAAGTAGGAGGGAACAGGGGATATGACAATGTGAGGCAGGTAACAATCAAAAGTAAAAAATTCATGAGGAAGGATTATAGAAAATGAGAAACAAAAGTATAAATAGGCGAATATAGAATTGAGAGAAAGAAAAAGTTCCCATAAATAAAACCAATACAAACAAGATTATAATAAATTAGCAGAAACCTGGAAAACAATTTTCACAACCTGTGTTTCTGATAAAGGACTTCTATATAAAATATATAGAGAACTGAGTTGAATTTATAAGAATACAAGTCATTGACCAATTGATAAATTATCAGTGTTTGAACAGAAAATTATGAGATGAAAAAACTGAAATTTTGTGTATTCACATTGAAAAAAATGCTTCAAATCATTGTGAGTAGAGAAATCCAAATTAAAACAACTCTGAATTACCAACTCACACCTGGGGGATTGGTTAAAAAATGACAAAAATGGAAAATGATCAGTATTGGAAAAACTGGGACACTAATGGATTGTTGGTAGAATTGTGAACTGAGTCATCCATTCTGGAGAGCAATTTGGAACTCTGTCTAAAGGACAATGAAACTGCTCACACTCTTTGATCCAATAGGACCACTTCTAGGTCTATATCCCAAAGAGACTATGGAAAAGTGGGGAAAAGTCCTCATATAAAGTAAAAAAAAATAATTCCTTTGATGGTAACAAAGAATGGGAAATTGAGGGAATGTCCATCACTTGGAGAATAACTGGATAAGATATATATGTATGTATATATACATACACACAGTACACATATATGCATATACATATGTGTGCATAAACACATGTACACACATATGTGTATGCACACACTATACATATATATATGTGTATATATGCATTCTATGTAATACTTATGTTCTGTAAGAAATAATGATTGGATAGTCTTTGAAAAAGCCTGGAATCACTTGCATGAACTAATGCTGAAGCTGAACTTTGTGAGATGATGAACTATGGTCAGTGCAGATCCTTTCAGCAGTTTAGTGATCAAGGATAATCCTAGGAGACTTATTATGGAAAATGCCAGCCACATCCAGAGCATAACCTATGTAGTATGAAGGTAGAACAGAGTATATTATGTTCACTTTTTCAAACTTCTTTTATGCTATTTTTTCTCTCTTATAATCTTCCCCCCCTTAGTTGTAACTCACCTTTTGTAATATATCTAATATGTCAATATAGTAAACATGCTTGTACATATGCATATGTACATATGTACATAGTTTGCTTCCTTGGGAAGGGAATAGTGAAGGGAGGGTGGGGGACAGAAAAATGTGGAATTCAAATGCTTGCAAAACAATAAATATTAAAAATGACCTTTGCATATTAACTGGAAAGATAAAGAAACAAATACATTAAAAAATAAATTAATGAATGAGTGATCGAATCAATAATTAAATAGATGAATAAATAGGAGAGAGAAAAAATTAAAAAAAAGAAAAATATTAAGGAGGAAACTAGGCTTATACTACATCTCAGATGATATACCAAGATAAATTTGAAATGGTAACAGAATTTAGCCATAAATGATGCTCAATATTAGTAAAACATCTAGCACAATTGATTGACCAAATCAATAACAAAACTAAGAGGAAATCATATCATTATCTCCATAGAAGCTGAAAAAAGCTTTTGACAAAATACTTTAACCGATATATACACCAAATAGGGGAAGCAGGAATAGTTTATCAGTCATACCTATGGATAAGAGAGGATTTTATGGTCAACAGAGAGAGAGAGAGAGAGAGAGAGAGAGAGAGAGAGAGAGAGAGAGAGAGAGAGAGAACATTATAAAATGCAAAATTTATAATTTTGAGAAAATTAATTTTAAAAGATTTTGCACAATCTTCAAGCAAGATTAGACAAAATGTAGAAACCTGGGAAATAATTTTTAACTCATATTTCTATCAAAGGATTTCTTTCTAAAAAGAGAAATGAATCAAATTTATAAGAATACAAAAATGTCTGATGGAGCTTGAATGTACATCAAAATGTGCTATTTTCACTTTTAAAATTTACCTTATATTTAATTCTCATTTTTTCACTTTTTTACTGATTTTTCTCTCACAATATGACTGTATAAAGAAGTATTTTAAATATAATTGTTCAGATTACTTGTTGGCATGGATAGGCAAAATGGGAGACAGAAAAACGTGGACCTCAAAAGTTTAGCAAAAAAGATAAATGCTGAAATCTAGCATTATAAATAATTTTTTTGCAATGTGGTTAAGTGGCTTGCCCAAGGCCACACAGCTAGGTAATTATTAAGTGTCTGAGATGATCTGAACTCAGGTACTCCTGACTCCAGGGCCGGTGCTCTATCCACTGAGCCACTTAGACACCCCCAATTGTTTTCTTTAATGGAAAAAAATGCAAAAGAAAAAAAAAAACGAAATAGTATGATGGATCAGCAGAATACATTAGCTACACAACATGCACTAACCAATGACCATAGTAATGTTTTATATATATGTGTGTGTGTGGGTGTGTGTATGTGTAGGTGTATATATGTGTACATATATAATATATATAGAGAGAGACAGAGAAAACTGAGTCAAATTTAAATAAAAAATAAATTTTCATTATTACATAAATCATCAAAAAAATTGAGCAGGTAGATTTCAGAAGAATTCAAAGAGAGGAGTTACATGAAAAAATATCTAAATCACTACTGATTAAGTTATTGCAAATTAGAGTATCTCTGATGCCTTTTACCTGTCAAGTTAATTAATATGACAAAAAAGTAAAACAGACAAATCTTGAGAGAATGTGAAAAATGAGAACTCTAATGCACTAGTCAAACTGTTCTGGAAAATAATTTGGAACTAAGCGATAGAATATGAAAGTGTTTATATTCTCTCATCCAGCTAAGCTATTACTTGATCTGTTTCTGAAAGAGATAAAAGAAAAAAAAGTTATTTATGCAAAATATTATTGCAGTTTTTTTGGTGACAAAAATTGGAAATTGAGGGAATATTCATGATTTATAGAATAGTTGAATAAGATGTGGTATATGGTTATGAAGGTGAATTACTTTGCTCTAAGAAATGATGAGTCATGATTTATGAAAATATCTAGGAAGACAAATGAACTGATGCAATCAAAAGAGAGTAGCATCAAGAAAACATTGCAAACTGTAACATCAATATTGTAAGAAAAATGATAAACTGAAAGATTTCAGTACTCTGATCAAGGCAATGATACAAGACACTTCCAAAGGATGACTGATAAAAATTCTACCCTGCTTCATAAAGTACTGAAGAACTCAATGTGGACTGAAGCAACACATTTAATTTTTTTTTTGTTTTGCATTATGACTAATGGGCAAATGTCTCTTTCCATAATTTCACATGTATAATTGATAAGAAATTGATAACTTTTCAAGAGGTGGAGTGGAATGAAGGAAGGGGAGAATTTAAAACTCAATTTTTTAAAAAAAGGATGGATGCTTTTGCAGGTAATTAAAATATTTTATGAAATAAAATTTAAATATGCTTAATAAAATGAATATATCAACATTTTTGCAATTAGTTTATTAATCCTGTAGGTGGTAAAAAAGGACCTGTAAAATAATTTTTAGGTATTGTAGATTTATTTATTGCTGATTTATACTTCAGATATAGAATTGGGAAGAATGACTTCTATGATTCAATTGAACTTTGAAAACTAACAATTTTATAAAAGTACAATGACTCCAAAATGACCCAATAATTCCTGTTCTTCTCTTTTCTGCAATGGCAAAAGTAAATATCCAATAAGATTTTTTCTTAGAATTTATATCATGTTTGATCATTCAAATGACCAGGAATGATTAGAATGTTTACTTTCAAAGGTGATATTGTAGATAGCATTAATAATATATTTTCCCTATTATATATTCAATTTCATCATGACACCTTCAAGATATATGCAGCAGTTACCCAAAAGGGATTTTTGAAAGCTTCAAAATATTGTCCTTCTCTAATGTCCCAGGAGATTTCCCCCAAGAAATAGAAATCTTTCCTTTGAGATATAGCTGTGTTAATTCATCATACTGCTTTACATTAGAGTAAATCATACAAATTAATAATTTCCAACTCAGCAATAAATGGTGTTATTTTTAGTTTTAGTGATTTTTACAAATTGCTATAATTTGCTAAACCAAGCCTCAGAATTGAAAACACTTCCTATAAGGTCTTTAGTGGAAATATGGGTGAGGTCAAGGAGCTCCTTTATTGCCTTTTGAGTCTTACTTTCATTTGTAAATGTCATTTTTTTTACATTACATCTTATCTAGAGAGAGTTCATATGCATTGATAAAAACATTAGGGTTATAATCATAAGTCGAATTCAACTTTCATACTACTGTAATTGTGTGACTATGGATAAATTATATTTTTCAACATAAATAAAGAATAAAGTACTTGAATCTCTATTTTTCAAGTATATTTTAAATAAAAGACTTTTACACACATATGACAATACTATTTCAATTGCTGTATAACTATTGTTTGACTCTAAAATTATGGCATTATAAAACTAAAATAAGGAAAATAAAACTATAATTATGTAGCATAGGGCCAACACGCATATATAAGAATAGATCAAAATTATTATGGCTTAGCTATCATATAAAATTCAAAAGTACTTTGATTGTATATGTATGAATATGTATAAGTTTATGCATATATTTCTGTGTGTGTGTGCGTGTGTGTATGTGATTTCATTAGCGAAAAGAACTTCATCAAGTTACACTGGACAAATAGAAAGATCACTAAACTTGAAAAGTTTTTATTACAATTAATAGATCAAAGTTCAAATTATTTTTCTGACACTTTCTACTTGTTTAGTGTTAGGTAAGTCATTCTGAATGCCTTAGTATGCTCATCTTCATGAAAATAATAGGGGCAGCTAGGTGGCGCAGTGTATAGAGCACCAGCCCTGGAGTCAGGAGTACCTGAGTTCAAATCCGGCCTCAGATACTTAATAATTACCCAGCTGTGTGGCCTTGGGCAAGCCACTTAACCCCACTGCCTTGCAAAAAATAAATAATAATATCAGATTAGATGACTTTTTTGTTCCATTCTTCTTCTGCATCTATAATTATATGACCTCTAAGGTTCCTTCCTACTCCTTATTTATGATACTTAGTAATCCAGATGTGGAAATACTTTCAACCATTGTGGATGAGCAACCTATAATCTTATGGCATTGAAGAGATAAAATTATTTTCCCAGAGTCTTACAATCACTATATGTTAGGAACAGAGTTTATGCAAATGCTTTTATGATTTGAAAGCATTCCTGTAATCAGTATCAACCTTGTTCTTATCTAAACTTATATCTCACATTTTTATCAGTCCTATAATTAGCAAAGTATTTCTCCCACAACATTCCAAAAATAACCTTATCTAGCTATTATTCAACTTATTCCTGATTTTAAATTTAACTACTTTTCTTAGAGAATTCATACTAATTTTTTTCTAATTTCATTTCATTTCATTCATACATTTATACTCATAATTTTTATTAATTTTGTAGGGGGAAATTGGATGTCCTCAGTGGGGCCTATAATATATTTAGGATTATTACAGTTATAGTTGACAAATTTTATTAATGTGCTTTTTCCTCAATCTTCCATATCATTAATATAGATATTAAGTGGAACTGTAAAGCCCACTTCTGTCGCCTTAAAGCAGCTACTTACACAGCAGTAGAAGTCTCTGATTTTTTTATGCAAGATATTTAGATATTTTTTCCAAATCATTTGAGTTTATTACTCTGCAGACTATCTTATTGAATTCTACAAATAATATTCTGAATACAGTTTCAAGTGATTCATCAAAATTAAAATATTATTATACTTTCATTTTACTTAGAGAATTTTAAACCCAAAACAGGCAAAATTTAATCTTCTCAAGTATCTTTCAAATAATTTTTCAGTTTGTTCTACCTATTAGTCATTAATTTTCTTTCCCAACATGTTGCATAAAATGTAATTTCCAGAATAGCTAAAAATTCTTGTCTACAGGCCTGAACTGAATTTGCTTTTTATAATTGCATACCTAGCTGTACCTTTTCAAAAAATAATTGTGTTTGGGTAAATTAAATGAACAATCCAATTAATGTATTAAAATATTTCTGTGTGGACATAATGATATAATAAATGCTGAATTTTTCAAATTTTCCCTTTCAATGACAGTCATTTTATGAATTCCTCATTACCACTTAATTATCCAAAATTTTATTTCTAACTGCTTGTTAAAAAAAATTATAAATTGAGTTCAGTATCTTAGCATTTGAAAAACCATTATTAATTTCATGCCTACTTACCTTCCATAAATTTTTACCCCTGGGATATTTATAAAAGTTCTTCTCATTGCTTTAATCCTTTTTGGTAGGAAAAACTCCAGTTTTTAGCTGTCCTTATCTTTTTTTGGAAGACTCAAATATTGTCATGTATTAATTTGTCCTTCCCTCTCCATTTTCTCTATTTCCCATTTTGAGATTTAGAAAAATTCATTTCAGTACAACTAAGATAAATTCTTCCACATTCTGGAACTCATTTGAACAGAGAAATTGTCATCTGTAAATCCACAGCCAGAGAGAGTAGTACTTCCTACAAGTCTGTTGTGTTCATTTGATTTCCTAATTACTTTAGATATTATCTAGATTCCTGAAAACATTGAACTCTATAAAAAAAGATAGTATTAAATTAACTGAATTTGATAAGATTAGATAATATATCATTAGTTCTATCATAAAAAAATCCTGAAATAATCTGTCACCAAATATAGATTCTTCATCAGTTTTTGTGTGTCTTATTCTCTCTAACAATTTGTAAGATATTCTTTAGGTAGATTTTCAGATTTGGCAGATATATATATATATATATATATATATATATATATATATCTGCCAAATCTGAAAATATATATATATATATATATATATGTACACATATATGATTCTTTAAAGCATGACTTTAATGATATTTTCCATACATACATCTGTATGTTCAAATGCATATAATGGAACTTAAGGTGAAAGATCAGAATTCATTGAAAAATTAAAATATTTCCAGAGACATCCCTTGCTTTTTTCCCTTCGATGAAAATTTTCATTTTTATTTTTGTAACAATGTTTAATTTATTACAATTAAATATAAAGTTCTCTTAACCATTCCTTTTTATAATATTTTCTGTTCCTTTTTTTCTCCCTTTCCTACTGTTCCTCCTCAAGATGAAAACATATTGACATAGGTTATATCTGTGAAATCATGGAAATATATTTCCACATTACTCAAAGAAGAATATGAATAAAATGGAAAATTCACAAAATAAAAATATAAATAATATGCTTCAATCAACTTTCAGACTCCATGGTTTGTTCACTGGATTTGGACAGCATTTCCTTCATGAGCCTTTTTTGAACTTTCTTGGACCATTGTAATGCTGAGAAGAGCTAAGTGCCTCATGGTAGAGCTTTGCAATATTGTTATTGCTGTGTATGGCATTTTTCTGGTTCTATTCACTTCTCTCAGCAGCATTTCTTGAATATATTTTTTCATTTTTTGTTGTTTTTATCCCTGAAATCTGTCTACTCTACAATAGTTATTCAATTATATCAATATATTATATTCATATAATCCAAATTGTTTAACCATTCCCCAATTAATGGGTATACCCTCTTTTTCCAATTCTTGAACCACAAAAGAACTCTTATAAATACTTTTTGTATATGTATGCCCTCTTTGTTGTGAGATATAGACATAGTAATGACATTGCTGGTTCAATAGGTGTGCACAGTTTGATTGCCATTTGGACATAGTTGCGAATTACTCCCCCCAAATAATTGGATCAGTTCACAACTCCACCAAACATGCATTAGAGTATCATTTTTTCCCACATAATCTTCAACATTTATCACTTTTTCTTTTCTTTTAGACACTCTACCAGGTATACAGTGGTACCTCAGAGTTGTTTTCATGGACATTTCTCTAATCAATAGTGATTTTGAATATCTTTTCATATGCCTGTAGATGGCTTTATTTTATTCATCTGTAAACTGCCTGTTCAAAGCAATTGTGAAATGAATTGTAGTCTTATAAATTTGACTCAATTCTATATCCACTTGAGAAAAGAGGTCTTTATCGGGAATACTAGCTGAAAACTTATTTCTTATCTTTTTCCTTTCCTTCTAGTTTAGGATACATTGGTTTTGCTTGTGAAAAAAGTATTTAATTTAATGTAAACAAAATAATCAATTATCAATTTTTATTTCATAATAATCTATATCACTTATTGGGTCATAAATTTGCACTTCTCCATAGAACTGACAGGTAAACACTTCCTTGCTCTCCTTTTCTTTTAATCATTTTTAACGTTTCACCAGTTATGTCCAAATCATTTGCTTATTTTTACTTATCTAGGTATCCAGTGTGAGGTGTTAGTTTAGGCTGAGTTTCATCCATTCTATATTCTAGTTTTCTCAGAAGTTTTTGTTTCTGTTGTTTTTAATCAAATTGAGTTCTCATTCAAGTAATTTTAATCTCTGGGTTTATCAAACTGTAGCTCACCATAGTGATTTACTTTGGTATCTTTTATATCAAATCTATTGCAGTGATACCACTCACTTTCTTGACCAGTAACAAATAATTTTGATGATTATTGCTTTAAATTATAATTTTAGATCTAGTACAGTTTAGGTCAACTTCCTCTGCATCTTTAAAATAATTTCTTAATATTCTTGACTCTTTGTCCTTCCAGCTAAATATTGTTATTATTTTTGAAATATTTAAAATAATTCAATAATGTGATTAGAATAGAATAAGTAAATTAATTTAGATAAAAATTTCATTTTTATTAAATTAATCAATATTTATGAACAACTGAAACTTTTACAATTGTTTAGTTCTGAATTTATATGAAAAGTATATTGCAATTGTGTTCATATGTTTCCTATAGTTTTAACATAATTATGAAGTTCATATATTTTTATTGAAATGTCTCATCCTGGTGTTCATTTAGTAATAAATTAGAATGTAGATGATTTATGGGAAGTTACTTTACTAACTGTGCCTTTACTAAAGTTGTTAATTGTTTCAAAGTTCTTTCTTTCTTCCTTCTTTTGTTAATCAAAGAAACTGAAGTTTTATCTATTCTATTGTTTTATTTCCATAAATTTATTTATTATTTTGTCTTCTGACTTTTAATTTTGTTAATTTCTTCTTGAGGTTGAGAATTCCAGATTGGCTGTTTAATTGGGTATTTTTATGGGATTTTTTGAAATCCCCCCCCATTTCATCTTCAATTCAATCATCTGCTAATTCACTATTTTATTTATAAAATTATTTAGCAAAATAAAATTTCCCCTTAGTACAGTTTTGTCTGCTTCTCATAAATGTTGGTCTATTCTTCATTATTGTCATTCTCTTTAATTAAATTATTACTTTGTTATGATTTGCTTTTTGACCCACTCATTCTTTGAGATTAAATTGTTTTCAATTTAATTTTAATTCATCTTTCCATGGTCTTTTATTGTTTGAGATTTTATTGAAAAAATATCCTATTTTTCTAATTAATTCCAATCAATATTTCTGTCTTTCTATATTTGAATTTGAATGTTTTTATGATGTTATTCAAGTCAATTTTGTGTAATTTCCATGTATCATTGAGAAAAAAAATCATAATACTATGTATCACCATTTAATTTTCTTCAGAGATATATCAAATCTACCTTTTCTAAAATTTTATTCACTTCTTCAATTTCTTTGTTTATTTTCAGATTATGTTCATCTACTTCTGAGAAGGAAGGTTGAGGTGCCATGTAATTATGGATTTCTTATGTACTTCTTCATTTATAACACTTAATTTCTTCTCTATGAATTTGGATGCCACTTGGTGCATATATGGTTAGTATTGATATTTATTCATTTTCTATGTTACATTTAGCAAGATTCAGGCACATTCCTTGTCTCTTTTAATTAGATTTATTTTTTGTATTGCAAAAACTAGGTATAATCCCACATTTCAAACACTATACCACAGTAAGATAGAAATACGCATATAAGTTATACATAAAGGGTGATACAAAAAGCCCATATATGAGAATAAGAAAGAGTTTAACTGTCAGATCTCTTGAAAGAAGAGGAGTTTATGACCAAACAAAAGATAGAGAAAATTATAAAATTCAAAAGGGATAATTTTGGTTTCATTAAATTAAAAAGGGATCACACAAATAAAACTAAAGTAACTTTAGAAGGAATATGGAAAGCTGGGAAACAATTTTCACAGCTACTCTTTCTGATGAAGAAATAAATTCTAAAATATATAGAGATCTGAGACAAAATTATAGCAGCAAAGTAATTTCCTAAATTATAAATGGTCAAAACAAAAGAACAGGGAGTCTTCTGAGAAAGAAATTTAAGATATCCAAAGTTATATGAAAAAAAACACTCTAAATCATTGTTGATTAGGAAAAGGAAAATTATAACTACTCTGGGGTACTACCTCACACCTTTAATATTGACTAAATTTTCAAATAAGGAATATGTTGAAGAGGATATGTGAAAACTGGGACATTGCTGCAAAGTTGGTGAAGTTATGAACTGCTCCAATCATTGTGGAGAGCAATTTGGAACTATGCTCAAAAGGCAATAAATTTTGCATATGCTTTGATCAAAATATTTCACACTCTAGGTCGTTGTATGTTCAAAGCGCAATAGAACTGCTTATCCTTTGATTCAATAATAGCATTACTAGGCCTGTGTCCCAAAAGAGATCATAAGAAAGAAAAGATGTAAATGTTCAATAATATTTATAGCAGCTCTTTTTGTATTAGTAAAGAACTGATAAATGAGGTGAGGAACAGCAATTACAAAATCAATGAACAAATTATGATATGTGATTGGTATTAAGAACTATTATTCTGAAAGAAATTATGAATAGGCAGGCCAGAAAAACATTGAAAGACTTACATGAATTAATGCTAAGTGAAGTAAACCAGGAGAGCAATGTACACTTCAATGGCAAAATTGTGTGATTACCAACTATGATGAACGTAGTTACTTTTAGCAGTTCAGTGTATAAACTAGAGTCTGCTATTTTTCATTTTTTTTAAAACTTACTTCGATATTCTTTTTTGTTATGGTTTTTACCTTTAGGTCTGATTTTCCTTTCAGATGACTTAAACGAAAATATATTAAAAATGTATAACTTGAATCAGATTACTTGCTGACATGAGGAGGAGGACTTAAAGGGAGAAAAGAAGAAAAAATGTGGTATTCAAAGTTGACAAAATATTCATATTGAAATTAAATTCATATTAAATAGAAAAAATAATGAAAAAGCATTTAAAAATAGATATTTTTGCCTTTTTCTTGATAAAGTTCTCCCTATTTTTTCAACTTTAGTGAAGCCTAATACTCTTTTACTTCTATTCTCTGTGAGTCTTTTTGCTACAGATGTGCTAGTTGTAAAGAACATATTGTAGGATTCTTATTTTTAAACTGCTCTTCCATTTGCTTCCACCTTATGAGAGAGTTCAACTCATTCACATTCATGATTATAGTTAACTGTGTATTTCACCCTAATCATATTTTTTCTTTTTATAATTTCCTGTCTCTTTTTTCATCCTATCCCTCCTCATCAATGTTTTGATTCTGACCACCATCTCCCTTAATCTGCCTTCCCTTCTATACCCTCTCTTATCATTTCTCCTTGTTCCCCATTCCCCCATCATTA
Organism: Macrotis lagotis; assembly: GCF_037893015.1. Classification (NCBI taxonomy): domain Eukaryota; kingdom Metazoa; phylum Chordata; class Mammalia; order Peramelemorphia; family Peramelidae; genus Macrotis; species Macrotis lagotis. The sequence goes on along the minus strand of NC_133661.1, from coordinate 65,683,500 downwards.
TGTAGATTTCTTTGCACAACTGAGTGTGTATGTTATTTCCTCTGCAAGCAAAATCTGAGAATAATGTTCAAACAATGCCACTCCATTCCTTCTTAACCTCTATGCTTATAGATCTATCATGCCTTTTCGTGTTGTATAATTTAGCCTATTCTGCTTCCTTTTCCTCTTCTCCTACTACAATGCCATATTTTTTAATCATAACATCAGAATCAACTTATACCAGCATGCTCTAGCTGCCTTAAAAAATAAAATTGTTAAGAGTTCCAGGGCAGCTACATGCTACAGTGGATAGAGCACCCTCCCTGGAGTCAGGAGTACCTGAGATCAAATCTGGCCTCAGACACTTAATAATTACCTACCTGTGTGACCTTGGGCAAGCCACTTAACCCCATTGCCTTGCAAAAAAGCTAAAAAAAGAGTTACAGAATCAGGTAGGGCAAAGATAGTAGGGTAAAAGTCAAGGTTTTACCTGAGCTTTTCCACAAACCCCCTTCAAATACTTTTAAACAATTACCCTAAATAAATTCTAGAGTGTTAGAACTTACAAATATATGGAATGAACTAATTTCCATCCCAAGACAATTTGGAAGGTCACCAGGTGAGGTCTATCACAACAGGTTGAGAGAGGAGGGAAATTGTCTGTGTCAGTATAGACTGGATACCAGTAAACCAGGATCAGGCCTCTGAAGTCATAGAATTAGCTCTAGAACTGGCTCCTTCAAAAGTTCTCAGTATACAGATGATATGTGGATAAACAACAAGTCAGAAGGAAATTATAGGCATCTCTTTTTTCTTCAAATAACCCATACTTGGATCAGGGTCTAAGGTGCCAATCTCAGGGTGAGGAGAAAGTATACCAGAACTTGCATCAAGAGAAGAGCAGGGATTTTTGCACAGCTCCAGAGAAGGGAAGAGTGTCTATGGTCACATCCATAAAAGAGCATGTGACAGGAAAGTAGCAAACATCTCCTCTTGGATCATAACTACCTTAGGAGAACTGAGAATTTGAATGTCCATTAAATTTCTGGAAACACTTGTACAAACCATTGAAGCTTGGGACAGTATCACCTCCACTCTGAAGAGTCCTAGTGAACAAAGAATTGAAATCAAAGTCCTAAGTTGGAAAATAAGCAAACAGAAAAATAAAAAATTGTCTCCATAGAAAGTTACTGTCTTGACAAGGAAGATCAAAAACCACACCCAGAATAAGGTAACAAAGTCAAAGTTCCTATGTCCAAAGCATCCAAGAAAAATGTGTATTGGTCTCAGACCAAGAAAGATATCAAAAGCATTTTGAAAATCAAATAAGAGAGACAAAGGAAAAATTAGGAAGAGAGATAATTGTAATGCATGAAAATCATGAAAAATGAGTCAGCAGCTTGTAAAGGAGAAAAAAAATAGTAAAAAAAATCTTAAAAAACAGCCTAGCCTAAATGATGACAGAACAAAAAAGTCAATGAGGAGAAGAATGCCTTAAAAAGCAGAATAAAAAAGGATAAACAAAACCTTACTTTTGAATGGAGCAAATGGAAGATCATGACTTTATAAGAAATAAAATAACATAATAACAAGAGAATGAATAACTAGTAGACAATGTGAAATATCTCATTGAAAATACAACTGACCTTGAAAATGGATTCAGGAGAGATAATTTAATGCCTATTGTAGATTTGAAAATCATAAATAAAGAGTCTAGACATCATTTTTTCAAGAAATTTTCAAGGAAACCTGCCCTGATATTCTGGAATCCTAAGGGAAAATAAAATTCCCAAGAATATTGTAGCCAAATTGTGAAACTTCCAGATTAAGGAGAAATAATTGCAAACATAAAGTCATAAAGAAGCAATCCAAGCATCATGTAGCCACAATCAAGATAACATAAGATTGAGCAGCCTCACCTTAAAGTATTATAGAGCCTGAAATATGATATTTCAGCAGGTAAAGGAGCTTGGATTACAAGAAAGAATCATCTATCCAGCAAACCTGAGCATAATCTTTGAGGAAAAGATAGACATTCAAAGAGATAGGGGGGCTTTTCAAACCTTCTGATGAAAGACCAGAGCTCAACAGAAAATTTGATCTTCAAATATGAGACAGAGGTGAATCATAAAAAGGTAAACAGAAAAGGGAAATGATAAAGGACTTGATGGAGAGACAGAGACAGAGACAGAGCACAGGTGTGAGTTGAATATGAAGAACTGATATCAAAAAAATAAAGTTGAGGGGTAAGAGAAGAATAAAAGCAAATGGGGAATTCCAATGGATTAAATTATATCACATTAAAGAAGCAAGAAAAAAAAACTTTTACACTAGAGTGAAAGAGGGGGAATATAAAGGTTTGTGAATGATTCTGTCTTCAGTTTGAATATTTGGAATATTCAAAATTTTTTATATTTTTTTTTGCAGATATTCCAATGAGAACTTTAAAGGATAATGTGGAGAATTTCTGTGAAAAGCAGTTGAAAATGGGTCATGCATTTCTGAGTGATAGATTAGTACTATTCCATAGGGGTAAGTGATAGCCTCTATAGCCTTCAATTGAACATAAGGGAGTCAGGTTCAGATACCCAAAGATGGAATGGCAGAGATGGTTACCATGAGACACCCAGTGCCTAATATCTGATCTCAGAGAAGCCAATATGAGCCCTGAGGAGAGTTCTCTTTTCTTTTGAAGGTTAAGGCTGACGTGGAATGGGTTCACTCCAAGAGAAAAAGCCCATGCCTTGGAAAGTTTCATAATTCTGACAGTATCCAGGGAGCTCAAATTCTGGGGAATGTTCTAATAGAGTAAAAAGAGTAGTCTTATGAATAACTACCTGATAATGTCCTAATGTTAAAGCTGTTGACAATCAAATCATACTGTTGTGTTGCTCAAAGGTGGATGATCTAAGAAGAAAGAGTATACTGATTATTAATCTACTGAGAGACAGGTATGAATATATTAAGATGCAGCATATTGTTGCCATATATCACAAGATCGTGCCCTGAGGTGCCTTGCTGATAAGGGAGGAAGAGAAATCAATTCAGGTCCAAGTTACTTCTATAGCAATCATGCCATCACTGATAGTCCTGTTTCTTATCAATCAGGTTAAGGGGTGGAATGGATCTGGTAAATGCAAGGAAAAAGGATGTCTTGCACACCATTCCAATCAATAAAATAAATATAATTCTGCAAGTCACATCACCAATCACTTGGTTGGTTGACATTGTCTTCTTCCATAACAAAGGATGTCTATTTTGCTGTTGTTTATTTATTATTGTTGCTATGGAAAATTTTGCTTGACTACACATTTGTAATCTATATCAAATTATTTGCCTTCTCAATGATGGGGAGTGTGGTGGAAGGAAGAGATATTTGGAACTCAAAGAATTAAAAAAAATATCAACAATTGCTTTTGCCTGTAACTGGGTGAAAATTAAATACTAAATAAATAAATTTAAAAATCAAATTACCTATTGTTATAAAATATTTCCCTATTATTTAGGATACCTTCCCCCAAATCCCAAAGGAACATCATTATTACAAGTTGTATTTATCATTCATTTACCAACTAATGCTAATTAACATTCAAGGTTCTAGGGTTTCAAAGATAAAATTTTGAAAAAGCAGTCCCAAACTTAAAAGTACAGAACAGGAATGGTACAAGGCACTTTCCTCAAAATGATTTCAGAAAAGTGAACACTAGTAATGAGAGGATTGAGGAAAAGGCCATTAAGTTTTATCCTTTAAAGAAGGTAAGTTTTTGAAGAGGTTGAAATCAATATAAAAATCTGTTTCAGAGATAATGGATAGGAGTGAATTGATGGAGAAAGAGTACAGCATTGAATGGACCCTCATTATGACCAAGTTGACTAGTTCTTATGTTCTTAAATACTATTTAGACCCTATATAATAATTAGACTACTCACAACTTGCCTCATAACTATCTAAACTTAAGGCAATAAAGAAAATATGGAGCAAGGAGAAAAGAAAAAATGTCTCCTAGTGACTAGAATTGAGAGTAGCACATTCTAGCTTTCCTATTTAGGAAAAGTCCATGTTCCAACCAGGAAGAATCAGCACATTTAATGACTAGCTTCAAACATGTGGGCCATTATATAGATGTACAGCTCAAGATATCACTCACCTTTAAAAGCTCTGATGAAGTAGAAGTGAATATTATCAGCTATGATAATTCTCCCCTTTGTTTTAGCAAGTATTAGGTTTTATTTCTGACATAATTATTGCTTAACCATTACAACAGACATTAATTTACTAAAGTGTTTTAGCAATATGGATTTAATTTGATCCTCCCTCTATATATTCAATTTATTAAACCTATTATTCTAAGGGAAATGGTTTATTGACTCACATTTTATCTCTGCTGGGGAAAAAAATAACAAAAAAGTATTTAAATTCATGCTGCTCAGCAACTGCCATAAACTGAAAATAGGGCCATTTTAGCTGCTAAGAGAAAACACTCATTTTTTCTGATATTGCATCATCCCACTTAGTAAGGGTTCATTTGTCATTCAAAACTGTGAGAAATTTGCTGTGATCATGTATATTCAACACCTAAGTGATTATTTCTTTAAAATATTTCCCCTTACCATTTTCCTTTTAATAGTGCTTAACCTTTCAGTTCCTCATTATAGACCACTTCTAACTTTAAATCAATTTTTGTAAATCCCCCAGGTGACCATTGACATAACACAGAAAATAACAATCCTCAAATAGAAAAAGCTGTCTGTTTATCTAAATGATCCATTATACTTCCAGTATACCAAGAATAGAATTGATATTAGGCAATATTCAAACTACAGAGTTATAAAACAAATTCTGAACTGTTTCTGTTAATTAACTTCAGTCATCATCTTTAAATTATTCCTTAGAATATGTGTACATCTACAATATCATGTTATTTTGTTTTGATCTGATATTTGGAGTTACAAGCAAATATTTAATGAAACCATCTATGCATGTGAATTTTGGGGGGAGGGGAAATTCTCCTTTATAAAGTGACAATTTTAGAGACTAAAAACTATGGATCTAAAATGAATTCAGACTTTTCTTCCATTCCCTGCAATGCGCATGACCAGAATTCATAATTAACGGACTTCACAAAGTCTTTCTTTTGGCATCTTAAATGGAATCATTTAATTGCTGTTATTAGATTTTTTTCTCCCAATTTCATAACTATAATTAAAATGCTTTAACATAGAAGGAGCTCAAAGGAAAAAAAATCTTAACTTTGAGATGACCAGGCTCCATTCAAGTATTTCTAGACCAAATTCATCACATCATCATTTTTATCAGCTTCCCTCAAAAAGATAATGAGGCTTTGTTACTTTCTGGTCATATTTAACTTGTCAGCTTGGCATCATTACAACAGATTCTAGATCAATAGCAGCAAATCGGTCTTAACTGGTACAATAAAATAAAATTAAAAAAATTTCTCGCCTTCAGAGATTTCTTAAAATTATTCTTCTGATAAAATCACTGTTGAGCCCAGTAGTTTGAAGAAATTGATTAGGAAGCATGCTGAATTTATTTTCTAATGTATAATTTTAATATTTTGTAAATGATAATTAAATTATCAAGAATCTTCAGTATAATCTTTCAGCCTTCCTTATTGTTACAGAAAGAAAAAATGATTAAAATAGTTTCTTTTCAGTATTCCCAACAAATATCAGTTTATTGAAGCTTATCTTCTTTGTACAACCATAGCTTTCTTTAAGTTGTGTGGAAGTTGTCTCTGAAAATAATATAGAATGGACTCATTAAAGGTTTAATTCTTATTTTCTCTTTGGTCTATTCTAAATTATAAGTATTATAGTCACTAGTACAGAAAATAGCTCAATCTTTGCCACCTTATATAACTCTCTGGGACTGGTGCTACACCATTCTGTTACGTTTGAAATTGTTCCAAGTTTTCAAAACCAATTTGAACTAAATGTTTTCAGTGAAGTTTGTTTCTACTGCCTTCCAAAGAAAAAAATCATATACAACTTCACTAAAAATTTTCCAAATGTACAATATTGATAAAGTATTTTATAAACTTCAGGTTCCAATATTATCTCATCTCTTTAAGTAGAATGGCCTGGAGATATCAACCTTGGGACTTTACACCAAAGTCTATAGTAATAGAAATAATGGAATATTATGTAATTCCTGAAAATAGAGATGCAGTAGTTTCATTTTGTACAAATTATCTTCTGTTCTATGGCTCTGATCTATTCCTTGACTTTCACTTCACTTTATCATGGAAGTAGGCATCATTCAAGAAATTGCAAAATTATTGGGAATTTACTTCCTAGGTCTAGCAATAACACACTTCAATCAACTCAAAATGGAAAATGGTAGACTGAGATTTCTGACATCTTTATTTTTTCCAGGAACTTCCACTTTATTTTGATGATATTTCCCTTCTTCTAGGGTATTTCTTTTCATCTTTAAGATTTATACAATTTTTATTTTACATTGCAAATATTTATAGATTGCTCATTCTTTGTAAGAAGTAATATTAACATGAAACAGCTAAGTCAAACTAATACTACATTAACCTAATGCAAAAGTGGATACAATACTTTACATCTATAAAATCCTCATGTTTCTATTTTTAATTTTTAAAATAAAAATATATTCTTCAATCTGTATCCAGACACCATCTGTCCTTTATCTAGGAACTGATAGCATTTTCATGAGAGTTCTTTCAGTTACCTTGGATCATTTTATAACTGAGCATACTGTAATTCAGAGTTAATCATGTTATAATATTGCTGCTGCTTTGCACAAAATATATTTCATTGTGCATCAGTTCATATAAGTCATTCCAGGTTTTTCTGAAAACATGTTACTCATCATGTCTTTTAACAAAATAGCACTCCATCATAATCATAAACCATAATTTGTTCAACCATTCCCCAATTAATGGATATCTCCTCAGTTTGCAATTTTTTGTCATCAGAAAGGAGCGGCTAATAAATATTTTTGGGACATACTGGTCCTTTTGGAGTTTTTTGTATCTCTTGCAATACAGACTTGGTAATGGTATTGTTAGGCCAAAAGAATTTTTTAACTTTTTGTGAATATTTCCAAATTGCCCACTCAGAATGATTGAATCAGAACCCAACTGTACATTAATGTTTAATTTTTTCCACATTCCCTCCAATATTTGCTTTTTTTGTTTTCTGTCATATTAGTTAATCTAATAAGTTTGAGGAAGTACCTCAGAATTTCTTCAATTTGCATTTCTCCATTCAACACTAGCATGTGCATTTTTTCAAATGATTATACTTTGCTTTGATTACTTCTTCTAAGAATATTTCATATCTTATTATTATATATCAATTGGGGAATGACATTTATTTTTCTAATTTCTCAGTTTTCCATATGCTTGTTTTTGTGGGTTCTACTTTTAAATTTGTTTAGACTAATATTTAAAGGTATTTAGAAGGATTTGGGGAAGAGCTTGGGCAAATTTCTGCCTTTGCTATCTTGGCTCTACCCTATTACTAGACTTTTAAATCTTTATTAGAGTAGGGCTAATTTGCCCAGAGTGGAGGGCACACTAATTCAAATTTCAGGGATTTTTTTTGGCGTTGTTTCCAGAGATATTTCTAATTATTTCTAAATTTTTCCTTCTTCCAAGGTGATATGTTCTAAGGAGAGATGTATTTGCTACTCTCCTGGACTTTGGTCCTTGACTAAGCACAAATGCTTCCCCCAGCACCCACTGGAACTATGAGAAAACTATTTGCTCCACTTTAACCACAAGCTCAAGTGTGATGGCATCAGATTACCACTGAGGACTGTCACCTGTATCTGAGTACAGGTAAAGCAACAGAGCTCTTACTCAGTGTTGGCAAAGATCCTCTCTAATAGCCTTGTTCTAAATTTTTCACTGCCTTAGGTTTGTGGGCTGACAACCATGGAAACATAGCTTTTGCAGTTGATTCAGTGGCATTGTACCTAATTTGCTAGCATAAGGTTTATGCTGACTTGGTCTGTCCTGACCACCTCTCTCCTCTAGTGAAACAAACTTTCCCTCCAACCTTCTAAATTATCTTATTCTTTGACAACATTTTATTATTTCTCCAATTGACAATTTTTTTCTTTTGTATCCTATTTTATTTAAATGTCTTAATTGTTATTTTCTTTCTTTTTTTTACAGATTAGTTCAAAGTTTAATCCACATAAACTATTATTGGTCAATATCATCAATATCATCATGAAAATATCAAAATTTGTGAGTACTGGTGTATGGCAGGAGGAATTGTATTTTTGTTACAAATAATACAGTACTGGTGCTTTCGCTATGCATAAGCTATGTTGCAGAAAGAGCAATTGCATTAAATCTTAATTCTTCTGGATCCCATTCCATTAACTTCTTGCAAACTTCTATGGCATCCTCTAATAAGGTATCATCACTTGTTTTCCCATGGTTAATTGGAAATGGTTTGCACCCATCTAATTCATAGAGATGCCCATCTACATGAACTAATTGCAATAAAATGCAGATCTACTTTTTCATCTATACTTGGTGCAACAGAATGAAGCCCCACAGACGGCAGGCGTAAGAAGGGCCGCCAGCGACGAAGACGGAGAGATGGGCTGGTAGCCTTTACTGGACCTACATGGTTACGTTTGACCCAGGGCAGGGATTGATCATCGCCCCCATGTTGCTCTTAGGGTGCACAGTATTTTTCTGGTTCTGCTCATCTCACTCAGCATCAGTCCATGCAGATCCCTCCAGGCTTCCCTGAATTCCTATCCCTCCTGGTTTCTAATAGAATAACAGTGTTCCATGACATACATATAACACAGTTTACTAAGCCATTCCCCAATTGGAGGACACCACAAACAGGGCTTTATACAAGTGATGTTTTTATCCTTTTACATCATCTCTTCAGGGTATAGACTCTGTAGTAGTATTGCTGGATCAAAGGGCATGCACATTTTTGTTGCCCTTTGGGCGTAATTACAAATTGCTCTCCAGAAAGGTTGGATGAGTTCACAGCTCCACCAGAAATGTAATAGTGTCCCAGATTTCCCACAACCCTTCCAACAATAACTATTATCCTTTCTGGTCATATTGGCCAGTCTGAGAGGTATGAGGTGATACTTCAGAGAAGCTTTAATTTGTATTCCCCTAATAAGTAATGATTTAGAGCAATTTGTCATATGACTATGGATTGCTTTGATTTCCTCATCTTTAAATTGCCTTTGCATATTCTTTAACCATCTGTCATTTGTGGAATGCCTTTTTAAAAAAAATGACTCAGTTCTCTGTATCTTTTAGGAATGAGTCTTTTGTTAGAAACATTAGTTGTAAAGATTGTTTCCCAGTTTGCTTCATTTCTTTTGATCTTGGTTACAATGGTTTTGTCTGTGCAAAAGTTTTTTTTTAACTTAATGTAATCAAAATCATCTAGTTTGTATTTAGTGATGTTTTCCAATTCTTCCTTAGTCATAAACTATTTCCCTTTCCATAGATCTGACAGGTAAACTAGTCCTTGATCTTCAAGTTTACTTATAGTATTGTAGTTTATGTCTAAATCCTGTATCCATTGGCATCTTATCTTGGTATAGGGTGTGAGGTGTTGGTCTAATCTAAGTTTCTTCCATATTACCATCCAAACTAACTTTTCCCAGCAATTGTTTTTTTTTTATCAAAGAGAGCGTTTTTATCCCAATAGCTGGACTCTTTGGGTTTATCAAACAGCAGATTGCTATAAACATTCCCTGCAATCTCACCTACTCTATTCCACTGGTCCACCACTCAATTTCTTAGGCAATAACAAATAGTTTTGGTGACTAATGCTTTATAATATAATTTTATATCAGGTAGGGTTAAGCCACCTTCTTTTGCACTTTTATTCATTGAATCCCTGGAAATTCTTGACTTTATTTCTCCATGTTAATTTACTTACAATTTTTTCTAACTCATTAAAGTAATTTTTTGGAATTTTGATTGGTAGGGCACTAAACAGGTAGTTTAATTTTGGTAGAATTGTCATTTTATTATTATATTACTTCTACCTATCCATGAGCACTTGAAATTGCCCACTTAATTAAATCTGATTCTTTTGTGTGAGAAGTGTTTTGTAATTGTTTTCAAAACGTTTCTGAGTCTGCCTTGGAAAGTAGACTCCCAGATATTTTATATTGTCTGAGGTTACTTTGAATGGGATTTCTCTTTCTAGCTCTTCCTGCTGTATCTTGCTAGTCATATATAGAAAAGTTGAGACTTTATGAAGGTTTATAATATATATTGCAATTTTGCTAAAATTACTAATTTATTCCAGTATAACATCTTGTCATCTGCAAAGAATAAGAGTTTTGTTTCTTCCTTCGCAATTCTAATTCCTTCAATTTCTTTTCTTCTCTAATTGCTGAAGTTAACATTTCTAATATGATATTGAATAGTAATGGTGATAATTGGCATACTTGTTTCACCCCTGATCTTATTGGGAATACCTCTAGCCTCTCCCCATTGAATAGAATGCTTGTTGATAATTTAGATAAATACTGCTTATTATTCTAAGGAACAGTCCATTTATTCCTACATTCTCTAGTGTTTTAGTAGTAATGGGTGCTGTATTTTGTCAAAAGCTTTTTCACCATCTATTGATATAATAATATAATTTTGATAGGTTTGTTGTTGATATAATTATGCTAACAGTTTTCCTAATATTGAACCAATTCTGAATTCCTGAGATAAATCCTACTTGGTAAAAATGTATTATCCTAATGATAACTTGTAATCATTTTGCTAAGATATTATTTATTTAAGATTTTTATATCTATTTTAATCAGGTATATAATTTTCTTTCTCTGTTTTAATTCTTCCTGGTTTAGATATCACTACCATATTGGTGTCCTAGAAAGAGTTAGTCAGAGTTCCATCTTCCCCTATTTTTCCAAAGAGTTTATATGTAATTGGAACAAATTGTTCCTTAAAAGTTTGATAGAATACACTTGAGAATCCATCAGGCCCTGGAGATATTTTCTTACAGAGTTCAATGATGGCTTGTTTGATTTCTTTTTCTGAGAAAGGGTTGTTTAGGTATTTAATCTCCTCTTCATTTAACCTGGGCAAATTATATTTTTGTAAATATTCATCCATTTCACTTAGATTGTCAAATTTAATGGCATTGAATTGTGCAAAATAATTCTGAATTATTTTAATTTCCTCCTCATTGGTGGTGAGTTCACCTCTTTCATTTGTGATACTAGCAATTTGGCTTTCTTCTTTCTTTTTTTAAATCAAATTGACCAGCGGTTTATCAATTTTATTGTTTTTTTCCCATAAAACTAACTCTTGGCTTTATTTATTAATTCAATAGTTTTTTCTTTTGCTTTTTATTGATTTCTCCTTTAATTTTTAGAATTTCTAATTTGGTATTTAATTGGGAATGTTAATTTGTTCTTTCTCTAATATTTTTAGTTACATATTTAGTTCATTGATTTCCTCTTTTTCTAATTTATTCATACAAGCATTTAAAGATATATAATATATCCCCTGACAGCCAGTTTGAGTGAATCTCATTGGTTTTGGTATGTTGTTTCATTATTGTCATTATCTAGGATAAAATAATTAATTCTTTCTATCATTTGTTGTTTGATCCACTTTTTTAAAATGAGGTTATTCTGTTTCCAATTTGTTCTGGGTCTATATCTCCCTGACCCAGTATTGCATATGATTTTTCTTGTGTTTTGATCTAAGAAAGATGTATTCTAATTTCGGCCTTTTTGCATTTGACCTTTAGTTTCTATGCCCTAGTACATGGTCACTTTTTTAAAAGTGTCATGTACTGCAGAGTAAAAGGTATATTCCTCTCTATCCCTGTTCACCTTCCTCCATAAGTCTATCATATCTATTTTTCTAACTCTCTATCTACCTACTTTACTTCTTTATTCTTTATTTTATGATTCAATTATCTAAATCTGAGAGTGGGATGTTCAGGCCTTCACTAGTAGAGTTTTTCTATGTCTTCCTGTAGTTTTTTTCATCTTCTCTAAGAATTTGGATGCAATTCCATTGGGTGTATACATATTGAATATTGAAATCACTTTATTGTCTATGGTACCTTTTAGGAGGATATAGTTTCCTTCCTTATCTCTTTTAATGCCATCTATTTTTGCAGCTGCTTTGACTGAGATAAGGATTGCTACCCCTGCTTTTATTCACTTCAGCTGAAGCAAAATATATTTTGCTCCAACCCTTTACTTTTACTCTATATGTATCTCTTTGCTTCAAATGAGTTTCTTGTAAGCAGCATATTGTAGGATTCTGGTTTTTTAATCCACTCTGCTATTTGCTTACGTTTTAAGGGACAGTTCATCCCATTCACATTCAAAGCTATAATTACTAACTCTTTATTGCCCTCCATGATATCATCCCTCTGTATTTTCCCCCTTTTTTTTCTCTTTATCCATATTCCCCAGTATATTTTTTCTGAATTCCTCCCCCTTCAATGTGTTTGTCCTTCTATATGCACCCCTCCCCTTTCTTTGCCCTTTCCCTTTTTCCCTTTCCCATTCTCTTCCTTCTGGTAGTTCCCCTTTTTCTTCCCCTCCCTGTCTCCATCCCCCTCCCCTTTCCCCACTTTCCCCTTTTAATACTTGAAATGTATGATTTTTTTAAGTAACTGAATGTGTGTGTCAGTTAACTTTTAGCTAAGACTGATGAGAGGAAGACTCAGGTGTTTCTCATCTCCTTCCTCCTTCCCCACTATTACCATATGTCTTTTGTACCTCTTAATGTAATGAGATTTATCCCATTCAATCCCCTCCCTCCTCCCATCTCCTTCCTGTCCCCCTTTTTAAGGAGCAAGTGTTTTTAAATCATTCTAAGTCATAGAAAATAATTATCCATCATGTCTAGCTAAGTATATTTTGTCTAATAGAGTTATAATTCTTGAGAGTTATTAGGGTCTTTCTCCCAAGTAGGGTTATAGCCAGTTTCACCCCATTGGATAGCAGTCTCATGGATAATTTATGAGTGTCCATCACTTCTAGCTAGGTATATTCTCTCTGTTAGAGTTACAATTCTGAAGAGTTTTGAAAATCTTTTTCCCATGCTGGAATATAGCCAGTTTCTTCTTATTTGATACGAGTTTTTTTCTTTACCCCTCCCCCCCTTTTTTACCTTTGCATGTGTCTCTTGAGCCTCCTGTTTGATGACCAAATTTTCTATTTAACTCTGGTCTTTTCATCAGGAATTTTTGGAATTCTTCCATTACATTACTTGTTCATCTATTCCCTTGAAAAAGAAGGTTTATGAGAGAATTCTTTTCTTATTTTGCAGTTGCCCAATTGAGCATCTGAGAGAATTATTTTCATTTTGCATTTGTCCAATTGTATTTTCCAGTGATTTGTTTTCTTGTTGCAAGGTGTTAATCTTCTCTTGGGTTTCTTTTCCCAAATTTTCCAATGGATTTTTCAAACTCTTTCCTTATTTCTTCAAAGAAATCTTTCTGTGCTGGAGACCAGATCATATTCTCCTCAGAGGTTCTAGGTCTCTGTGAGTTAGGGTCTTTTCCTTCCAAGAATTTTTCTATTGATCCACCTTTCCATTGTCCTTTCTTCATTTTGCTAATATATTGAGTTGGGGAGGTGCTGGTACACAGAGGTTAGTGTTGGGATTCCTAGAGGGCTTACTCACTAAGTGTATTAACTCCAGCTGGCCTGTAGGGGGTACTAGAAGATTTGTTCACTGAGTGTAATTTCTACAGCTGGCCAGTAGGGTGTGCTGGTTGCTTTCTCTGGAGTGTCTATGACCTTGATTGAGACCCCCTCCCTTGGCCTGGTGGGAGTGATTAAATTTGTTAAATACTTTTGTCTTCAATCAATGGTGGGCTATACCCTGGGCTGAGGGAGGTCATCACTCTCTCTATTGTCACCTGGGGTGGTAATTTGCTGCTCACAAACCTGTGCCTGGGGCAGAAGGTTTGTAATTGTGTTTGTTCTGGAAAGAGGTTTCAGTCAACAGAAGAGTCCAGGGATGATGTCTGCAGCTCTACTGCACCAGAACTTTCCACTCAGCCCTTTCAGCAATCTTGAGATGGTCAGAACCAACACCAATGCCTCTGCTCCCTAGTTGAGCCAAGCCCCAGAGTTTGGCCAGGCTCTAGCCCTGCCATTGATCAATCAGGTCTGGTTCTCTGGCCCTCAGGCCCTCAGGCCCTCAGGCTCCCAGGCTCTTGCCCTGCTGCTAATCAGGCTGCTAATCAGGCTGATCTGCAGTTGATCAGCCCTCTGCACCCCAACTCATCCAGGACTGTGGAAGACAAATCCTGAAGTAGATGTTCTTCGTTCTGGCTTATCTTTCTGGGTTTTGTTGATAGCATCCTTATTAAGAGGTTTATTTCATATCATATATGGGGAAATATCAGGAGATTTTGGAACTGTGCCTGTCTTCTCTCCACCATCTTGGGCCAGAAGTCTCCAATTGCATATTTAGAAGAATTTTAGTTTTAATTTTTACCAGATTTTGAGTTCCCAGTTTTTCCCCTCCCTCTTGTTCCTTTCCTCTTTTTTTTTTTTAACAATGGTAGGTTGTTTGATATAGTATATACATATTCTAATATAAAATATATTTCCATATTAGTCACAGATATGGAAGAAGAAAAAGATAAAAAAAAACTAAAATACAAGAAAGAATAAAGTAAAATAATGATCTGCATTTGGTATCCATCAGTTCTTTATCTAAATATGATTAGCATTTTCCTTCATGAGACTTTTGTACTTGTCTTGATTCACTGTGCAACTGAGAAGAGCTGAGTTATTCACTGCTGGTCATCATATAATATCATTTATACTGTGCACAAACTTTTTCCTGTTTCTGATCCTTTCACTTTGCCTTTGTACAAATCTTTAAAGGTTTATCTGAATTTTGTTCCTTCATTATGTTTTATTGCATAATAGTATTCCATTGCATTCAAACACAGTTTATTGAGCTATTCCCCTATTGATGATCATCCCCTTAATTTCCAATATTCAGCCACCACAAAAATGATTGCCATAAATACGTCTGCTTTGATGATTTTTTTGGATTTCTTTGAGATTATTGACCTATTGCTGGTTTTATTGAATCAGAGGGATCATTGGATCACAGTTTAGTTGCACTGTGGGCATAGTTCCAAATTGTTAAACAGAATGTTTGAATCAGTTCACATTCCCACCAACATTTCTGTAGTGTTCCAATTTTTTCCAAATACTTTCTAACATTTATCATTATTCATTAATGCCATCCTATCCATTCTATAAGGTGTGAGATAGCAACTCAATTTTTAATTTGAATTTTTCTAATCAAAAGTGATTTAGAGCACTTCTCTCTAGATAACTTTAATTTCTTCATCCAACAACTGCTTGTTCATTTCATTGGCCATTTCTCAATTAGGGAATTACAAGGAATCATATAAATTTTACTCAGTTCTCTATATATTTGTACAATGAGGCATTTATCCTAAGCACAGTAATGATATTCTTTCATTATCTAAACTGCCTCTTAGAAATATGTAGTTTTTGCCCTTATGTTTTATAATTAAGACTATTTTTTGATTTTTTTCTTTGCCTGAGATGAGAATTATTATGCTTGGTTTTCTTTTCACTTTTTAGCATCAGTTTAAGCATAATAAGTTCTATTCCAGCCCTTATTTTTACTCTATTTGTGTGTCAGTACTTCAAGAATGTTTATTGCAAACAAAATATTGTAGATTCTGGTTTTTGATCAATGCTGCTATCTATTTCTATTATATGGGAGTATCATACTATTCCCACTTACATCTATGATTACTGTCTATATGATTTCTTCCATCTTTTTCTTTCTCCTGTTTTTTTCTCTCCTTTCACCCTTTCCCTCTTCATAAATATTTTGCTTCTGTCTGCCTCTTGCCTTCTTCTGTTCTCCCTTCTGTCAATCAGAATTCCATTCATTAGTTAATTTCCTCCCTTCCTAATTCCCTGTCAGCTAAGATAGATTTCTATATTCAACACATTATTCATGTTATTTCCTTTTTGAGTCAATAATTATGATAGCAAGTTTAAAGCCATGTCTATCACCCATTCCCTGATCCCCCATTCCTCACTTTGATGGATCTTTCATGCTTATTTTGTTAAATAATTTACCCCATTCTACTTCTTCTTTCTTCTGGTGATATGTATTCTTTATTATCCCTTGTCTTGTATCTTAAATTTGTCAAATAAATTCTAGCTGGACTATAAATGAAGCAATATTTAAGAACTACCTATATCTTCTTTGTGTGTAGCTGTTGTTTTGTTGTCTTTGACTGAAAATTATTTCATATCATTTCTTTTTGGATATTTCATATTGTCTTTTCTTATGCTCTAGAATCTGTTTAGAAAATTATTTAAAGATATTTAAGAAAGTTTGGATGGAGAGTTCAGGTGGCATGTTGTTGGGAGAGCTCACCTTTATTTTGTCATCCTGGCTCAATCTTTTCAACTTTTAACTTTTGAATTTTGTAAAACAACAAAACAAAAGCAAAAAATTAAAATTGATTTCTTCCAAATCACACTTTACAGAAAAAATAAGAAACAAAAATTTTCTTATAACAAATCTGCATAAACAATCAAAACAATGTACTCAATTTCTGTGTCCATATGTGAACATATACAGACATACAAATATACAATAATTATATGCACATAACCATGAATGCATATATATATATTTATATATCAACCTTTTCTATAAATTGATCACCTCTGTCATAAATATCATATTTTACTAGTGGTACTCTGGATTTATGACTGAATAGTCATTATATTGATATTAATTCTTATGACTTTTAAAATTGCTCATTAGTTACATTGTTGTTTTATATATTGTTTTCTTTATCCTGGTCATTTCAATTTTATGAGGTCATAAAATCCATCTAAATTATTTACTTTTGCTATATTTGTGTCATAGTAAAAATTATTTTTTCTAGTTTTCATTTCATGCAATATCATATATACATGTATATGTATACGTATATATATATATGTATATATATATATATATATATATATATATAAAGTCCATGTCTTTCTGAAATCATCTATATGCCTCATATCTTACAGCACAATATTATTCTATCACATTCTTAGGAATTTATTTATTCAATTGATGACTACTTCCTTATTTTTCAATTTTGTTGCAATTATAGAAAGAGTTAAATACCTGTTTTCTCTTTCTTTGAAATCCGCTGGATATAGGTTAGCATTGATTTACCTGGGTCAAAAGGCATAAATTTAATAACATTTTGGTATTCATAATTCGAAATTGATGTTCAGAATTATTGTACCAATTTACAGATCCATGCTTCAGGTTGTTGGGTTTTTCCTTAACCCATTTATAACAATTATAATAAGCAAGACATAATAGAAACTCAGAATTTATTGTATTTTCCTTTTCCAATCATTTGTGATTTGTAACATTTATTATAGTTTTAAGTATCTTTGGTTTCTATTCTTTCCTCAATGATTCAAATTAATTAGCCATTAGAGAGCAGTATGGCAAGAATCTTTCTAGCAATAACTAAGAGATAGAGTTTTCTGTGATTGTCACAGGGCAAACTATTTCCTTTTCCTTTATAGAGTTTGACAATGAAGGCATACAAATCAATTAATTTATTCAATGGAATAGCAAGATAAAAAATTACTCAATAATTTAAAAAGTGATAAAACTGTCTAGACAAAAAAAATAAATTTAAATGAAATAATGAAAAGAATTGGAATGAAGAGGCTTAGTAGAGTTAGAAAACTATACTGAAAAGCACTACTAATCATAATTTCCTATTATTGGAGAATAGATTGATCAGTGGAACTGAATAAGCACACATGTGGAAGCTGAAATATCTAAAATTCTATTATTCAAATAAAAACATTTTTTGAAATTAAGTTACAATTTGACCTATTGAGAGAATTGGACAATAATTAAGAAATTAGATTTAGAATAATTTGTCATACCTTGTACAAAGGTATGATGTAAATGAGCACAAGACAAATATGGAAGATAATTTCAAAAATAAACAAGGGAAAATGCACAAATAAATCTAATTAATATAGTGTTAAAATGAAAGCAATTAACACAGTGAAAAATAAATTATATCAAAAGGTTACCTGAAAAAGATCTCATTTCTAACATATGTAAGAATCTAATTCACATTTATATAAATAAGAGAAAAGATGACCATAAATAAATATAGAACCCATTGAATATATATCTCAGTTTGCATTTAATCCTTCTCTATCTGAACTTTCAACTGGAAAAGTTTTTTATGTCAGTAGGCTCCTCTCATGTAGCAAAGCTACAGTGCTGAATCTAGTCCATCTGAAATGTACAAGGCAGGGGTTACCATGTCCATGCAAAAGCTGATGGATATTTTCAAGTTTAAATAGAAAGAAGAAATTACTCCTCTCCCCTCCCCAACCACACAATTCTAAGGATGCCTCTTTTGTCCACCTCTCTAAAGAAAAAGAAAATATGCCCTGTGACAATAACAGGAATGGATCTCTCTTAGTTATTGCTGACAAGATTCTTGCCAGTCTTCCCTAAGAGGCTAATCCTTCCAATGCAAGATGAACATCTACTTGAGAGCTAGTGTGACTTAAGAAAGGCCTGAGGAATGGTTTACAGACTGTTTGCTACCTGATAATACCAAGAGAGGATCAGAAAAAGAGATTTGTATACAAAGTTAATCAATTCAAACAATTTGATTATGTCAGTCATAAGAATTTTTTAGAAAATTTTGTCAAAATTGGGTTGACCAGATTAATATTATAGTTCAAATTCTTCCCCAAGTAAAATGGACAATGGTCTCCTGTCTTTTCAGTCATCATGGAATGAAGCAGGGCAATGTGCTTGCTCCCATGCTATTTTGCATGATCTTTTTATTGTTATGTCAAACATCTTTAGAAAGGATAAATGAGTTCAGTTACCACATTCATGGAAAATTATCTAACTTGAAAATGTTACAAGTCAAGATTAAGTAGAGGAAAAGTTGGTGTATGATTTGTTGTTGATTTGCAGATAATTATGCACTCAGAAATCTCTTAGGTTTAGATGCAACCAAGCATGGGTCCCCAGTTCTTTGAATCTTGTGCTACCTTTGTGCTAAAAATACAAAAAACCCAGTTTATCATGCAGCCATCACCACTCCATATTTATATGGAGTCATTAGTTCCATCAGAACCACCAATAAATAGAGAAATATTGAGTAATATGGATAAGTTCATTTACATTGACAGTAGTCTCTTCAGGGATGAAAGATCTTGAAGTTGATGCACATCATGCCAAACAATGTTTGAGATACTCAGCAAGAAAGAGGTAGGAAAGAAAGCTGTCTACTGAAGGTCTATGGAATTGTTGTGTTCACCTTATTGTTTTAAGTCTTTGATTCTTATACATTTTACCAGTGACATGCCTGGAAACTAAATTGTTTTCATGTGAATTGTCTTAGAAAGATTCTGAAGATGACTTGATTAGACACTGATGTCCTTTCTCAAATTACACTGCTAAGCATTCAAAGTTTACCTAAGAGGACAACTCCATAAGACTGACAATGTTGTTCCAAATGCTAATTTCTCCTTTACTTGCAATACTATGTTGCAGAGAAGTTGCGTAAAGCAAGACCTCACATGGAGGTCAGAAGAAGTGATGCAAGATCACTCTCAAGGTTTCTCTAAAGAACTTTGAAATGTTATACATGACATGAGAATTATGGGTAAAGAACCACTCTGCATGTCATGCCCAAATTGAAAAAGGAACTATGTTCTTTTACTACCCCCCCAAAAAAAAAGACAAAAAAAAAAAAGCCTGTAATGTTCATGTGGACTATTTATGCCCAAATTTTGGTAGAACATTTAGAGTTTGTTTTTGCCTGATCAGTTATAGTTAGACACACTCTATCTTTGCTCCAACATAGTGTGACAATTTGGACATCTTCTAGAATGAAGAACAACCATAGAGGAGCTATTTTCAATTCCAGTTTTCTTACTATAAATTTTGATGAACTTATGATCAAATTGCTGATCATTTATATTTTTTGAAAATTACTTGTTTTTCTACTATTCCAAAAAGATTATTAATCTTTTATTTAGTTCAATTTCCTATAGAATTTGCATTTTAGACAGATAGCTTTTTTATAATATGTCTGTGTGTGTGTATGTTTGTATCATCCAAAAGAGTTCCTTAAGAATAGAGGATATCAAATCTTTCCTTTGGGATTCTTTGAACTTTGTTCCAAGAATTATACATAATAGGAAAATAATACATAAAAGGAAATTAGTGCCAAATGAATCTTTTTTTTTAGGTTTTTGCAAGGTATATGGGGTTAAGTGGTTTGCCCAAGGACACACAGTTAGGTAATTATTAAGGGTCTGAGGCCGAATTTGAACTCAGGTATTCCTGACTCCATGGCTGGTACTGCGCCACCTAGCCACCCCCAAACCAAATATTTTAAAATTTGAGAAAAACTACTAAATTTATTGGCTTTTACTCTAATTTTGGATATATTCAAACACTAAAAGCACTCATCAGTATCTGTGTTCAGAAAGCTGAACTTATTGTTCATTTAAGCTCAGGAATTCTGAACTCCAGTGACTCAAAATAATCAGATATCTCCACTAATCCTAGAATTATCACAATGATGGACATTATAATCTGCCAATTCCAAAAAAGAGCAGATCAAAGCTAATGCTGATCATGATTCAGATAGTCTTTCAGTGGCCTCTGCACTTCCAATGTGGGTAAGATCAGGGACATCAGTCTTAGAAAAACAAACTAAATTGAAAAAAAGTAAAAGAGAATTATTTTCCAATAAAGTATTTTCTTGAGTTTTTCAAACACTGGAATCTTATATTTGCCTCACTCCCAGGCTATAATTATGAATGTCAATTCACTGATGTTTCTTTAAAGTCCAGAATAAGATAGTTTTAGTGATAAATTATTTCTATATATCTGAAATATTACAAATTAATCCATTTTGTTCTATTTTTCAAATTTTCTTTTATTTTTCTTAATGATTCATTCTTAAAAAAAATTTAAAAATATTTTTCACTTGTACAATACATGTTCATTGTAATTTGATAGGCATAGCATTAAATCTGAGCATGATTTTATATTACCACCTTTTAAAATATATTAGATAGGGAGTCTATCAACTAGGATTAGCTCTATTTATTTAGTCTTTCTTGTTTCCAGGAAAATTACTTTAATTGTTTTATATGCTAATTCCTACATATTTAATGCATTTTATTGCTTTTGTAAAATGAATTTTTTAAGGTCTTTTCCTTCTGGTTTTTTTTAGTAATATTTAGAAAAAATGGGGAAAAGATGGCAAATTAGAGGCAACCCAGCTAGACTTGCTGAACATTTCCCTCCAACTGACTTAAAATAAGGCCTGTCCTCAAAAAGGGAAGAGTGAGATATTTTTAAAGGTTAAGGAAGCTTAAAATTTCACAAAATAAGTTTGTTACATGAGTAAATATGTAATAACAATAGCAGAGACAGCTATAACAGCTTCAAGAGCTCTCAGGCCAGAGCTGGTCTGTGTGTTTGTGTGTGTGTGTGTGTGTGTGTGTGTGTGTGTGTGTGTGTGTGTGTGTAGGGGGGGATTGTCACAGTACTGATGAAAAAGAGTTACAGGGGTCCTTGTCCTGACATTGGGTTCAGCTTACATTGTTTTGGCAACTTCATTCCCCAAACTCAGTACCAGGGAAGAGATTAATAATAGTAGGAGCTTAAGTGAACAGAATAAGCACAAAAAAACAAAAACAAAAACAAAAAATCCATTGACCATTTAAAGTTATTGCAGTAGCATGGAATAGAAAGCCATAAACTTAGAAGAAATTGACAACTATGTGAAAATTCCTTTTATGACATAAATATGGTTCCCAAGCCTAAAGCAGGAAGCACCAAAACCAAGAAAGAAAACAAGAAACTAATTTCCATAGTGAATATTGTTGCAAAAATTCTAAATAAAATGTTGGCAAATAGCTAACAGCAACTTAACATCAGTATAACATTCTTTGATCACAAAAGAGCTATACCAGGAATGACAAACTATATCTTAGGAAAACAATCAGCATAATTGATCATAGCAATAATAAACCTAACAAAAATCAGATGCTGAAAAAGCTTTTACAAAATAACACCAATTCTTATTAAATATAAATATGTATACTAGAGTACATGGGATTAATGGATTTTTTCCTTAAAATAAGCAGTCTCTAGCAAAGCCACCAGCATTATATATAATGGGAATAAATTAAAAGCATTCCCAAGAGTGAAATATGGATTCTCATTATCACCACTATTATTCAATATTGTACAATACTAATTTTAGTGAAAAGAAAAATACATTGAAGGAATTAGAGTAGGCTATGAGGAAACCAAATTCTCACTCTTTGCAAATCATGTGAAGGTATACTTAAAGAATTCACTAAAAAATTCTTGGAATAATTAGCAACTTTAGCAAAGTTGCAGGATATAAAATAAAGCCATACTATGTATTCTTGGTGGAGTTGTGAATTAATCCAACCTTTCTGTAGAGCAATAGGAAAAAATAAGACTCACATGTGCAAAAATATTTATAGCAGCTCTTTTATATAGTTGCAAAGTATTGGAAACTGAAGGGATGCCCATCAATCAGGGAATGGCTGAACAAATTGTGATATATGAAATTGATGGAACACTATTGTTTTATAATCAATTGTGAGAGACAGAAGTTGAAAATAGCCTAGAAAGACTTTCATGAACTGATGCTGAATGAAGTGATAAGAATTAAAATGACATTGTACACACAAGCTGCAACTTTGGATGATGAAAATCTATGATGAACTTGTTCATTTCAATTGAACAATAATTGTAGACAATTCTAAAAGACTTGTAATGGAAAATATCATCCATATCTAGAAGAAGGAACTGTGGAGTTTAAATGTGAAACACGTAATTGTTAATTTTTAAAAGTTGTCTTGTGTATTATGTTTCTTTTATCTCTAATGCTTTTCCTGTTTTGATTTGATTCTTTTTCTTTCACAATTTGATAAATATGAATCTATGTTTAGTATGGTTATACATGTATAGTATATATTATATTGTTTTCTGTCAGGGGAAGGGAGAGAGAAATGAAGGAGGATATGTGAAACTCAAAACCTTGACAAAAACAGTTGTTTAAAAATACTATTGCATTTTAGTTTGTAAAATAAATAAAATATTAAAATAATAATAAATTAAATCCACATACATCAACAGTATTTCAACATATTAATAACAAAACTCAATCAGCAAGAGACAGAGAAATTCCATTCAAATTAACTTTAAACAAATAAAATATTTGGAAGTCTATCTACAAAAGAAACCCAGTAACTTTATGAATGCAATTAAAAATACTTTTCTCACTAATACAATCATATCTAAACAATTGTGAAAATGTGCATTACTCTTTCTTAAGTTAAAGCAATATGATAAAAATGACAATTTTGTCAAATCAATCCACTTATTCAGTGTTATACAAATGAAAATAACAAAAACATTTTAATAGTGTTAGAAAAATAATAAAAACATTTATTTACAATAAAAATTAAAGGATATCAAGGGATTTAATTAAGAAAAATATAGATAGCTTTACAAGATTTAAAATCATATTTTAAATCAGCAATATCAAAATTTAAAATCATATTTTAAATCAGCAATATCAAAATTATTTGGTCCTGGCTAACAATTATAATTATAGAGTAGTTGAGTAGGTTAGATTGATGAGATACACTAGTAAATAACTAGAATAATATATTGTTCAGCAAACTCAAAGACTCCGGCTTCTGGGAAAAGGACTCACCATTTGACAAAAAAAAAAAAAAAAACTGCTGAGAAAACTGGAAAATAGTATTTCAGAAACAAGACCTGCTTTAGTCTCTCACACTTATGCCAAGATAAAGCCAAAATAAGTATATGATTTAAACATCAAAGGTGATACCATAAGTTAATGAGGAAAGCAAGTAGTTAATCTCTTAGATCACTTAAGAGAAGAGATGAAATAAGAGATGAAAAAATTTATGAAATGCAAAATGTATAATTCTGAATACATTAAATTGAGAAAGTTTTGTAAAAACTAAGCCAATACATCCAAGATTACAAGGAAAACAGAAAACTAGGTAACAATTTTCATACAAAGTGTTTCAGATAAAAGATTCATTTCTGAAATATAGAGAGAATTTAGTCAAATTTACAAATACAAGTCATTCCTCAATAGAAAATTGGTAAAAGAATATGAACAGGAAAATTTTAGATGAAGTAATTAAAGCTATATATAGACAAATATAAAATGCTCTAAAGCATTATTGATTAGAGACATGAAACTCACACCTATAAGATTGGCTAATATGACAGAATAGGGAAATGACAAATGTTGGAGAAGATATGGGAAAAGTGAGATAGTAATGCATTTTTTTTAGGTTTTTGCATGGCAAATTGGGTTAAGTGGCTTGCCCAAGGCCACACAACTAGATAACTCTTAAGTGTCTGAGGCCGGATTTGAACTCAGGTGCTCCTGATTCCAGGGCTGGTGCTCTATCCACTGTGCCAACCCCACTAATGCATTTTTGATGTTCTCCATGGTGGAAAGCAATTGGGTATATCTTTTGATTCGACAATATCACAATTAGTTCAGTATGCCAAAAATATCACAAAAAAGGGAAAAAAGATCCATATATACAAGAATATTCATAACATTTTATTGTTGTTGTTGTTGAGGTCAAGAACTGGAAACTGAGAAGATCCTATCTAATGTTCTATAAGAAATGATATGCAAGGAGTTATCAGAAAAGTCTGGAAAAACTTAGGGGTGGAAGCTAGGTGGTACATTGGGTAAAGCAACTGCCAGAGAGTCAGGGGAACTGAGTTCAAACCCAGCTTCAGAAACTTAATAATTACCCAGCTGTGTGACCTTGAAGTGATACTGAGTGAAGTGAATAGAACTTTGAGAACATTATACACTTTAGCTTGCCTCTTCTAAAAATGCAGAAATCAAAGTTAATTCTAAAACATCAATTATGGAAAATTACATCCATATTAAGAGAAGGAAGTTTGGAGTTTGAATGCAGTGGAGTTTGAATGCAGATCAAAGCATATATTTTTACTTCTTAAAATTTATTTCCTTGCTATTTTATCCTTCACATGGTTTTTCCTTTTCTTCTGATTCCTCTTACACAGTATAAATGATAAGGAAATACATGTAAGATGATGGTTGTAATATATTACCTATTTCAGATTTCTTGCTATTCTTTGGTGGAGTGAGGAAAAGGTCAGATGGAAGAAAAAATTACAAAAATAAATGATGAAAATGATTATTATATAAAATTATAAATCATTAACTAAAAAAAAAAAGATTCCACTAAGGAAGTAAATCCCATAAAGGAAATGAAAGATTGTAAGAGGCAATTTTAAGAAGAAAATATTTTACAATAATATGGCCCAGCTTTTTCAATGCCATATAAATGAAATATGAAATGTGGAATCTTTGAATAGTATGAAGAAAAATAGGCTGAAACAGTGTTTAGGAAGGAAGGATGCAATGTAACATGAATCTGAAAACAGAATGGAATCAGATAATCATACTTTTGAGATGGTAATTTTAGAAAATTTTATTTTATTCTAGAGCAATATGATATCACTTAAGATTCTTTAGCACATGACAGAGCTGCTGTTTAAGGATAATATTTAATATATTTTTAGTTATATCCCTTTGATTTTTGCTAATTTCAAAAACAGTTATATTTTGAATACTGGTAAAAATTATCTAATGTACGACAAATCTGTCATAAAATTAGAGGTTGGCAATATAAATTTTATACTTTCAAAATAATGAAAAGATTTTTATATTCGTTTTAGTCTCTAATTATATTCTCTCTTTACTTGTATGTCTACTTGTTTATTATACTGCAGGTATTTAGTGAATGATCAAAATATTCTAAGTTTTTATATGAGTTTTTCAGTGGGAGAATTGTCCTTAGCTTTTCAATGCTCTGTATTTCTACCCACATTGAACCATATTCTATAATTTTCAAAGCAGCATTCATTCTGCTTATAGTATCCTTCTTTGTATGAGTCAAGGTAATTTGTATAAAGGAAGATAAGATTGTTGTAAAATTTCTGGTCAGTGTTTCAGGCCTGGTGAAATTTGCATTGCTTTGTGTTTTGTTAATTTAATGTCTTGAAAAGATTCTCTCTTTGAATAGATAATCATGAGTCATTTTATTAATTCTAATTGAAATCAGCAGCTTCCAAAGTATTTTCTTCATGTAGTTTTTAAAGATAAACCAAAATGCCACATGCCTTATTGAGCTGCTTTATCTGTTGTATATTTCCATTTTCAATGTCATTAGACATTTGTTCATCTTAAAAGAAGCACCAGTCTCCATAATGAAATGGGCTTTTAAATAGCTTTTCAGAGACCTTGCTGATTTTATTTAAGATTTACAAAAGAAAATAGAAAAGAATTATCTTTTGGAGAGCTGAACTTTGAATAATAATATTAATGATACAATTATATTGGCTTTAAGCCTTGCAAAATTCTTTACCTCCATTAATGTATTTGAGTTTCACATATCTGGGAGGTAGATACCTCAATTAATATTACCATTTTATAGATGAGGAAATTAAAGTTCAGAGAAGGTGAATATACAATCCCTACTCACATTTCTAGGTCAAGGTTGGATTTGAATGCAAATTTTTTTGACTCAAAACCTATTACTTTTCCCACAATATTACTGATTTCTTTTCAAGATTAAAAGTCAGGGGTGGGGGCAACCCAAGATGGCATCATGAAGGTAGAAATTCCCAGAAGCTCTACTCCAGATCACTCCAAATAGATTAAATTTAGGACTCTAACAAAATTCTCCAGTGGAAGAACCCACAGAAAGTCCGAGTGAAACAATTTTCCTGCCCAAGAGAACTTGGAAGATCTATGGGTACTGGTTGTTCAACGGGGCTGGAAGGGACAGCAGTACAGCCTAGATCATAGCTGATACTGTAGCAATGAATTCCAGCCTTCAAGAAAAAAGACAACTAGGAAGATCAATGGGAAAACACTGTGGCACTAGAGTGAAAATGGAATGCAGGCCAGCCCAGGTCTCAGCGCAATCCCACCCCAGGAACCTGCAAAGTCTTCCAGCAGTGACTTCCAGAGTTTCTCAGTCTAGGGATGGTAAGGGGGTAGGGGAAGATTGTGAAGGTTTCTCCACTATACCTGGGCTGAGGGGCGAAGGCATGACTCTGCTGCTTTGTCCATTCTCAGATACTGGTCACAGTCTAGGACCCCACACTGCCACAGTAGAGCAGAGATTCTCCTCACAGCTTCAGGACAGAGGGGAGTGCTAATGGTCTAGTAGTCAGAGCCTCTCATAAGAGAATGGAGGAATTATGATCCCTGAGGAGGTGTCCTAAAAACATTCAAAATCTTGAGAAGTTTTTTTTTTTTTTTTAACCAGGTCATAGACTGGGAAAATAAGTAAATACCAGAAGAAAAAGAATATGACCACAGATAATTACTTGGGTCCTGAGGGAGGTCAAAACATACTCTCAGAAGATGACAAAGTCAAAATTTCTTTTTCCAAAACCTCCAAGAATAATAGAAACTGATCTCAGGCTATAGAAGAGCTCAAAAATAATTTGAGGTAACTTCTGGGCAAGATGGAGGAGAGAAGCCAGGTCCTGTGCTAAGGTCTCCTGATCTTCCCTCATGAAGAATATGAACCAAACCTCTTAAAGGATAGCCTATGGACAAACCCCAGAAAGAGAAGCTAGGAAAAGAACATTTACCTCAATGTCTGTCTTCCTGTCTTCAGTGATCAGAGCTGTGTCGACTGCAGGGCAAGGACTACAGCCAGTGGGGGAGGGGCAAGAGCCAGAAAATTTTAAGATCAACCCTGTGGCCTTTTTCTATGGGAACCACATCTCTCTGAGAAGCAGCCAGAGAGTGTGTGAAAGACTAGGACTTACAGGAAGGGCTGGAGGGTAAGTTCCACCTTCTAGCACCTCCTTCTGGCCAGGAGTAGATGTTACATCCAGCGAGAAAAGCCTCCAACACATCTTAGTAGCCACTCAATGAGCAAAACCTCTAGCATGCCCTACTGGACAGGTTGAGATATTACATTCAGTTAGTATAGGCTCTAGGGATCTCAACACCAAGCCTCTTGAACCAGTCCCTCCCCCCCCCCCCACAGAAGATCTTAGGAAAATGGAGAAAGGCCAGCAGAAAGGGGGGACTATAGAAAAATTCCTAGAAGAAAAGTACCCTAATTCAGAGAGAGACATAAAACCCCTGAGGAGAACATGACATGATCTCCCACACAGAAAGGTTTCCTTGAAGAAATCAGGCAGAAGTTTAAAAATCAATTGGAAAATATGGGAAAAGAAATCCAAGAGAAGATTAACACCTTGCACCAAGAAAAGAAATCTTTAGAAAATACAATTGGACAAATGCGAAAAGAAAATAATTCTCTCAAAACCTCAAATGATTGAAGTGAAAAATACAAAACTAGAATTGATCAATTGGAAAAGAAGTTGCAAAAGCTAAATGAAGAAATATTTTCCCCAAAAAAAGAATGGAGTCTATGGAAACCAATGACTTCATGAGACAATAAGAATTTGTTAAACAAAACCAAACACTGAAAAAAAGAAAATTTAATATACCTCATCAGCAAAACCACTGACATAGAGAACAGATCAAGAAAAGACAACATAAAAATTATTGGTCTTCCTAAAAATACTGAAGAGAAAAAAAAATCCTGGGCTTAATATTACAAGATTTAGTGATGGAAAACTTCCCTGATATCATGGAACCAGAGTGCAAAATAGTTATCGAAAAAATAGATCAATCCCCTCCAGAAGGGGATCCCCCCCAAAAAAAACACCAAGGAATATTGTAGCTAAATTCTAGAACTATCAGACAAAAGAGAAAATCCTACAAGCAGCCAGAAAGAAACAATTTAAATACCAAGGAGCCACAGTAAGGATTACACAGGACCTGACAGCATCAACATTAAGGGATCAAAGGGCCTGGAATGTAATATTCCAAAAAGCAAGGGAGCTTGGAAGGCAGCCAAGAATCCATTATCATGCAAAACTGAGCCTTCACTTCCAGTGCAAAGGATGGATATTTAATGAAATAGGAGACTTCCAACTTCTCCTGATGAAATGACCAGAAATAAATAGAAAATTTGGACTTCAAACAGGAGACTCAAGAGACATATGAAAAGGTAAATTCAAAAAACAGGGGGAACCTGTTATCAAATAAGATAAAACTGGCAATTTCCGTACCTGGAGGAAAGTCTTTAATAACTCTTGAGAATTGTGACTCAATTAGAGAGAAATTAATTAGCCAGAAGAGATGGAAATGCATGATTTATTCCAGAAACTGTTATCCAGCAAGATGAAACTGTATATATCCTTCCCTGGGAGAAAGACTCTAATGACTCTCAATAACTGTAATTCTAGTAGAGAGAACAGCCAAGCCAGAAGTGATAGACACTAATGAACTTTCTGTGACTCAGAATGATTTACAAACAATACCTCCTTAAAAAGGAGGGCAGTAAGGAGATGGGAGGAAGGAGAAGACTGAATGGAGTAAATATCATTACATTAAGAGGTACAAAGGACTTATTGCAATAGAGAGGAAGAAGGAAGGAGGTGAGAACCACTTCTATCTTACTCTCATTTGACTGGCTAAAAGTTAACATACACACAATCAGGTTAGTTGAGAAATTTATCTTACCTTTAAAATATTAAAAGGGGAAAAGGGGTGGGGAAGCAAAGGGGAAATGAACTGAAAGAAGGGAAGGAAGAAGGGCAAAGGAAAAGTGTGGAAAAAAGGGGAGGAGGGATGGATATAAGAGGGGAAACACACTGAAGGAGGTGATATTCAGAAACAAATCACTGGGGATATGGATAAAGGATAATAAAGGGAAAAATAAAAACAAAAAGAAAATAACATGGAGGACAATAAAGAGTTAGTAATTATAACATTGATTGAGATTGTGGTGTTCGTTCCCTTAAAACATAAGCAAGAGGAGTTCTGGCCAAGATGGTGGAAAGGAGACAGGCACAGTTCTAAAATCACCTGATCTTTCCTCATATAGGATATGAAACAAACCTCTTAATTGAAATCCAATCAACAAAACCTAGAAAGAAAAACCAGGAGAAATAACATCTACCTCAGGATTTGCCTTCTGCAGTTGTGGGTAAGTTATGGTGCAGAGGGCAGATCAGCCATGGATCAGCCTGATTAGCAGCCTGATTAGCAGCCTGATTAGCAGCAGAGCTGGAGCACAGGAGCCTGAGGGCCCCAGAAGGAAACCTGCTTTATAAGCAGTGGCTAGATCCTGGTTGACCTCTGGGCCTTGTGTCAAGGAGGGAGCAGAGGCATTGGTATTGGGACTGACCTTCTGGAGGTAGCCACAGGACAGGGGAGAGTTTCAGTGCAGGAGAGCTGCAGACATCATCCCTGGGCTTCTCTGGTTGGGAGGAACTCTGAGTCCATGCCTTCATTTCAGCTGAAGACTCTTCCCAGAACAAACACAATTACAGACCTTCTGCCCCAGGCATAGGTGTGTGTGAGCAGAACAACCAACTCAGCTGACAATAGGGAGAGGGATAACCTCACCACTGAATGAAGACAAAAATATTTAACAGTTTTGATCACATCATTCAGGCTAAGGGAGAAGGCCTCAATCAAGGTCACAGACACTCCAGAGAAAACAACCAGCACCCCTTACTGGACAGCTAGAGATACTGCACTCAGTGAGTGAAACCTCTAGGATCTCAACACCAATTCTCTGTGAACCTGTCCCTCCCCAACTCAAAGTCTTAGCAAAATGGAGAAAGGTCTGAGGAAAGGTGGATTCATAGAAAAATTCTTGGAAGTAAAACACCTTAACTCAGAGAGACCTAGAAGCACTGAGGAGAATATGATCTGGTCTCTAGCATAGGAAGAGGAAGAAGAAGAAATAAAAAAGGAGTTTAAAATTCAATTGTAAAATTTGAGAAAAGAAACCCAAGAGAAGATTAATACCTTGTAACAAGAAAACAAATCATGGAAAATAGAATTGGACAAATACAAAATGAGAATAACTCTCTCAGATCATCAATTGGACAAATACAAAATGAGAATAATTATCTCAGATCCTCAATTGACAAATGCTAAAAAGAAAATAATTATCTCATAACCTCAAATGGTCAAGTGTAAAGCTCTTTCAAAAATAGAATTGACTAATTGGAAAAGGAGTTACAAAAGGCAAATGAAGAAAACTCCTCTCTAAAAAAAAAGATTGGGGTCTGTGGAAATTAACAATTTCATAAGACAGCAAGAACCTGTTAAACAATACCAAAAAAATAGAAGAAATAGAAGAAAATGTAAAATATCTCATCACTATAACCACTGACCTCAAGAATAGATTGAATAGGACAATCTGATAATTATTGCTCTTCCTGAAAATATTGAAAAATAAAAAAAAAAACACCTGGACTTAATATTACAGGATGTAGTGATGGAAAATTGCCCCAATATCATGGAACCCAAAGGCAAAATTGTTATTGAAATAATAGATCAATCCACTCCAGAAAGATATCCTAAAATAAAAACACCAAGGAATGTTGTGGCCAAATTCCAGAACTATCAGATAAAAAAGAGAAAATACCGCAAGAAGCTAGAAAGAAACAATTTAAATACCAAGGAGCCAAAGTCAGGATTACACAGAACCTTGGATTCATCAACATTAAAGGATCAAAGGGCCTGGAATGAGATATTCCAAAGAGCAAGGGAGCTTGGAATGCAGTCAAGAATCTACTATCCCACAATTTTGAGCCTTCTTTTTTTCATGGGATAAGCTGGACATTTAATGAAATGGAAGAATTATGAAAATTCCTGATGAAAAGACCAGACCTAAATAGAAAATTTGGATAGCAAACAGGAAGATCAAGGGACACATGAAAAGATTAAAAAACGGGGGGGGGGGGGGAGGTAATAAAAAAACTGCTATCCAATAAGATGAAACTGGCTGGATCCCAGCATTGGAAAAAAAAGATTCTCATATCTCTTGAGAATTGTAACTCTAACAGAGAGAATATACCTAGCAAGAAGTGATGGACATTCATGACTAATCCATCAGACTGCTATCCAATGGAATGAAACTGGCTATAACCCTACTTGGGAGAAAGACTCTAATAACTGTCAAGAATTGTACCTCTATTAGATAGAATATACTTAGCTAGAAGTGATGAATACTCAGAATTTTCTATGACTTAGATAGAATGATTTAAAAAAACCCTACTCCATAAAAAGGGGGACAGGAAGGAGATTTGAGGAGGGAGGGTATTGAATGGGGTAAACCTCATTACATTAAGAGTCACAAAAGACCTATGGTAATATAGGGGATTAAGTGAGGAGATGACAAACACCTGAATTTTCCTCTCATCAGACTTAGCTTAAAGTTAATTTACACACACATTCAGTTAACTTAAAAAACATCTTACCTTTCAAGTATTAAAAAGGGAAAAGAGAAGGAGGGGTTGGAGACAGGGAGAGTGAGAAAAAGGGGAACTAACAGAAGGAAGGGAAGGGAAAAGGGGAAAATGGAAAGGGGAAAGAAAGGGGAGGGGTGGATATAGGAGGGCAAACATACTGTAGGAGGTGGTATTCAGAAACAAAATACTGGGAAATGTGGATAACAGAAATAAAAGGGAAAAAGACAAACAGAGGGAAGATAGCATGAAAGGCAATAAACCATAAGTAATTATAACTTTGAATGTGAATGGGATGAATTCTCCCTTAAAATGTAAACAAATGGCAGAGTGAATGAAAATCCAGAATCCTACAATATGCTGCTCACAAGAAATTCATGTGTAGCAGAGAGATACATATAGAGTAAAGGTAAAAATTTGGAGCAAAATATATTTCACTTCAGTTGAAGTGAATAAAAGCAGGGGTTAACAATCCTTATATCAGATAAAGCTGGTGCAAAAATAGAGAGCATCAAAAGAGATAAGGAAAGAACCTATATCTTCCTAAAAGGTACCATAGATAGTAAAGTGATTTCAGTACTGAATATGTATGCACCCAATGGGAGAGCATCCAGATTCTTAGAGGAGAAACTGAAAGTACTACAGGAATACATAGACAGAAAAACTCTGCTAGTGGGAGACCTCAGCCTCCTGGTCTCAGATTTAGATAAATCAAATCATAAAATTAACAACAAAGAAGTTAAGGAGGTAAATAGATTTCTAGAAAAAAACTAGTTATGATAGACTTATGGGGGAAATTGAATGGGGATAAAAAGGAATATACCGCTTTCTCTGCAGTACAAGGCATTTATACACAAATTGACTATGTACTAGGGCATGAAAAACTAATAATAAATTTCAGAATGACAGAAATAGTGAATACATCTTTCTCATATCACAATGCAAAAAAGATATCACATGCAATATTGGGCCAGGGAGATATATACCTAGAAATAATTGGAAACTGAATAACCTCATTTTAAAGATTGAGTGGATCAAACAACAAATTATAGAAAGAAATAATTATTTTATCCTAGATAATGACAATAATGAAACAACATACTAAAGCATAAGGAAATCATTCAAAGTGATTATCAGGGGATATATGATATCTTTAAATGCTTACATGAATGAATTAGAGAAAGAGAAATCAATGAACTAAATATGAAACTAAAAAAATTAGAGAAAAAACAAATTAAAATCCCTCAATTAAATACCAAGTTAGAAATTTAAAAAAATTAAAGGAGAAATTAATAAAAGCAAAAGCAAAATAACCATTGAATTAATAAATAAAACCAAAATTTGATTTTATGAAAAAAACAATAAAATTTATAACATATAGTCAATGTGAGTAAAAAAAAAACGAAGGAAGAAAACCAAATCATAAATGAAAAAGGTGAACTCACCACCAATGAGGAAATAAAAGTAATAATTCATAATTATTTTGCCCAACTCTATGCCAATAAATTTGACAATCTAAGCAAAATGGACAAATATTAGCAGAAACATAATTTGCCCAGCTTAAATTCGGAGAAGATTAAATACCTAAACAACCATATATTACAACAAATAATTCATTGAACTCCCCAAGAAAAAATGTCCAACACCTGATGGATTCACAAGTGAATTGTATCAAACATTTAAGAACAATTGATTTGAATCTTTATAAAAACTTTTGTAAAATAGGTGAAGGCAGAACTCTGTCTAACACTTTCTATAGCATCAATATTCTGCCAATACCTAAACCAGGAAGAGATAAAACAGAGAAAGAAAGTTATAGACCTATCTCCCTGATTAATATAGATGCAAAAATCTTAAATAAATAAAATCTCAGCAAAACAATTACAAGTTATAGATAGTACATTCTGACCAAATAGAATTTATCCCAGGATTGCAAGGTTGGTTCAAAATTAGAAAAACTGCTAGCATAATTACTTGTGTCAATAACAAAACTATAAGGAATTATATGATTGTATCAATAGATGCTGAAAAAACTTTTCCCTCATTCCTATTAAAAATACTAGAGATTGTAGGAATAAATGGACTGGTCCTTAGGCAGTATCTATCTGAAACCATCAACAAGCATTATATTCAATGGGGAGAGGCCGGGGTGAAACAAGGATGCCCATTATCACCACTACTATTCAATAGCATATTAGAAATGTTAGCTTCAGCAATTAGAGAAGAAAAAGAAATTGAAGGATTTAGAACTGGGAAGGAAGAGACAAAAACTCACTTTTTGCAGATGACATGATGCTATACCTAGAGAATCCCAAGAAAGCATCCAAAAAGTTACTGGGAAGAGCAATTTTAGCAAAGTCCAGGATATAAAATAAACTCTCATAAATTCTCAACTTTTCTGTATTTTTGACTAGCAAGATAGAACAGGAAGAGCTCGAAAGAGAAACCCCATTCAAAGTAACCTCAGACATTAATAAAATACTTGGGAGTCTATTTTCCAAGGCAGACTCAGAAAAATTTTGAACATAATTAAAAAACACTTCTCACAGAAATTAAATCAGGTTTAAATAACTGGGCAAACATCAACTGGTCATGGATAGGTAGAGCTAATATAATAAAAATGACAATTCTACCAAAACTAAACTAACCTGTTTCATGCCCTACCAATGAACATTCTAAAGAAAATACTTTAATGAGTTAGAAAATGTTGTAAGTAAATACATATGGAACAATAAAAAGTCAAGAATTTCCAGGGATTCAATGAAAAAAAGGACAAAAGAAGGTGGCTTAGCCCTACCTGATCTAAACTTATATTATAAAGCATCAGTCATCAAAACTGTCTGGTATTGGCTCAGAAATAGAGTGGTGAACCAGTGCAATAGACTAGGTTATATGATTATAGTAATCTGCTGTTTGATAAACCCAAAGAGTCCAGCTATTGGGATAAAAACTCACTCTTTGGTAAAAACTGCTGAGAAAATTCAAAGTTAGTATGGAAGAAGCTTAGATTAGACCAACACCTCATACCATGTACCAAGATGAGATCCAAATGGATACAGGATTTAGACATAAGAAACAATACTATAACTTTACCTGTCAGAACTATGGGAAGTGAAGCAGTTTATGACTAAGGAAGTGATAGAGAACATCACTAAAAACAATCTAGATGATTTTGATTATATTAAATTAATACATTTTTTGCAAATACAAAACCACTGTAACCAGGATCAAAAGAAATGTAGTAAATTGGGAAACAATCTTTACAACTAATATTTCTAACAAAGTATTCATTTCTAAAACATACAGAGAACTGAGTCATATTTTAAAAAAAAGGCACTCCCCAATTGCCAATGGTCAAAGGATATGCAAAGGCAATTTACAGATGAGGAAATCAAAGCAATCCAGAGTCATATGAAAAATTGCTCTAAATCATTAGTTATTAGAGAGATGCAAATTAAAGCTTCTCTGAGGTACCACCTCATACCTCTCAAACTGGTCAATCTGACCAGAAAGGATAATAATCTTTGTTGGAAGGGTTGTAGAAAATCTGGGACAGTATTACATTGTTGGTGGAGCTGTGAATTAATCCCACCTTTCTGGAGAGATATTTGGAACTACACCTGAAGGACAACAAAAATGTGCATACCCTTTTATCCAGCTATACCACTAATGGATGTATACCCTGAAGAGATGATGAAAAAGAGTAAAAACATCACTTGTACAAAAATATTCATAGCATTCCTGTTTGTGTTGTCAAAGAATTTGAAATTAAGTAAATGTCCTTCATTTGGGGAATGACTTACCAAACTGTGGTATATGTATTTCATGGAACACTATTGTTCTATTAGACACAAGGAGGGTTTAGAATTCAGGGAAGCCTGGAGGGATTTTCATGGATTGATGCTCAGTGAGATGAACAGAACCAGAACATTGTACACCCTAACAGCACTATGGGGGTGATGATCAACCTTGATGGACTCACTCATTCCATCAGTGCAACAATCAGGAAAAATTTGGGGCTCTAGGAAATGGAGAATGCCATCTGTATCCAGAGAAAGAACAGGGGAGTTTGAAGAAAAACCAAGGACTGTCACTTTTAATTTAGTAAATGAACTGATAGCACATTGTCTGATCTTGCTATCTCTTATACTTCATGTTTCTTCATTAAGGATATGATTTCTCTTTCATCATATTCAATTTGGATCAGTATACCATTGAAACAATGTAAAGACTGACAAATTGCCTTCTGTGAGATGTTCCTATCCTTTAATCAAAGATCATCTTATTTTGAAGTACCACAGAATATGGTGTTACATAAATGTATAAACATATATTTGTGCATATGTTTGTAGATATTTAAGCATATGTCTGCATATTAGCAATTAAAGTAGCCCTCTCTAGGGCACTGATGGGCAAGAAAATATAAAAGAACATAAAATATAAAGTACCCATCAAGAAACAAAAGAAAATCTAGAAAAACTAGGTACCTTTGAAAACAATGTAGTATTTATTACATTGCTTCTCTTGAAATAGAAATTTATTGTTTTATATTGAATTGTCTCATATATTCTTTTGTGTAAATGGAAATGTGCTTTTTCTTTTCTTTTTTTCTTATATGTCTATTTAAAATGAATAAAGACATATTTTAATAAAAGAAAAAATTTAATGTTAACAAAAACAAATTCAAAGGGCTTGTAATATGATATTCTGCAAGGCAAAAGAGCTTGGATTA
This sequence comes from Macrotis lagotis, assembly GCF_037893015.1. NCBI lineage: Eukaryota > Metazoa > Chordata > Mammalia > Peramelemorphia > Peramelidae > Macrotis > Macrotis lagotis. The sequence goes on along the minus strand of NC_133661.1, from coordinate 65,646,261 downwards.
TAATCGAGAATCAATTGCCCAGCAAAACTGGCTATCATCTTTCAAGGGAATAGATGGACATTCAGTGAAAGAGGAGACTTATCAATTTTCCTTTTCAAACTAACAGAATTGAACAGGAATTTTGATCTTCAACTACAGGACTCAGGAGAAGCATAGAGATGGGAAGTAAAAATTATATGGAATTTAATGTTGTGAACTGTCTGTATTGTTATTGATAACTCATTTAAACCTTCAGATATTAGAGCACTTGGAAAGAGAATATATAGACAAGGAACAGGAGGAAGCTGAATATGAAGGTATACTCTATTATGATGATGAAGTTAATGGCTGAAAAAGGAATGTACTGGAGAAAGGGAAAGGAGAGATTAGGCTAAAATATTTCATGTAAAATAGTCAAGAAGGGGTGGCTAGGTGGCACAATGGATAGAGCTTCGGCCCTGGAGTGAGGAGTATCTGAATTCAAATCCAGCCTCAGACACTTAATAATTACCTAGCTGTGGGGCCTTGGGATGTCCACTTAACTCCATTTTCTTGAAAAACAAAAAACAAAAAAAAATTCAAGAAAAATCTTTTGCAATGGAGTGGAAAGGGAGAAAGTGAGGGGAGATGAGTGAGGCTTCATACTCATCAGAAATGACTCAGAGAGGAAACAACATACACAATCAATAGGTATAAAAATATACCTTACTCTAGAGCAAAGAAGGAGAGGAAGGGAATGGTAGAAAAGGGACAGGGAGAGGGGAGGGGGGGATTAAGTGATAGTAGAAAGGGAAGATTATGGGAGAGGGTCGTTAGATACAACACACTTTTGAGGAGGGACACAGTGAAAGGAGATAGAGAGAACAGAAGAAATGTGAGTGGGGAGGAATAGTATGGAGGGGAAATAGAGTTAGCAATAGCAATTGGTGGGGGGAGGGAAAATATTGGAGTGACTTCTCTTATGGACTTATGATAAAGAATGTGATCCATCCCAGAGACAGAGTTCATGGTATCTGAACACAGACTGAAACTTCATTTTTTTTTTATTTTTCTCTCACTTCATTTTTCTTGAGATTTCTCTGGCTTCGTGGGGGGGTTATGCAGATGATTGCAATGTTAAAATATATGTGCTTATATATTAGCACCCCTAGAGATATGAAGAATTAAGCCAACAGAAACTTTGAGGAATCCTACAATCAATCCTCTATGCACTTATATAGCATTTAACCAATTTATCATAACTGAATACTTCCTGAATTCACAAATGATACCCAGAAATTTCTGGTATAGATAAGAGGAAAAGCTTTCATTTTTGTTTTTTCATAAAAAAAATGGGGTTACAATAATCTACTGGAAAGTTTTCTAAGTTGGGGCTTCTCTAGCAGAGTCAAGGTGTCAACATAAAGCTAGCATACTCCCAGAGCTTTTCACAACACAATGCTAAATGATGTCTCAAAGATATTAAAGCTATATATCCCAAAACAAAAATAAAAGGTCAAAACACATTTTCAATTTTAGACATCATGGAGTATCTTTAAAGCCCAGCTAAATGGGGATGTGGAACAGCCATCAGGAAGCTTTTGGTCACAGTGCAGTCCAGTCCCTGGTAATTAGACAGCAGCACAAGTCCTAAGAACTAGATAGCAAACCAGCAGGGAGTATCCCAACCCCAGACAATATCTGCACCCTTGGAGTGCTGGGACCAAAGACAGGAATGTATGTAAATTGTAATACAAAAACACTGCGTAGGCAGAGGCTGGACATACTGAAGGAGCAATTCTCTGTTAGAAAACGACTAGGCTGCACAGGCAACATCTTGACCAATGATAAGCCAGGAATCAGACCTCAGTCAAAGCACAAAAATCTTGGGTCTATACTCCTTATGCCACAGGAGCAAAGTTCATATTATCAAAATGAACAGAAAAGCTAAGAGTGGTAACCATAGAAAGCACCACCTCAGAAGAAGAAAGCTGAGAAAAATTACCTATATGGGAAGTGTCAAAGGAGTCTATGAATTGGACTCAAATCCAAAACTTCATAGAAGAGCTTAATAAATAATTTAAAAACCAAAAAAGAGAAAAAGAAGAAAAATGGAAGAAATAAATGAGAACCATGAAAGAAAATTATGAAAACCCTTGCAAAGAAATCAGTTGCTTCAAATGTAAAAAGAACCAACTGTAAAAATAATGCAGCTCTTCAAAAAATAACATTGACCAACTGGAAAAGGAATGCAACTCTTCTAAAGCTCAAAGCAAGCACCTCTAAAAAATTGCAATTCAACAAAAAGTAAAATTAACCAACTGGAAAAGGAAACATAAAAGATAATTAAGGAAAAATAAAACCCTAAAAATAGAATTTGATAAATAGAAACTAATGAATTTATGAGAAACCAAGATTCCTTCAAACAAAGTCAAAAGGTTAAGAAATATTGAAGAAAATGTGAAGTAACTTTTAGGGCAATGTAGGGATATGATTGGAGTACTATATATGTGTGTGTGTGTGTGTGTGTGTGTGTGTGTGTGTGTAGGGCGAAAGAAAATATACATAGAGGAACTGGACATGAAAATATGATGAAGAAATATATACTTTGCTTGACACTTAGACCATAGTTGGAGGTAGGCGAGGGGGGAGGATACATATAATTGACATAATGATTTGATTGTCATTGTAGCTTTGATTCATAAGGATTATGTGTCCATTGAGGGTACCTGCAAAGGGTAAGCCCTTTATAATTTGATGTTTCATGACTCTTGAAAACTGTATTTTTAAGGACACAGAAGAGAGTAGGATACTCAATGACTTTGAAGCATTAATCTTATCAATCAGACAATCAGTCTTTGAAAATAGTACTCCTAGCAGGTCTGATAAAAGGAGTATATTTAGACACAGGGAACATAAGTACAAGATAGGGTTAAAATAAAAACATGAAAAAAAAGAACTATTACTAGGAGAAAGCTTGCCATTAGAAGACAAATAACAAGTGCAGAGTCACAAAGGGCTAGTAGAGGGGGAAAAAGTTAGATGTGAACACTGAGAAAATCCTACTCAATAGATTTGGCACAGAGAGGGAATAATATACATTAGGAATTGAATTTAAAAATCTATCCTACACTTAAAGGAAGTAGAGGGGAAAGCGGTGGTGGAGGGGAAGAGAAGAAGGGACTGATAAAAGGGATGGTGAAAGTATAAGTGGGGAACCTCAACATCCTTCTATCAGAAGTAGATAAATCTAAGCAAAAATAAACAAGAAGGAAGTTAAAAAAGATGATTAACATCTTAGAAAATGTAAATAAAGGAGCAGCTAGGTGGCACAGTGGATAGAGCACCAGCCATGGAATCAGGAGTACCTGGGTTCAAATCTGATCTCAGACAATTAATAATTACCTAGCCTTGTGGCCTTGGGCAAGCCACTTAACCCCATTGCCTTGAAAAATCTAAAACAAAATTTAAATATGTTAGACCCCTGGAGAAAATTGAATGGGGAAATAGAAAAAGAATACTATATATATATATATATATATATATATATATATATATATATATATGTATATATATATACATATATATATGCTAAAATTGGCATTGTTCTAAGGCATAAAAACTTATAATCAAATGCAGAAATAATAAATGCAAATTTTTTGATCAAGAGGCAATAAAAATTACATATAATAAAGGTCCCTGGAAAGAAAAGCCAAAAATTTGTTCGAAATTAAATAACAATTTTAGAAAATGAGTGAATCAAACAACAAATTATAGAAATAGTCGATCATTTCAGTCAAGAAAATAACAATGAGATATCATGCCAAACTATTTGAGTTGTAAACAAAGCAATATATTAGGGGAATTTTACATTTCTAAATGTTTATATGTATAAAATGGAAAAAGAGGTAATCATGAATTGCCTACTGGCAACTAAAAAGTTAGGAAAAAAAATTAAAGATCCCCAATTAAATACCAAATCAGAAATTTGAACATCAAAGCAGAGAGCAGGATATAAAAGAGACCAACATAAATCATCAGTATTTCAATTTATGAATAATACTTATAGGCAAAAGATGGAGAAATTCCATAAAATTCTATCCAAATTAAATTATTTATTCAGTACCATACCAATCAAATTACCAAATAACTATTATACTGAACTTGAAAAAATATTAACAAAATTCATATGGAGCAACAAAAGGTCAAAAATATCAAGGGAACTGTTGACAAATAATTGAAAGGAAGGTGGTCTTGCTCTACCAGATCTAAAACTAATACTATAAAGCTGCAATCATCAAAACTTCCTGGTTAAGAAATAGAGAAATAGATCAAGGAATTAGGATAGGTTCAAAAGAAACAGTAAATGATTACAATAATCTACTGTCTGTCAAACACAAAGACATTAGTTTCTGGGATCAGAATTCACTATTTGACAAAAAATGTTGGGAAAACTGAAAATGGTATGGCAAAACCTAAGGATAGACCTCTATCTCACATCCTATACCAAATTAATGCCAAAATGGGAACAGGATTTAGACATGAAGGGTGATATCATAGACAAATTAACATATGAAGAAATTCTCTGTCAGATCTATGGAAAGGGAGAAATTGATTACCAAATAAGAAATAGACTACATTATAAATTGTGAAATGCATGATTATTAAAGCATTATTAATTATAAAAATGAAATGCATTAGGTTAAAAAGTTTTTACACCAATAAAACCAATGCTACCAAGTCTAAAAAAGAAAACAAAAAGCTAGGAAACAATTTTCATAGTTAGGTGTTATGATAAAGGTCTCACTTCTAAAATATATTGAGAATCAAATCAAATTTATAAGATTGCAAGACATTCCCCAATTGATAAATGGTCAAAAGATTTGAACAGGCAGTTTTCAGATGATAAAATTAAAACTCTATGTAATCACATGAAAAAGGTTCCAAACCATTATTTATTAGAGAAATGCAAATTAAAACAGGTATGAGATACTATCTCACACATGTCACATTGGTCAAGAAAACAAAAAAGAAAAAGATCTTTGGATCTTTGGAGAGGATGTGAGCAAAATTGGGACTTAATACATATTAGGTGGAGTGTGAACTGATCCAGCATTCCCTTTTAATTTTTTATTGATGTTTTAGTTTTCAAAATACATGTTATGAAAGTGTTTCAACATTCAACCATATGCTTATGTATATTTTTATTTTACAAAATTTCCTTCTAACCTCCCTTCCCATTCCCCCCAGCTGCAAACAGTTAGGTTAATATTGTACATCTGTTAGGCATATTTTAAAGATTGTTCATTTTCAGTTTGACTAAGTAGGATTAAGAGAAAAAAATGCAGAAGAGATATTTTTTAAAAAAGTGAATGTAGAGTTCATCAGAATCTGAACGATTTTTGTTTTCTTCTTCTGGATGGGAACAGCATTGTCCATAGCCAATCTAATATGGGTTTCTGAGCTCTCTGAACTGCTTCATTCATCAGGGCCCATTATCTCACAATGTTGTTGTGATTGTGTACATTGTTCTCTTGTTTCTGCTCCTTTTGCTCTGCATCAGATCCTATAATTCATTCCAGCCTTCTCTGGGTCTGACTGTTTATGGCTTCTTATAAAACAATGGTTTTCATAATATCCACATACCAGAACTTTTTAACTATTTAGCAATTGATGGGCATCCCCTCAATTTCTAATGCTTTGCCACTTCATAAAGAGTTGCTATGAATATTTTGGAAAATATGGGACTTTCCCATTTTTGTGATTTTTTTTCTGGATATATGTCTAGAATTGGAATTCCTAGATCAAAAGAGTTTTATTGTTCATTGGGCATAGTTTTATATTGCTCTTCAGAATGGATCCAGGCATTCCCTTGAATAATCTAGTACTATGCTCAGTAAAACTGACCATACCTTTGACCTAGCAATACAAATACTAGGCCTACATCCAAAGGATATCATAAAAAATAGGAAAATTTCTGCACATTCAAAATTATTTATACCAGCTCCTATTGTATTGTCAGATATTTAGAAATTGATGGGATATATCCATAAGTGGGGAATGGCTGAACAAGTAATGATATATGAATGTTACGGAGTACTACTGTTCTCTAAAAAATCATGAGTTCTTAGATATTAGAGAAGCATGGAAACAATTATATGAACAGATGCTGCATGAAGGGAACGGAACAAAGAGAACATTTTATTCATTATTCATATTGTGTGTTGATCAAGGACAACCTGGGAGATTTGTTTTGGACAATATCATTGATGCCTGAAACATGGTGTTGAAAAAACATGGAATCTGAATGTATACTATGTTCATTTTTTTGAAACTTCTCATATTTTTCATTTTGACCTCATGGTTTTATTTCTTTTTTCTTAGTCCTATTTCATATAAAAGAAAATAACAAATATATAAATATGTTAAACACAAATGTCCATGTACAACTTTTACCAAGGGAAGAAATGGGTGGTAAAAAACTGTTTAACTTATAGATTTGCAAGTAGATGAATATTTAAAAACTATCATAGCATGGAACTGGAAAAATGAAATAAAATATAGCTTATAAAAAAGAGAGAGGGAATTTAAGGTCCTTCACTAGTAAAGTTTTCCTGGCTATATCTTCCAAAAATTCATTTGACTACTTTTCTCAAAATTTGCTTTACCAGGTATCATATATTTTTAATATTGATATTTCCTTATTGTCTATGATGCCTTTTAGAAAAATGAAGTTTGCTTCCTTATTCCCTTAAATTAAAGCAATTTTTGGTTCGATTTTGTCTAAAATCAGGATTCCTACCACCCCCATTTTTTTTGCTTCAGCAGAAACATAATATATTCTCCTCCCAACTTTTGTCTTTACTCAGTGTGTATCTCTCTACTTCAAATATATTTCCTACATATTATGGTTTGTTGGCTTTTAATACACTTTGCTATCCACTTCTGTTTTATGGAAGAGTTCATCTCACTAACATTGACAGTTATGATTACTAACTTTGTATTACCCCCCATCCTATCTTTCTCTTCTTCGTATTTTTCTCTCTTCTTTCTTCCTTTCCCTCCTCACCAGTAATTTGCTTCTAACCACTGAATCCCTCACTTTGACCTACTTCTATCAGTCCCCCTTCATATTTTCTGTCCCCCCCCTCTCTCAGTCACTCACTTCTAACTTCCCTTTTAATCTTCCTTAGATCAGTCCCTCCTTACCTTCCGTTTTTCTTTTCCCTCCTACTGGTCTATATCATAGGATAAATTTCAAAATTCATTTTGAAATATATGATATTCTCTCTTTAAGTCAAATCTGTTAATAGTAAGATTCAAACAATTCTCACCCCCTCCTTTTTATCCCTGTACTATAGTAAGACATTTATGCCTCTTCATTGGATATTATTTACCTTCTTTTTCTACCAATATAACCCTTTCATTCATGTTTTAATTGTTTTATAGTTTTCTTGTTCACACACTCTATAAATATACTTCTTCCAACTGTCCTAAAAGAATACAATTCTCAAGCATTATGAATATCATCAGTTCATAGTCTATGTATACCTACAACTTCTGTCTAGGCAAAGTCTTTTCAACTGCCCTAATAGAAATCCAATTTTGGGGGTGGGGGAGGGAAGCAAGAATAAGGGAAAAATTGTAAAACTCAAAATAAATAAATTTTTTCTAAAAAAAAGGAAATCCAATTTTCAAGTGTTACAAGTATTGTCATAATATGTAATCATGTAAACATTTTAGTCTTATTGATTAACACTTTTTTCCTTTAAATTATCTTTTATTAATCTCTTGAGTCTTGGACTTGTAGGTTGTATTTTCTGTCAGTTCTGGTATTTTTATATTTAAGTTTGAAAATCCTCTATTTTATTTAAGTCCATCTTTTTTCCCTGAAAGAAAACAGATTAGCTTTTACTTGGTTGTAATTCATGCTCTTTTGCCCTCCATAATATGATATTTGAGGTTGTTTATTGTTTAATATTGAAGTTAAATCCTATGTAATCCTGATTTTGGTTTATTGGTATTTAAATTGTTGATTTTTGGTTCCTTGCAATATTTTCTCCTTTAGTTGAAAATTCTGAAATTTGGCTATAATATTAATTTAAATTTATATTTGGGGATCTCTTTCTGGGCTGATTGATGGATTTTTTGAAGGATTACTTACCCTATTATTCTAGGAAATTAGCACTGTTTTCCTTGATAATTTTGTGAAGGATATTTTCTAGGATTTTTATTTGATCATGGCTTTCAGGTAGATCAAGATTTAAAGAAATTATCTTTCCTGGATCTGTTTTCCAGGTGGGTCAATATTCCTAAGAAGTACTTTTCATTTTATTCTGGTTTCCATATTGTTTTTTGATGGATTCTCATAAAGTCATTGGTTTCCATTTGTCTGATTTTAATTTTTAAGAATTTATTTTCTTTAATTAGGTTTTGTGTTTTCTTTTTTCATTTGATCAAGTCTACTTTCAAAGGTAGTTTTCTTCAGTCAATTTTTGTCTTTTTCTTTCCCAATTTTGTACAATTCTCCTGCATGACTCTCATTTCTTTTCTCAATTTTTCTTTGTCCTCTATTAATTGTCTTTTAGAATCATTTTTAGCTCTTTTAAGAGGACTTTTTTTGATTTGATACGAATTCATAATCTCCTTTGAGATTATGTAGGCATTTTGTAATGTTTTTTCTCTTCTGAGATGTTGTTTTGATCTTCCATATAATCATAGTAACTTTCAATGGTTAGGGCTTTTTGTTTGGGTTCTTGGGGGGTTTGTTTTGAAAATTTTGATAATTGATCTTTGATCCTGGAACACACACAGGGTACAATCCCATCTGTTTTGTGCTGGAGGCCAGGGGTCTGGTTCTGGCTTTCAAAACAGGAGTCTCAGGTGTTCTATCTTGCTTACTGCATTAGGATCATCCAATCTAGTCTGTTACACTGGTATTCTTAGACTTTCAATATGCCTTTCATGCTGGTGCTGGGAGTTCTCTGATCGCCCAATTACATAGCCTGCTGAGCTAGAAACTAGTTGCCTTGATTATTGAAGTGTTTAGTGGCTAAGTACCTCCTGCTGGTTTCCCAATTTTGCCTCCTTTGATTGACTGTAATTCCTTTTTCCGATGTGTGATGGACCTTTCCTTAAATTCTTCCAGGTAATCTTAAGTTGAAAATTTGGTTCACTCTGTCTTTTTGTGGGTTATTTTACTTTAGGTTCTATTTATAGGCTTCATTTAAATTTATTTCAGAGAAACCTGGGATAAGTTCCAGGAGCTTCCATCTTGACTTTACGCAGAAAGGTCCAGGATTTAAAATTTTGAAATATAATTTGATGCAATCTCTACTTGACAGTATCAAAATTAATCTACTTCTATAAAGGATATTCGTATCTAAAATAACTGAAAAGTGCTACTTTACCACAACTATAAATTCTTAGTTTCAATTGTGAAGACTACCAAACACATAAAAATTATGCAGTGTACTTGACTCTAACCATCTGCTACATGAAAAAAAATGGTTGTTGACGCTTTTGCTCTCAGTGTTTCCAAAAAATGCACTCTTCCTTGAGGTTATTTTACTATTCTTCAACTGTAAAAAGTCAGATATTTTGTTTGTGGTCCTAAATTACCACTGTTCTGCCCAGAACTACCTCAGGTTTAGAGCAGAGAAAAGAGAAAAAAGAACTTGAATTATGGCCCTATGAGTTGTGAACACACTAAAAAGTGATACTGGTAGGATGATTTGAATGCAGGTAGAATATCCATTTTCTTTAGCATTTTGTTCATAATTTTCTTCCACAGTTCAATAGCAACATAACATCTGATTTTTCATAGTAATTAATGGAAATGCAACATCTATGTTCAGAGAGGCTTCACCAGTCCCTATACTTTCCTCATTTTTTGTTGTCACTGCCTGCCTGTTTTTTTTGAAGATAAGTAACTTAATTCAAAAATGACCTCTCTCAGTTAAACACAAGGAACAAAGTACATTACAGATAAACCTCTTGTCTTCTGTTCCCAGAAGTACGCAAGACAACCTTGGAATTCCTAACTTTTAATCATAAGCCAAATGCTTCATCATAAAAGGAAAATAATTTGACCTTCATCTGTTGGATTCAAGGTTCTAACATGGAGAAAAACATACTTGTCATTTATTGTACAAAAATTGTGCATTATTTCAAAAGTTAATTCATAATATAAAGCAGAATGCAAGTTTCTTAGGGACACAGACATTTTTTGTTTATATCTGTATCTATAATGCCTAACCCATTGACTTCCTTTCCCCAAGCACATGCTTAAACTGGTTTGTTATATTATCTATAAAAATGTTCATAACATGAATTTTAAGAGGAAAATATGAGGAAAAACATGTGCCCATTCAAAATTGAAAAAGATAAAAAGTAGAAAATTTGGCTATTATACCAGTATAAGTTTATGTTACTAGATGCTGAAACTAGGAAGCAATTTTCCATTTGAATATTAATGTATATTTGTTTTTATGATAAAACATAAATTAGTAAATAGTTGTATTTCTGGATAAACAGGCAAAATAAACTGTGCACACAATAATAAAAACACGGGTTGATTAGATCACAAACAAGTAATTTCCAAGAGAAAAGAAAAATGCCAGAATCAACCATTTATTTTCATTATAACTTTCAGAGTCTAAGGATAGAGATGGATATGACAAACTCTTGACCATACCCATCTTGAAACACTTTGGGAGCTTTCTATTGCCTCTAGCATTTAAGGCATTTTATAATTTGACTCCAAGTTTAATTTATTTCATTTCAACTCACCCACTCTCTGATTCATTCAAATTTATCACACTGCTATATATCTAATATATGATATTCCACCTCTCACCTTCACATTTTTACAATTCTCCCCTTATACCATGGAAAAGTCTCCCATTTTTTCTTTCTACTAGACTCAGTTCAGTTATTACATTCATTATCATAACTTTACTCTCTCAATCTTTTCTGAGAATTTTAACACCCCCAAGAATTGCATCAATATTCTCCTTTCATCACTATTAACTTGTCCTTTCTTCCTACCCTTCTCTCTCTCTTTCTGCATCTCTCAGTCTCTGTCACTTTCGCTCTTTGTTTCTCTCTGTCTCTACCTCTTACTGTCTTCCTTCCCTTCTCTCTACTTTCTTATTCCTTTCTCTTTCCATGTCTCTCCTTTTTTTATTACTTTCACCTTCCTAGGCAAGTCACCTAATTTCTCCCTAACTAAATTCCCCTATTTGTTAAATAGGAATGATATCCGTACCTCCAAGACTATAAAGATTTCCATAGAGATGAAACAAGATAGCAAATATAAAATGATTTGCAAAATCTCTTAAAGTGCTAAAGAAATACAATTATGATCTCATGTGATTTTACACATACACATGCATGCATCCAAATACATGTAGGTAAGAAATATAATTAAAATAATATAATGCAATGTGATATTATATTTTGTACTGCATTACTAAATACCATTAAATAATATTAATGATACTCTCTCTTTCAACATTCATCATTAAATTTTGACAGTGGTTCTTGATATAGGCTGGGAAGTTAGTTAAAACATAGAGCTCTGACGTATTGTATGAATTAGGACTATCTAAATCCCAACATGGATATAGCTTTATACAATTATTTAGTGACCCTGAAAGATTTTAAGTGATTTTGATGCTTTATCTACAGGCAATTTGTGTATCCCTGTCTGATATTTTTAATCATTTTTATTTTAAATTTGGGAATCTATTCACATAATTTCTCTAATAGATGATAACATACTTAACCCTTTAAAAGCTCCCAAAAACATCATTGATTTAGCATCAGAACATTCCTCAGAGAACATCTAGATTAATACCTTTATTTACATATAATGACACTGAAGCTCAGGAAAATTAATTTACCTATCTAAGGTCATATAGTTAAATCTCAGAAATAGAATCCAAATCCCAATCCACTCACCCCTATGTTCTTCCAATTTTTCCTGTATTAAGCCTAATTATAAATAATTGAAGTGGAGATTTACCACAAACAATGGAAGAGAAAATGAAAGTCATTTTACAGATCACTTAAATCTCTTTCCATAGAGCCTTACTTTCCTTCTACAGGAAAGTAATTATAATTAAGATGTCTTTAAAGATTATGTATCTTTACTGGAGGTATCAATTATGGGGAAACTATGTGTGGGTTGAAGGAATATCTTACATAATAAAAAAATAAATATAGTCATAATTTTTCATAGATGATATATAAGAATCACTATCAATGTTTGGGACCTTGGGGGAATGAATATAGTATACTTCTTGATATTCATAATTGTCCTTTTCATTCAGAAAATTATGTCATTTAACATCTTTGCCACCATTTTGAAATCTCCCATCCATGTTCAAAGCTTCTATTCATATTTTTAATCTCTTGGTTAGAACAGAACTGGCAGTCTTACACCATTACATATAAAAATCAGAGCCTGAATTTATGTTTTAAACAGAAGCTGTGAAAAACTGAAAAACCTCTTTGACAATAACATCTCCTTTTCTTTAAGATACCATATCTCAAGTCTTTTCACTGTGAAGAACAGGATTGAAGCCATAGACAAAAGCTATAAAGGAAAAGGAAGTGGGGGCAAAGTGGGTGTTTTCTGAGGGAAGGGAAGAGTGGAAGTTGCTCTTAAATGTGATATTTCTTAATCTTATTTCAGAAATGAGTTCCTTTTACCAAATTCATTCATTGTTTTAAGTAATAGTTGTTTTTCATATATTTGTCAATAATAAAATTTCTACATTTCAGTTCTATATATTTTTAGAGTTTGTTTATCCCCTTTTTTATTAAAATACAATTATATTCCAGACTGATTATATGCAGAATTATTCATTTTAAACCCATTAAAGGAAGCATGAATTAGTCAAAAAAGTCAGGAAAAGTCAAGAGTTGGAATCCAGACTGAATTATCTACTAATTGTGCCACATTAGGCAATCTGCTTAATCTTTGAGTAGTTTTTGTCGATTTCCATGGAGATTACTGTAGATTGTCATGGAGATAGCAGACCATGCTTATGTTCCCTAATGTGATCAAGTGAATCACTGCTGATGGATCTTCTGACCAAAAAGTGAAATCTATTATCACTCTAATCCATAGAATAATAAATTCATAAACAGAATTGAGCATATTTAACAGAAAATTAATACATACATAAAAACATAGAAAATGTGGAGAAGTAACAACAGCAGACCTTGTCATCACTGCTTTAAAAATTATTTTCACCAAAATAATTTTGAGTTATTATTTTCCTAATTTTATCAACTATACTTTTAACTTGACAACATGAACAATAAGGAATGATTCAAAATGAGGTGATACATTTTTGTGAGAGAAAGTGAAACCTAATTATTTGGACATCTAGAAGAGGAATTAAGGATCTTTAGCTTTGTGAAGGAAAGAATATTCAGAAGAGTTCTAAGAGAAATTTCAAATACTTCCTTGAATGCTTGTCACATTGAAGAGATTCTATGATGACTTAAAGGAAGGAAAAAAAATGATTGTAAAAAAGATTTATGTATAGCATAAGAAAGACTTTTATAAAAGTCAAATCTGGTGAAAAGAAGAGTGAGTGGCCTTTGTGAGATGAGTTATAATTGAGGTTTACAGGTATAAGTCATGGAACATAATCAAAGACATTGTAAAAGGGAGGTTAGCATCACAAAAGGAAAATTACAAAAACCCTAGGATTCATTCACTGCCTTAAAATTAATAAATTTATTTGTTGTTCCAAATACATACAAAGATAATTTTCAGCATTCACTTTTGTAAGATTCTGAGTTACAGATTTATCTTTCTCACTCTCCTTTCTCACCCCTCTCCATGACAGTGAATAATCCAATATGGGTTATACATGTATAAGTATATTAAACATATTTCAATATTAGTTATATTGTGATAGAAGAATCAGAACAAAAAAAACAGTCATGAGCGAGAAAAATGCTTAAAGCATAAAACAATTTTAAAAATAGAAAATAGTATGTTTTGGTCTGCATTCAGACTTCATGGTTTTTGTGCACTTGTGGATGGTGTGTTCCATCACATGTCCATTAAAATTGTCTTTGATCATTGTACTACTGAGGAAAGTGAAGTCACAATGTTTTACTTTCTATGTTGATGTTCTACTGGTTTTGCTCACTTCACTCAATATCAGTTTTGTAAATATTTCTAGGATTTTCTCCTATCTGCCTGTTAATGATTGCTTACAGAATCATAATGCTCCATTATATTCATATATCACAATTTATTCAGCCATTCCACAGCTGATGGACATTGCCTCACTTTCTAACTTTTGGACTTTATAAAGAAACTGCTGCTATGAATATTTCTACACATGCAGGTTTATTTTTTTACCCTTTCTGTATCTCTTTAGGAAATAGAACTGGTAGTTCTATAACAGGATCAAAGGATATGCACAGTTTGTCCTTTGAGCATAGATACAAAATCCTCTCCAGAATGGTGGGGTCAGTTCACAACTCTAACATGAATGCATTAATGTTCCAGTTCTCCCACATCCCCTCCAATATTGATCATTTTCATTTATTGTCATATTGACCAATCTGATAGTATGAGGTAATAACACAGTTTTTTTTTCATTTGCAGTTCTCTAGTCAATAATGATTTATGCCATTTTTTCATATCACTACAGATAGTTTTACTTTCTTCATTTGAAATTTGTCTATTCATTTGTTCTAACCACTTTTCAAAGGGGAATGCATTGTATTTTTATAAATTTGGCTCAGTTCTATAAACATGCATACATACACACACATAATTAAAAATTAGTCCTTTATCAAAAATATTAGCTGTAAAAAATTTTTCCATAAAATTCTGCATTAGGCTTCTTTTTTCCATCTCTGAATCAAAGATCATTTATTGATAACTTAGATTGTCTAAACATATATTGAATTCAAAAATCTGAATATGAGACCCCAAATTGAATTATTAATTACGATTTTCTTTCTTTTTTAAAAATTTATTTCATTATTTTCATCCTTTTGTATATGCATATTTCCAAGTTACAAAATTTCTCTTCTCCCTCCCTTGCCACCCCCACCCCCGAGAAGGGAATAATCAGGTTAGCCTTTTATATACTTATTTTGTTAAAAAATATTTACAGATTAGTAATTTTTGGCATGAGGAATTAGGATTAATGGAAAGAGATACATAAGAGAAAATTTCAGTTTCAGAAAGGTTGTTTTATTTTTTCTGTTTGTTTTGTTTTGTTTTGTTTTTCTTCTTCTGGCTGGAGATAATATAGTCCATAATCAGTCAAATACAGTTTTCCTAACTCTCTGGACTGTCAAAAAGAGTTCTTTCCATCAAGATTGTTCATCTCATAATGTTGTTGATATGTACATTTTTCTCTTACCTCTCTTCTGTTCCTTCACCATCAGATCCCGTAAGTCATTCCATGCTTCTCTAGGATCTGACCATTTATGTTTTCTTACAGAACAATAGTATTCCAGAGTATTCATGTACCATAATATTTTTACCCATTCCCCAGTTGATGGAGATCCTCTCAATTTCCAATTCTTTGCAATACAGAAAGAGCAGCTATGAATATTTTGGAACATATAGTACTTTCCTATTTTTTACAAGTTCTTCTGGATATTTTCCTAGAATTGGAATTGCTGGGGCAAAGAATGTGAACACTTCCATTGCTCTTTGGGCATAGTTCTATATTGCTTCCCCAGAAAGGTTGGATCCATTCACAACCCCACCAGCAATGCATCAATATTCTAGTCCTCCCATAACCTCTCCAACATTGACTATCCTCCCTTTTTCTCATCTGGGTTAATCTAACAGATGTCAGATGATACCTCATCGTGGTTTAATTTGCATTTCTCTAATCAATAGTGATTTATTCTGTAATTTTCTTTCTCCATTTTGAATCTTCTTGGTTTAGTTATCAGCAGAATATTTCTCCTATAAAAGGAATTTGACAGAGCTCCTTCTTCATCTATTTTTAAAGTACTTTATTATGGAATTGGAATCATTTTTTAAATGTTTGGTAGATTTCCCTAGCAAATCCATCTGACCCTGGATATTTTTTTTCATAGAAAGGTTATTTATGATGTCTTCAATTTGTTTTTTAATTAGGCTATTTAAGTATTTTATTTGCTCTCCTGTTAATCTGGATAGTTTATATATTTGTAAATATTCATCCATTTCACTTAGATTTACACATTTACAGGCATACCATTGGACAATAGCACCAAATTATTACTTTAAATTGAACTTCATTGATGGTAAATTCATCCTTTTCATTCTTGATGCTGGTTACTTGGGCTTCTTTCTTTTTCTAAATTAAATTACCTAATGTTTCATCAATTATCTTTTATTTATAAAACAAGCACAATTTTATTTAAATTAAATAATTTTCTAAATTCAATTTCATTAATCTCTCTTTTGATTTTGAGAATGTTTAATTTGGTATTTAATTTGTAATTTTATATTTTCTGGCTATTTTTACTTGTATGCCAAATTCATTGATCACTTCTTTTATTAATGGAAGCAACAGATCTAAAATTTTCCCTCAAGACTGCTTTGGCTACATTTCACAAGTTTGGGAACATTGTCTCATTATTGTTAATGTCTTGGATGAAATTTTGATATTTCTAAGATTTGTTGTCTATCTGACTTATTTTTTTTTAGGTTTTTGCAAGGCAAATGGGTTTAAGCAGCTTGCCCACACAGCTAGGTAATTATTAAGAGTCTGATGCTAGATTTGAACTCATATTTTTTAAAATTACATTATTTAGTTTCCAATTAAATTCTAGTCTATCTTCCAATGGTAATTTACTACACTTGATTATTACTATAGAATTAGAATCTGTGAAAGATACATTTAATGTTTCTGCATTTCTGAATATTATTTGAGGTCTTTGTATGCTACTTTTGTCATCTATATCATTTCTGTTTAGGATTGATATTACTTCATTTTTGTGGCACATTTTGGGAAGATATAGTTTCATTTCTTATCACTTAATTAGTTCTATTATTGCTTTGTTGAAAATCATTATTGATAAACCTGCTTTTTTTTTACTTCTGCTAAAGTTAATGGGTAAAAGAGAAAATATGTCTAAATGTGTTGAACTTTTTGCATAGGTGACAAGTACACTGATAAAAATGTATATTCCTCTTAATCCATTTTCTAAATATATATATATATATATATATATTATATAAAGCTAAATAGAATATTTGCACATCAATCAGGAGGTTCAAAAGACACATGAAAAGATCAAATAAATAAATAAAAAGTGGGGTGGTAAGAGCAAAAAAAAAAAACTGCTGCCCAACAAGTTGAAATTGGCTATATCCCAGCATGGGGGAAAAGATCCTCATAAATCTTGAGAATTGTAACTCTAACAGAGAGAATATAACTAGTCAGAAGTGATGGACATTCATGAGTTATCCATAACACTGCTATCCAATGGGATGTAACTGGCTTTAACCCCACTTGGGAGAAAGATTATAGTATCTCTCAAGAATTTTAACTCTATTAGATAGAATGTACTTAGCTAGAAGTGATGGATTCTCATAATTTTCTATGACTCAGAATGATTTTTAAAAACACTGCCTCCTTAAAAATGGGGACAGGAAGGAGATGGGAGGAGGGAGGGGTTTGAATGGGGTAAATCTCATTACATTAAGAGGTAAAATATACCTACGGTAATAGAGGGGAAGAAGGGAGGAGATGAGAAACACCTGAATCTTCTTCTCGTCAGACTTGGCTTAAAATTAACTTACACATACTTAATTAACTTAAAAAAACATCTAACCTTTCAAGTATTAAAAGGGAAAAAGGGGAGTGGGGACAGAGAAAGGGAAGGGGAGGGAGGGAAGGGGGACCTAACAAAAGGAAGGAAAGGGAAAAGGGAAAAAAGGGAAAGGGAAAAGAAAGGGGAGGGAGTGACATAGGAGGGCAAACACATGGAAGGGGGTAATATTCAGAAACAAAATTCTGGGGAATATGGATAAGGGGGGTAGAATGGGGAAAATACAAACAGAGGGAAGATAGCAAGTAGGGCAATAAAGAATTAGTAATCATAACTTTGAATGTGAATGGGATGAATTCTCCCTTAAAACATAAGCAAATAGCAGAGTGGATTAAAAAAACAACCCTACAATATGACTTCTCTCTCAACACACTCAATTTGGTCAATGTACAACATGGAAACAAAATAAAGACTGACAGATTGTTTTCCAGGGAGGGGTGAGGTAAGATTGGGAGAAAAATTTTAAAATTCAAATAAAATCTTAAAAAAAAGAAATAAGGAAGGAATTTAAAAATCAAGTGGAAAATTTGGGAGAGTCAATTAACACCTTGCAAAAATCAAACAAATCATTGGAAAATGCAATTGGACAAATATAAAATGAGAATAATTCTCTCAGATCCTCAATTGGGCAATGGCAAAAAGGAAATAATCTCTCAAAACCTCAAATGGCCAAATGGAAATCTCTTTCAAAAATAGAATTGACCAATAGGAAAAGGAGTTGGAAAAGATAAATGAAGAATGGAGTCTTTGGAAACTAATGACTTCATGAGACAGCAAGAGTCGGTTAAACAAAACTAAAAAATATAATTAATAGAAGAAAATTTAAAATACTTCATTAGCACAACCACTTACTTCGAGAATAGATAGAGGAGGGCCAATCTGAGAATTTTTGGACTTTCTGAAAACATTGAAGAGAAAAAAAAGCCTGGGTTAATACTATAGGATCTGGTGTTAAAAATTGCCTTGATATCATGGAACCAGAGGGCAAAGTAGTTATTGAAAGAATTCATCGATCCCCTCCAGATAGACATCCTAAAACAAAAACACCAAGGAATGTTGTGGTCAAATTCCAAAACTATCAGAGAAAAGAGAAAATCCTGCAAGCACCCAGAAAGAATCAATTTAAATACCACGGAGCCATAGCAAGGATTACACAGAACCTTACTGCATCAACATTAAGGTATTGAAGGGCCTGGAACAAGATATTCTGAAGAGCAAGGGAGCTTGGAATGTAGCCAAGAATCCACTATCCCACAAAGATGAGCCTTTTTTTTTTCAGGGGAAAAGATGGACATTTAAGGAAATGGAAGAATTCCCAAAATTCCTGATGGAAAGATCAGAGCTAAATAAAAAATCAGGACATCAAACAGGAGGTTCAAGAGACAAATGAAAATTAGAAAAATAGATTCAGAAGATATAATTTAAGGATTAGTGGTATAAATGAAAATCATAATAAAAAAAAAAACTGAACAACATTTTTCAAAAAATCATCAAGAAAAACTGCCCTGACATCCTAGAACCAGAGGGGAAAACAGTAATTGAAAGAATTCATGGTCAACTTCAGACATAATATGAAACAAACCACTTAAAAGAAATTTCATCAACAAAGGCAAGTAAAAGCTAGGAGAAGAATATCTACCAACAAGGTCTATCTCCAGGCATCATAGGTGAGCCAGGGATAGAGAGCAGAGAACCCAGAGCTGGCAGGGGTGGGATCAGATCCGGACTAACTTAAAATCAGTCATGGAGGCTGTAACTGTAGAAACTGTGGTCTGAGAGACGACTAAGCCACAGAAGCTTTGACTGTGGGAGCAGCGTTCCAGGGAGTTCCAGTGGGGCTGAAGGCAAGTTCTAGAACAGAGAGTTGCAGAGTATAGCTGGACACCTCTCCTCTCTACTCCACTGGTCTGGAGGACACTGGACTCCATACTTTCATTTCAGTTGTGTCTTCTTCCCAGAACAAACATAGTAACAGCCCCTGCCACCCACCCCCAGGTTCAGTCTTGGGCAGCAGAGGTCCCTCAGCTGAATAGGGAGATTAATATTCTTGCTCCAGGGCCCACTCCACATTTTTCAAGAATAAAATTATCCAGTAGCAACATCCACCTGCTCCAGGCCTAAGGAGAGGGCCTCAAATGAAGGTCACAAACACTCCAGAGAAAAAAACAGAACCCACTACTGGCCAGCCCACTTGGAGTTACGAAGCCAAATGAAAAAAAGCCTCTAGGGATCTCAACACCAAACCTCTGTGAACCAGCCCCTGAACCAAAACAAGAACTTAGGAAGATGAAGAAAGGCCACCACACTACCTAGAAAATAAAGACCCTAGCACAGAGAGATGTAGAACTTCAGAGGAGAATATGATTTGGTCTCCTGTCCAGGATGACTTCCTTGAAGAAATCAGGAAGGAGTTTAAAAATCAAATGAAAATAAAGAGAAAGAATTGTGTAGTCTGAACAAATACCAAAGACTATTGCCTAAATTTAGAAAAAAATACTATCATAATAGGTAATTTTGTTATCTCTTATACTTTATTTTTCTTCCTTAAGGATATGATTTCTCTCTCATCACATTCAACTGAGATCAGTGTATACAATGGAAACAATGTAAAGACTAACAGAATGTTTTCTGTGGGGGGTTGGGGGAGGGAAGCAAGAATGGGGGAATACTGTAAATCAAAATAAATAATTTTTTTCTAAAAAATATACCTTAAAAAAGGAAAAAAATTTGGGAAAAGAAACCCGAGAATATTAACACCTTACAAAAAAGAAAATAAATCCTTGGAAAATACAATTGGACAAATGCAGAAGAAATTAATTCCCTCAAAAATCTCAATTTGACAAATGAAAAACTCCTTTGAAAATAGAACTGAAAACTTGGAAAAGAAGTTGCAAAAGGTAAATGAAGAAACTTCTTGTCTATAAAAAAATAGTCTGTGGAAACTAATGACTTCATGAGATGTCGAGAATTTGCTACACAAAATGAAAAAAATAAAAAAAAATAGAAGGAAATGTAAAATACTACATTGGCAAAAGCACTGACCTTGAGAATATATCCAGGAAAAATAACCTAACAATCAATGGGCTCTCTGAAAATATTTTTTTAGGCTTTTGCAAGGCAGTGGTTTTAAGTGGTTTGCCCAAGGCCACACAGCTAGGTAATTATTAAGTGTCTGATGCTAGTATTGAACTCAGGTCCTCCTGACTTCAGGGCCAGTTCTCTATCCACTGTGCCACCTAGCTGCCACAGCCACCTAGCCACCACTCTGAAAATACTGAAGAGAAAAACAAAACCTGTACTTAATATTACAGGATTTAGTGATAGAAAATTTCCCTGACATCATGGAAACAAAGGGCAAAATAGTTGTTGAAAGAATACATTGATTCCCCCCTCTGGAAAGGGATCCAAAAATGAAAACACCAAGGAATCTTTGGCCAAATTCCAGAACTATCAGATAAAGGAGGAAATCCTGCAAGCATTCATAAAGAAACAGTTTAGATACCAAGGATCCATAATGAAGGACCTGGCTGTATCAACATTTAGGAGTAGAAGGGTCTAGAATGCAATGTTCTGAAGAGTAAGGGAGCTTTGAAAAAAGCCAAGAATTCCCTATCTGGTGAAACTGAACTTTCTCTTCCAGGGGAAAAGATGGCTATTAAATGAAATAGGATATTTTCAACTTTTCCTGAAGAAAAGACTAGACCTAAATAGAAAATTTGGACTTCAAACAAGAGAGTTAAGATATCAATGAAAAGGTTAAAAAAGGGCAAAGAAAAAAACTACTATCCATTAAGATGAAACTGCCTATATCTCCATTTGAGGGAAATCCTCTAAAGACTCACAAGAATTGAACTATATTTAAGAGAGTATACCTAGTCAGAAATAATGATCACTCATGTCTTAACTGTGAAACAAAGAGAATTATTTAAAAACAATATTTCCTTAAAAAGGGGGACAGCAAAGAGACAGAAGTTAGAGAAGATTGAATGGGTTGAATCACATTACATATAGAGGTACAAAGGACCAATTGCAATAGAGTGTAAGAAGGGAGTAGGTGAGAACCACCTGAATCTTTTTCTCATCATATTTGGCTTAAAGTAAAAATAAACACACTCAGTAACGTTAAGAAATTTATCTTACTTCCCAAGTGTTATATGGGGAAGGGAGAGGAAAAGAGGAACTAACAGGAGGAAGGGAAGGAAGAAGGGGCAAAGGGAGAGGAGAAACAAAGGGGAAGGGGTAGATATAATTGGGAAAGCACCATGAAGAAAGTGGTATTCAGAAATCAAATCCTGGGGAATATAGATAAAGTTAAAAAAAAGTGAAAAATTGAAATAAAGGGAAGAAAGCATGGAAAGCAATAAAGAGTTTTTAATTATAACTTTAATGTGAATGCCATGAACACTCCCATAAAATGCAGGTGAATAGCAGAGTGTATTAAAAAATCAGAATCCTGCAATATGCTGCTTAGAAGAAACTCGTTTGAACCAGAGAGATACACAGAGGCTAAATGTAAAAGGATGGAACAAATTATATTTTGCTTCAGCTGATTTGAATAAAGCAGGGGTAGCAATCCTTATCTCAGGCAAAGCAGGTGAAAAAATAGATGTCATTATAAGAGATAAGGAAGGAAACTATATCCTCCTAAAAGGTGCCTTGGGCCATGAAATAATTTCAATACTAAATATGTCTCTACCAAGTGGTAGTGCATCCAAATTCTTAACAGAGAAGTTGAATGAGTTATAGGAAGACAAAGACAGCAAAACTCTACTTTTGGGAAATCTCAACCTCCCACTCTCAGATTTAGATAAATCTAACCATAAAATAAACATGAAAGAAGTTAAGGAGGTAAATAGATTAGAAAACCTAGATGTGATAAACATTTGGAGAAAATTGAATGGAGATAGGAAGGAATAAACTTTTTTTCTGCAGTACATGGCACTTACACAAAAATTCACCATGTACTAGGGCATACAATCCAATTAATCAAGTGTAGAAAGGCAGAAAGAGTGAATATATCCTTCTCAGATAATAATTCAATAAAAATCACATGCAATAATGGGACAGGGAGATATAGACCTAAAACTAATTGGTAACTAAATAAACTCATTTTAAATAATGAATGGATCAAACAACAAATTATAGAAAGAATTAATGATTTCATCCAAGATAATGACAATAATGAAATAACATACCCCAACTTATGGGAAACAACCAAGGCAGTTGTCAGGGGATATATTATATCTTTAAATGCTTAGACAAATAAATTAGAGTAAGAAGAAATCAATGAACTATACATGAAACTAAAAAAAAATAGAGAAATAACAACTTAAAACCCAATAAATAAATATCAAATTGGAATTTCTAAAACTTAAAGGAGAAATTAATAAAATCAAGAGCAAGAAAACTATTGAACTAATAAATAAAATAAAGAATTGGTTTTATGGAAAAAACAATAAAATTGATAGACCTCTGTTTAATTTGATTTTAAAAAGAAGAAAACCAAAATGCTGATATAAATGAAAAAGGTGAACTCACCACCAATAAGGAAAAATTAAAGTAAAAATACAAAATTATTTTATGGAACTATATGTCAATAAATTTGATAATTAAATGAAATGGACATTTTACAAAAACACAAATTGCCCAGATTAAATGAGGAAACCAAATGCCTAAAGAACCCTATCTCAGAAAAATAAATACAGCAAGTCATTATTGAATTCCCTACAAAAAATCTGTAGGGCTAGAGGGATTCACAAGTGAATTCTTTCAAATATTTAAGGAATAATTGGTTTCAATTCTATATAAACTCTTTGGAAATATAGGTGAAGACAGAACTCTGCCTAACTCTTTCTATGGCACCAATATAGTGCTGCTACCTAAACTAGTAAGAGTCAAAATAGAGAAAGAAAATTATAGAGATATTTCCCTTATGATGGGAAATTCAATCATCTCAAATAAAAACTTAGCAAAATGATGACAGCAAGTTATCACTAGAATAATACACTATGACCAAGTAGGATTTATCCCAGGAATGCATGCTTGGTTCAATATTAGAAAAACTTCTAATATTATTAATTATATCAATAAAAAACTATCAGAAATCACATGGTTATATCAATAGATGCAGGAAAAGCCTTTGACAAAATACAGCATCAATTCCAACTAAAAACACTGGAGGAGTAAGTGGATTGAACAATCCATTAGAATAATAAATAGTATCTATATGAAAGCTTCAACAAGTATTATATGCAATCTAGATAAGCTAGAGGAATTCCCAACACGATCAGGGTCAAACAAGGATTCCCATTATCACTACTACTATCCTATATTGTACTAGAAATGTTAGCCTCAGTAATAAGAGAGATGAAAAAAATGATGGAATTAGAATTGGGAAGGAAGAGATAAAATTCTCACTCTTTGCAGATGACATGATAGGATACCTGGAGAATCCCAAGAAATCATCTAAAAAAAATAGGAGATACAATTAGCGACTTTAGCAAAGTCACAGGATATAAAATTGACCCTCATAAATCCTCAACATTTCTAGACATGTCTAGCAAGATATAGCAGAAAGAACTAGAAAAAGAAACCCCATTCAATGTAATTTCAGGCAATATAAAATACTTGGGAGTCTACCTGCCAAGGGAGACTCAGAAACTCTATGAAAACAATTAGAAAATACTCACTGAATTAAAATCAGGTTTAAATAACTAGGCAAATATCGACTGCTCTTGAATAGGCTGAGCTAGCATAATAAAAATGGCAATTCTACATAAAAACTACTTATTAGTGCCATACCAATCAAAATTCCAAAAAAATTGCTTTGATGAGTTAGAAAAAATTGTAATGAAATTCATATGGAGAAATAAAAAAATCAAGAATTTCCAGGGATTTAATGGGAAAAAAAGTACAAAAGAAGGTAGCTTAACCCTAGCAGATCCAAAATTATATTATAAAGCATCAGTCATCAAAACTGACTGGTATTGGCTAAGAAGTAGAATGGTACATCAGTGGAATAGGCTAGATGCAATAGTAGGAAATGATTATAAGAATATACTGTTTGATAAACCC
The DNA here is from genome assembly GCF_037893015.1 of Macrotis lagotis. Lineage (NCBI taxonomy): Eukaryota > Metazoa > Chordata > Mammalia > Peramelemorphia > Peramelidae > Macrotis > Macrotis lagotis. The sequence goes on along the minus strand of NC_133661.1, from coordinate 65,621,406 downwards.
AAAGAATCCAACTTTTAGGATAAAAGTGAGAAATTTTGCAAAAAAATGGAAGTTAATATGGCAGAAACTTGTATTAGACCAACACTTTATAATGGATACAGGATTTAGACAAAAAAAGATCATATTATAAGCAAAGTAGGAGATCAAGGAATACACTAACTTTCAGATCTATGAAAAGAGAAGCAGTTTATGACCAAGGGAAGAGATGGAGAACATCATTATAAACAAACTGGATAATTTTGATTACATTAAATTAAAATGGTTTTTTTTGCAGGTAAAACCACTGTTACAAAGATCAAAAGAAATATAGTAAATTGGCAAACCATTTTTACAACTAGTATTTCTGACAAAGGACTCATTTCTAAAATACACAGAGAACTCTGTTAGTTATTAAAATAAAAATAAGCCATTCCCCAATTGACCAATGGTCAAAGGATATGAAAAGGCAATTTTCAGATGAGTAAATCCAACCAATTCATGGGCATATGAAAAATTACTCTAAACCATTGCTTATTAGCAAAATGCAATTTAAAATGTGGTACTAACTCACACCTCTCTGACTAAACAATATGACCAGAAAGGACAATGAACAATGTTGGAAGATATGAGGGAAATCTGGAATATTAATACATTATTCGCAGAGCTGTGAACTAATCCACCTTTTCTGGAGAGTAATTTGAAATTATGCCCAAAGGCAATAAATGTGTACATACCCTTTAATCCAGCAAAACCACTACTAGGTCTATCCCCTGAGAAGAGATCATGAAGAAGGGTAAAAACATCACTTGCACAAAAGTATTCAAAGAACCCTATTCAAAGAATATTTTTGTGGTGACAATGAATTGGAAATTGAGTGAATGTCCATCAAGTGGGGAATGGGTGAATAAATTGTATATGTTATGGAACACTATTGTTCTATTAGAAACCAGAAGGGATGGGAATTCAATGTTGTTTATTATTCTAATGGATTGTTCAATCCATTTATTCCTCTAGTATTTTTATTAGGAATGGATGCTGTATTTTGTCAATGGATTTTCCAGCATCTATTGATATTGGAAGGTCATGCATGAACTGATGCTGAGTGAGATGAGCAGAACCAGAAGAACACTGTACACTGTAACAACTATATGGGGTTGATGATCAATCTTAATGCATTGTTCAAACATCAGTACAACAATCAGGGCAATTTTGGGGCATCTGTGATGGAGAATATTCTCTGTATCCAGAGAAAGAATTGTGGAGTTTGAACATAGCCCAAACACTATTAACTTTAATTAAAAAGTTATTTTAATATGCAATTTTGATTTTTCTTATACTTTATTTTTTCCTTAAGGATATGATATCTCAACACATTCAACTTAAATCAATGTATAGCATGGAAACAATGTAAAGACTATCAGACTACCTTTGTGGGGGGTGGGGGATGAAGGGACGGAGATTTGGGCTAAAATTGTATAATTCAAAAATAAATTAATTAATTAAAAACTTTAAAATAAGGTGACTCACATTTTTCCTGATGAAAAGGCCAGAAGTGAATATCACATTTTATCTTCAATCTTGAACATCAAGAGATACATAAAAAAGGAAACAATGGAAAAGAAAATGATTGTTAATAATCCTTATAGCTCTTGATAACTATGCCTCTATTAGATGAATACACTTATAAGGTACAAACATAAGTTGTTTTTGATAAGATGGTATAAAAATAGGACATAAAAAAGATTGTACTGGGAAAAGAAGAAAGGGGAGGCAGAATGAGACAAATTCAATCACAAGAAAAGTTTCAAAGGATCTATCAGTGTAGATGGAAGAAGGGAAAGGTGAGAATTACTTGAATCTTATTCTCATCAGTTTTGCCTCAAAGAGGGGATTACAAATATGTTGAGTTTAGATATTTATCTTCCCTTATAGAGAATTAGAATTGGAAAAGGGAAGAATGGAAGGAAGGGAAGAAGGGACAGGAAATGTCATGGAAAAAGAGAAAGAAAAGTGAGGAGGGCTAATAGAAGGGAGGGTATTTTAGGGAGGTGGCAATTAGAAGCAAAATGCTGTTGAGGAGAGATAGGATGAAAAGAGAAAGAAAAGTATAAATGTAGGAAAGATAGGATGAAAGGCAATTATATCCATGCATGTGAGTAGGATTAACTCTCATAAAATGAAAGCAGAAAACAGAATGGATTAAAAACCAGAATCCTACCATATCTTGTTCACACGAAACTCATCTGAAGCAGAGAGATACACACAGACTAAAGATAAAAGGTTGGATAAGAATATATTATGTTTCATCTAAGCGAAAAAAACATTTAAGATAGAAATCTTTACATTCAGATAAAGGAAAAACAAAAATAGTTTTCATTAAAAGGAATAAGGAAGAATACATATCTTCCTCAAATGTACTATATACAAAGAAATAATATCAATGTTAAATATATATCCACCAAGTGATATGGCATCCAAATTCTTAGAGGAGAAAATAAATGACTCACAGGAGGAGATAGACAACATATATACTACGGGAAGGTCTTAAAGTCATTCTCTCAAAATTAGATAAATCTAACCACAAAATAAACAACACAGAAGTTAAGAGTATGAATAAAATTTTAGAACAGCTCAATAATGATAGAACAATGGAGAACATGATAAGCAGCGAGAAGGTAAAAATTATGTTCATGAACTAAGAGGCAATCAATTGTAGCATTATTTTTACAGTATTTAGAGTGAACAGAGACATATGACTCAGAATGGAAACTAAATCAAATCATGGAGGACCTTTTAGAATTTAATATTTCTTAAGCTATGCCAAAAGTATGGAATAATTTGGAGAAAAATGACATGATATGTAAATAAATTATCTAGGAATTTATTGGCATCACAAGGCACTCCAGATAATGTAAATATAAACTAGAATAATGAAAATTAGAGGAAAAATAATGTAGTCAATGACATGAAGTTCCACTAGATTGCCACTGAGTGGACATTAGAATTGTTAGAAGGAAAAACTATTTTTTTAACTTACTGAGTGACTGAATAGAGGAAAATCAGTGTTATTATGCTAGTATAATGTTATGAGGAAGAGTTGGTTTTTCTTTGGTTATTACTGTTGTTTGTATTTGGGATGGATAAGTGAGGATTGTAAATTCTCTTTGAGATATTTTTCAAATATTGGTGGACAAATATTACAAACAATTGGAAAAGATAAATTCATACTCAAAAAAGAATATCTGCTGGGGGGAACGAGAGGAAGACTTGGGATTTTTGCATGATTAAATGATTCTTTGAATTGTAGCATTAATGATAACTCTAAAGAAGAGAGAAAAAATAAAGAAAATGGGAATATAATTTAGAAACTATAATCATTCCCCTCTCAGAGATAAATATAGATTTAAAGATAGAAATATATTTGCATAAATTTATATGTGTGCATGTGTATAAATTCATATGCTCTCTCCTAATATGCAATTCTCTTCTCTAATGACCATGTATGTTCTCAATATGGTATCTTTCAATTATGCAGACCAACAATTCCTTTATAACTGAGAGTTAATAATGTCACCAGAAGAGTATTCATTTTTTTAGGAACAAAAATGCATACATTAAATTGTACTTGGTATGGAAAGCATCCTAAAAAAATTGTAATTTCTTTGAAATGAATATTATCTTTTTTAGGTTTTTTTTTTGCAAGGCAAATGGGGTCAAGTGGCTTGCCCAAGGCCACACAGCTATGTAATTATTAAGTGTCTGAGACCAGATTTTAACCCAGGTACTCCTGACTCCAAGGCCGGTGCTTTATCCACTACGCCACCTAGCCGCCCCATGAAATGAATATTATTTTTTAACAAAATGATTCATTTTATTTTATGACTGAAATCATTATTTTCAATTATAGCACATGGACGAGATATCAACTAGAGAAATTCTTATCATATTTTATAGAAGTATGTCTTTATGAAAATCTTTTGTTTGGTGGGACCCTGAAGCATATGATTTTATGAATGTATGACATTTTTCTACATTTCATATATTTTCCATCTGTGTGTGTGTATGATTTACCCTTTCTTACAGATATTTCTACGGAATAACTGTTTGAGCCTTATCATGTGGATATAAAGAACTATTTACTAATACATGATCCACTAAAACCACTTAGAACAAAATCGTGAGACTTCTGAATATCTTGCTCTTATATTTCATTCTATAACTGAGACATCTGAATGTAGTTTGAATGCCAGTAACTGAGAATATTTACATATTACAAACACAAATTGAAATGTACCAAACCAAAATTAAAATGATGTATTTCTATACTGGAATCTAATTCTGATGCACATTTCTATTGTAGAATATAAGGCAAAAGGTCAAGTGACTTTGAAAGTTTACATTTTTTTAACCCTGTACTTGATTTTGCATTTCAATCCCATTCTCTTCTTGGTTCAACTTCATTTGTGACACTTGGATCTAGGAGACCAAGGAAGAATAGCTTGTTCTTCAACTAACACAAAGTTATATATTCTCAATCTAAGAAAATAAATATATAAGACAATGAAAGGACACTTTATTATTTAAGGAAATTATAATATTGGTTGATTTTTTCCCTTTTACCTTTTAAATTCATTGGCAGATGAATTTCTATAGATGCCTATATATAAAACCTCAAAATAGACACCATCAAGAGAAGTCTCAAGGAAAAGAGATTATTATTATTTGAGAAACAAAAGTCTTGCAGAGGAAAAATCATGAGATAAGAGTCAGCAATAAAACACTTATATACATGAGTTATATATATGACATATATGTCAAATACATGACACACATGCATATATTTGTGCATATATGTTTATGTGTAGTGTAGTATTTTATTTATGATATATGCACATTTTTATATGCATACATAAATACATGGAAGTATGTATATGCATGCAATTTCTACAGACAGAAAAAGAAAGTCTTATGTCAGGTTATAAATGAAAAGAACTTGAGGATCTATTACCAGGGGAATTCTTTTGGATATAATCTCTTACTAGAATATGACTTTAGATGGTTAGAACAAGTGTGTGCTAAAACCAATTGGAACTGGTTCACAATTGTTGAGTTTCTGTGTGAGGATTTCTACTTCAGGAATAAGCAAATAATATAAATCAGGACTAGATTTTATTGCTTTACTGATTCTCTAGATTTAAGAAAGTGATGGAGAAAATGTTCATAATGCAGATGGTACTTAAGAGTGTGTCATGTAAACTTTTTACATTTTCTTGAACCAAGGATAGCTTTCTTTATTAAAAATTGATCTTGGTAGGTGGGAAAACAACAAAGGAATGGAATTTGAAGTTCACATGGGGAAGGGTGGCTATATGGAAATGAGAAAGCATGGCAGCTGGGGAGGCCCTGCCTAGGATTAATCTTGTGCAAATGATTTTTTTTATACATTACTAAAATATTCTTGTTTAAGAACAAATATAATACTCACCCCCCAAAAAAAAAATCATAGGCCCTCATGATCAATAAAGTAAAGGAAAGAGATAACAAATAAGAATTTTTAAAAATGTGCTTCAGTCTGTGTTCCAAAACCACCAGCTCTGATATGGTTGGATCATATTCTTTATAAGTCCATCACAAAAGCTACTTCCATATTTTTCCACTATTGCCAATGCTGATCACAGCTCCCTCCATTTATACCTCCCCACTGCATTATACTATATTTTCTCTCTCCTTTCACTTTGACCCTCTTCTTAAATGTTCTGTAGGGTAGCTGAATGGTGCAGTAGACTGATCACCAGCCCTGGGGTGAAGAGGCCCCAAGCCCACATACCACCCCTAAGGCCCAGCAACCACCCGGCCCTGTGGTCCTGGCCAGGGCATCCAATCCCAGGCTGTTGCAAGAAGTAAAAAATTAAAATGTGTTATATCTGACCACTCTCCTCCATGGTCCACCCTCTCCTCCATCACTCACATCCCCCCTTCCCTCTGTCCCCCTTCTCTCCTTTTAATTCTAGATGTCTATACCCCATTGAGTATATATGCTATTTCCTCTCCAAGCCACCTCTGATGAGAGCGAAGGTTCCCTCATTCCCCCTCACCTTCCCCCTTCCATATCATTGCAATAGCTTATTGCAATAAAAAAATTCTTATTATATATGAAATGTCTTAGTCTATTCCACCTCTCCTTCCTCTTACTCCCATTACATTTCCCTTTTAGCCATTGACTCCAGTTTTACAATATATTATATCTTCAAATTCAGATCTCTCCTGTACTTTATCTATAAAAGCTCCTTCTACCTGTTCTATTAAATGAGAAGTTTCACATATGTATTATCAGTATCATTTTTCCGTGCAGGAATACATGCAGTTCATCACTATTAAGTCCCTCATATTTTACCCTTCTCTTCCACTCTCTATGCTTCACTTCAGTTCTGTATTTGAAGATGAAACTTTCAGTTCAGCTCTGGTTGTTTCAACAGGAACAATTGAAATTCCCTTGGTTCATTGAAAGTCCATCTTTTTGCCTCTTCCATGATGCTCACTTTTGCTGGGTAGTTGATTCTTGTTTGCATTTGGACCTCTTTTGCCTTCCAGAATATTATATTCCAAGCCCTATGAACCCTTATTGTAGTTGTTGTCATTCTGACTGCAGCTCCACAATATTTGAATTGTACCCTTCTGACTGCTTGTAATATTTTCTCTTTGATTTGGGAGTCCTGGAACTTGGCTACAATATTCCTCAGTTAGTTTTTTTTTTAATCTCTTTCCAGGGGAGATTGGTGGATTCTCTCAATTTCTATTTTGCCCTCTGCTTCTATGATACCTGGAAATTTTCCTGTAGGAACTCTTTAAAAATAAGGTCAAGGCTCTTTTTTCTGATCATGACTTTCAGGTAACCCAATAATTTTAAAATTATCTTTTCTGAATCTGTTTTCCAGATCAGTTGTTTTTTTCAATGAAATGCTTCACATTTTCCTTATAATTTTTCATTTTTTTTGGTGTTGAAGTATTATGTCTTGACTTCTCATAAAGTCAACAGCTTCCTTTAGCTCCATTCTACATCCCAAGGATTTGTTTGCCTCAGAGAGCTTTCTTATCTCTTTTTCCATATGTTTTTAAAGCCTACTTCTCCTCAAAAACATTTTGGATTGTTTTATCCATTTGAATTATGCTGGTTTTTAACATGTTAATTTCTTCAGTATTTTTTGTATTCCTTTGACTAAACTGCTGACTTCTTTTTCATATTTTTCCTGCATCTCTCTCATTTCTTTTACCAATTTTTCTTACTTGATTTTCAAAATCTTTTTTGACTTCTGTCATAGCCTGAGCCCAATTTCTGTTTTACTTGGAGTCTTTAGACACACAATCTTGTATTTCCTCATTTTCAGATTGAGTTTGTTCATCCTCCTTGGGATCATAGACAATGTATTTCTCAATGGTGTTCCTCTTTTTTCTTTGTTTACTCATTTCCCCAGACTGTGCCTAGTTTGGGGGTTCTTCCTCAGCTACTGAGTATTATTGGGACACCTCCCAAAGGAGCTCAGTGTGTGAAGTTCTGTCTTCCCTCCTGGTCTGTGAGTGATGACAAATGCACCCCTCTGCCCTGGACTGAGGTGGGGGGCACTGCTGTTCTATGGGGGGCCTAGACTGTGATCAGGATCTGAATGTGGTCAGAGCCCCAGAGTCCTGTTCCAGATACAGAGGGAAGACCTCAGAAGTCTCTCTCCACTCCCCTACCTTTGGTAGGCTGAGTACTTAAGTCTCAGTTGCTTGCAGGTTCATGCTTCCTGACTCCACGTGCTTCCCTTTCCTGGATCTGGGCTGTGGTGGCTACCACTACCCATTGAGTGCCCTGAGGGCTTGGCTTCACGTGCTCTCTCTGGCAGATGTCCCCTTGCTGTTCTTCCAAGTTGGATCCTGTGCTTCGCAGGGTATCGGTCAGGAAACTTCCCCTTCTGCCTGAGCCACAGCTCCCAGGGACCATGGAGCTGCCTCCATGAGGCCGAAATTCCTTTACTGTGGCTGGCCACCCCTCTAAGCCCATGGAGCGGAGCCTTTCCACTATTTTCCATTTTACCTTGGTCTGGAGAATTGCCTCACTGGATCCCTCTGTGGGTTCTGTCTCAAAAATTTAGTAAGAGTCATAATTTTATGATTTTTGAAATATTATGGAGAGAGAACCTAAGAGTGGCTCTTCTCCTGTCACCATCTTGGCTCCACTCCCATGTATATTGTTTTACTGGATCAGTTATTAAGTATTCAACAAAATCATAATGTCTTAATTAAAAGAAAAGGGAAGGTAAGGAGGGATTGGGGTGGGAAAATATCATTGTCTATTAAACTGACATACTCATTAGGTAATCCATAATCTGCAGCAGAGAGTTATGTCTCCAATATTTGGTTAAAATTAAATGGGGAGATGGGATAAATGATATATCATCAATGGTGTATATAATACAGCACATAGGCATGATGAAGAAATGGGCAGAAAGTTTGGGAAATACATAATTAACCTGACAGAGAAACATGCTATAATAATCATGAGTGACTTCGATTGTCTACTCATCTCCTTGAGTTTCTCTCTCTCTGTCTCCATCTCCCTGTGACTTTGGCTCTGTCTCTATTTGTGTCTCTCTTTCTGTTTCCCAGTAAAAGGGAAATGTTTAGGGGCAGCTAGGTGGCACATTGGGTAGAGCACCTGATGTCAAAAGGACCTGAGATAAAAAAAAGAATTGAAAAATCAAATAGAAAATTTTGGAAAAGAAATGGAATGTATGCAAGATAGAGTCCACAACGTGGAAAAGGGAACACAAAAATGGACTGAAGAAAATAATTCATTTAAAAATGAAATTGGGGAAAAAGGAAAAAGAAAGCAACTTTTTTGAATAAATGGGAAAAAATAAGTTAAAAATTCATTTGGACAAATTAAAGAGAAAGCAATTCTTTAAAATAGAATGGAGGTGAATAGAAAAGCAGATTCAAAAGCTAACTGAAGCAAATATTTACTTAAAAATTAGTATTAAGCAAGGGGAAGATAATGACTTTATGAAACATGAAGTTAAACCAAACTTAAAATGAAAAAAAAATAGAAGAAAATTCAAAATAACTCATTGGAGAAACAACTAACATGGAAAATAAATCTAGAAGAAAAAATTTAAGATTTTTTGGAGTACTTAAATTTCATGATGAAAAAAAGAGCCAGGACAAGAAATCATTAAGAAAAAAATGCCCTTATATACTAGAACCAGAGGAAAAAATTGTCATTGAGATAATTTACAAGGAGCTTATGATCATGAAAAAGGATAGAGAACATTATAAAATGCAAAATCCAGATAAAATATTATATTAATTTAACTTTTTCCCACAAATCATAAAATTCAACTAAGATTAAATGGAATGAAGTTAGATGAGAAAGAATTTTTTAGAATTGATGTTTTATTTTATTTTTCCAACTATATGTTATGAATGTTTTTAACATTCTTCCACATGTACATGCATATTTTTAAGTTACAAAATTACCCTCCACACTTCATTCTCACCCCCTCCCCTAAACAGCTAACAAATGAATACTGTACATAGACATTTATGTTTAACATGTTTAAGGATTAGGCCTTTTCTATATTAGAAATTGGGATTAAGGGAAAAGAGAGAAAACCATGAGATAGGGAAGAGAAACATGAGAATTTTTTTACAATTTCATTTAGATTTGCTAGACTTTATTTTGTTTTGTTTTTCATCATCTGGATGTGTATAGCATCATCTACAGTAGGTCTCCTATCTCTGAACTTCTGAGAGGAACTGCATGCATCAAGGTTGATCAATTCACAAAGTTATTGTTGATGTATATAATTGGTTTTGGTTCTCCTCCCTTCACTAGCATTACAACTGGTCATTCATTCCAGGCTCCTCTAGAATCCAACCATTCATAATTCCTTATGGGCATCCCCTTGATTTCAACTCTTTTAAAAAGATGTCATTTCCTTCCTTATTCCTTTAAATGACATCTATTTTTACTTTTGCTTTATCTAAGATCAGGATCATTACTCTTGATTTTTTTTTACTCTGAAAAACATAATATATTTTGCCTTTTACCTTTACCCTCTGTGTATCTATCTGCTTCAACTGTGTTTCTTATAAACAACATATTGTAGGATTCTAGTTTTTAATCCATTTTTCTATCTGATCCTGCATTATGAGTGAGTTCATCCTATTCACATTTACAGTCAAGATTATTAATTTTGCATTTCCTTACATGCTCTCCTTCCCAATTTACATTTTTCTCTTTCCTTTTATTCAACCTCACTAATGTTTTATTCCCTTTGCCCTGTAACTTTTCTTTTGAAATTTAATTTTCAATTTATTTTCACTTATACCATTACCTTTTCTTTTATCAGTCCCTCTTTTGTTTTTCTTTCATTTCCCACCCTTCCACTTACCTGTGAAGTAGGATACATTTTTAAATTCAAATGAAATATATATCTTATTCCTTCCCTAGACAAATTTATTGAATACTATTTACTCAGTGTTTAACACCCTCCTTTAATTCCCTCTCCTATTTTGGGTCTCTCTTGCCTCTTCACTACTAATGTCTAGCTTTCTCTTTTTTATGTTTTTATTGTTGTATTCCTGCCTTTTACTAAAGTCCCTATATTCCTTTTAGCTGATCTGATATATATACTTTTAAAAGTAAATCAAAAATCTCACTCAAAGGTTGATAGATTGATTACTTGATTGATTGAAAAGCAGCATTGCCTCAAAGTAACTAAGTATACTTCTAGTCTTCTGTCTCATTAGAAATACAGTTCTCAAGAGTCATGAATTACATTAAATTATAATCTCTTTATACCTTACCCCTGTTTAATTACCCTCCATGTTTTCTCATGGGCCAAAGCATCAAGCAAAACTACATCACTTCATGAACCATTTGTATCCCATCCCCAAGCATATTCTCTCCCACACTCCAGATAAGATCACTTCCTAATTTTTTTATGTCCAACCCTTCTAAGTATGTTCCCAAGCTCAGTCCCTTTGGTACTGCAAACCTCTAAATATCTAGTAATGTAAATTAACTTTTGATTTAATTTCATGTTGAAACTCTAAGACCTGCTGTATCCTGAAGGATTCTCTTAAGAAATTTACATTTGATTGTATGGAAAGAAAGACACTGAACTGGCTCAGGACCACCTAGAGTAAGATGATTTCATCAGAGAAAATGTTGAGTTCTATGAGCAAGACAGAAATAAAGTAGGTCAAAGGAAACATGAGACACAGAAGTTTAGAGTAAACATTACAGATTTTCAACTTGTCAGTTTATCTCAAACATAGTGATGTCACTTTGCTCATCTTCAATAGAAAAATCAAACATACCTATATCCTCTAAAATCAGTCTTTTCAACTATATTCAACAGTTTAATTATCCTTAGAGAAATACATTTCTCAAGTGTTACAAGTTTTATCTTCCCTTGTAGAGTTGTATACAATTTTATGTTCTTGACTAACATTTGTTTTGACTTTTTTCCCCTTAACTTTTACCTTTTAATACAATTCTTGAGTCTTGTTTTTGGTGATTGAATTCTCTTTTTTGGTTCTGGTCTTTTGATCAAGAAATTCTGGAAGTCCTCTCTTTTGTTGAACAATCATGTTTTCCCCTGACAGTATATGCTGAATTTTGCTAAATTGTTGGTTCTAATACAAGGTCCTTTACCCTGCAAAATATGGTAACCCAAGTCTTACAGTTCCTGAGTGCTGAAGCTGATAAGTCCTGTGTAAGACTGATTGTATTTCCTTCATATTAAATTGTTTCTTTTTTGCTGCTTGCAGTATTTTCTCCTTTATTTGAGAATTCTGTGATTTGGCTATGATAATCATTGGAAGTTTTATCCTGGGTTCTCTTATTCATACATTATCTCTTCTGGTTGCTTGCTTTTCCTAAAAGGAACTTTCCATTTTCTTCATTTTTTCAGCATTTTACTTTGTTTGATGAAATCTTGTAGTCTCATAGTTTCTGTTTGTCCAAATCTAATTTTTAATGTTTATTTTCTTCATTTGGTTTTTGTGTTCCCTTTTCCAGTTGATTAATTTTATTTTTTGCTGAAATGCATTCTTTTTGCAGGTAGCTGATTTGAGTTTTGAATGAGTTGCATTTTTTTTCCAATTGGATGTTTTGAGTTTGAGATGAATTGAATTCCTTCTTCAGTTTATCAATTTTATTTCTTGAAGAGATACATTCTTTTGCCAATTGTTTCTTTTTACTTTTATAAAAAAGTTGATTTGGGGGGAGCTAGGTGGTGGAGTGGATAAAGCACCAGCCCTGGAGTCAGGAGTACTTGGGTTCAAATCTGGTCTCAGACACTTAATAATTACCTAGCCGTGTGGCCTTGGGCAAGCCACTTAACCTTACCATTTGCCTTATAAAAACCTAAAAAAGAGAGTTGATTTCTTTGATAAATTTTTCCTATCTTTCATACATGACTCTCACTTCTTTTTTCCCATTCTTCTTCTCTTCTTTGATTTTTAAACTCTTTTTCAAGATCTTCAGTCAGATTTTGGATTTGAGTCCAATTCATAGACTCCTTTGAGACCTTCTATTTAGGTAATTTGTGAGTGCTTTCTTCTCCTATGGTGGCATTTTTATCATCTTTATCAGCATAGTAGCTTTGCTGGGTTAGTTTTCTTTTAAGGGATGTTTTACTTATTTTGAGCTAAACCTCTGTCTTGGGGTTTATGAAGTATAGATCCAAGCTATTTGGTGTTGGGACTGAGGTCTGATTCCCGTCTTATCATTAACCAAGGTGTTGCCTCTGAAGTCCAGGCTTTATCTTTGCAAAGGTTTGTTTCCTCCTTTATGTCCCGGCTCTGACTATGCAGTGGTTTGTTCTCAGCCCAGTCTTGTCTTTTGCTTTGTTGTTCTCAAGGTTTCCTACAGCTATATAACTGCCAAAACTTATGTCAGGACTGGAATGCATTGTGTCTAAAAGTCTCCCATTGGTTTTCCCACTCTCCTGCCTGGCTGGGCTTTACTTTCCCTTCCCTGCAAAGAGACAGAACTTCACTGGAGATCCTGTAAGATGTCTACAATTGAAAACTTCTTTCAATCTTGTCTTTTTTTGGGGGGATCTGTAGTTTTAACATCTGTGTAGTGTCTTCATTTCTCACTGTACAGGTAAAAGCTCCATAAGCATGCCATCTACATGCAACAATGGTCAAATGATATATAAACAGGCAGTTTTCAAATGTAGAAATTTAAATTATATATATATATATATATATATATATGTATATATATAGTCAGGTGAAAAAATGTTCTAAATCATTGATTAGAGAAATATGAATGTAAACAATTCTGGACCACCTCACATGTATCAGATTGACAAATATGTCAGAAAAGGTAAAAGATCAATGTTGATGGGGATGTAGCTAACCAAGAGACTAATGCAATATTGATAGAGTAGTGAACTAATCCAATTATTCTAGAGAACAATTTGGAGTAATTCCCAAAGGGCAATACAGCTCTGCAAATGTTTGAGCCATAATAACACTTAATTGATTTGTATCCCAATGAAATCATAACTGGGGTGAAAGATGACCCTGTATAATTTTTTATATGAGCTCTTTTTGTAGTATTAAAGTGGTAGAAAGTGAAGGTATCTGTTGGGGAATGGATGATTAAATTGTTGTATATGAAGGTGATGGAGTGCTTGCCTATAAGATATGATGAACTGGTAAAAAAACAGAAAAACCTGGAAAGATTCATATGAAATAATGCTGAATTAAATGGGCAGAAGTAGAAGAACATTGTATATATTATCATTAACTTTATGTGATAATCAACTTTGATAAGTCTTTTCTTTTCAGCAGTTCAATGGTCAAACATGATTGAAAATGTTTTGTGGTGGAAAATGTCATCCACATCTAGAGAAAGACTATGAATCTTATTTAAAAATTTTTTTATTTATTTAAAGAAATGGGATTAAGTGACTTCCCCAAGGTCAAACAGCTAGGTAATAATTAAGTGTCTGAGGTCAGATATGAACTTAGGTACTCCTGACTCCAGGGTCAGTGTTCTATCCACTGTACCACCTAGCTACCCCAATAACTATGAAGTCTTAAAACGAACTGTGCATTACAACCAAAAATTAAGTGCCTTGTAAAATTGAGCATATTCTTTCAGGAGAAAAAAATATGAACATTCACTGAAGTGTTCCCTGGTGAAAAGAACAGAGTTGAGGAGAAAATTTTATCTTCAAATAGAAGACTCAAGGGATGTATAAAAATATATATAGATAGGAAATGAAAAAAAAGTTATAAAATAAAACACAGGAGAAAGACATAATTTGATTTAATGTGATAATATAAAAATTAATAAAGGTATAAAAAAGGATTTTTCTGGGAGAAAAGGAAACAGGGAGGCAAAATAGGGTAAATTACATTTCATCAGAAGTCACAAAGGACCTAATACAGAAGAGGAAAAGAAGGGAGAGGATGATAATTTCTTGAATATTCTCATAATACAAACTCAAAGAGCAAATAATATATGTACACCCAGGTGAGTTTAGAATTTTTTTACACTATAGTGAATTAGGAGAGAAAACAGGGAAAAGAGGAAGGAAAGTTCGATAGATTGGAGGTCAAAAGGGAGAGTAGAAGCAAAAGGGAAAAGAAAAGGAGAGGGACTGACAGAAGTAGACAGATAGAGGGAGGTGCTGATCAGAAGCAAAATAATTCTGGGTATTCACCTTAAGGTGAAAGGAGAGAGAATAGTACAAACAAGTGTAAAATAGAATAGAGAATAATATTGAATTAATAATCATAATTATAAATATGAATGAGGATAATTTTTCCCATAAAATGGAAGCATCTAGGATGGTGGATTCTACAACAGAATCCTTGAATATGATATTTAAAAGAAAAAACATTTAAATCCCAGGGATACAAAGAGAGGAAAGGTAAAAAGAAAGGAGGAAAATTTATTTTGCTTCAGCTGAAAGAAAACAAAATGGGTAGTAATCCTGATCTTAGATAAGATAAAACAAAATGAAATTTAATTATAAGGGTTAAGGAAAGAAACTACATTTTCCTAAAAGGTACCATAGACAATAAAGTTATATAAAAACTAAACATCTATGCACCAAATGATACAGCATTAAAATTCTTAGATGAGAATTAAATAAGTTAATGGAAGATATAGAGAAAACCTACACTAATCAAGGACCTAAACCTCACTCTCTCAGAGTTAGATAAATTCTTACCATAAAATAAGCAAAAGAATGTTAATGAATAGAATGTTAGAAAAGTTAATTGTGAAAAAGCTCTGGAAAAAATTAAGTGGGAATAGAAAGAAATTTTCATTTTTATTCAGTGGTATATGGTACCTACACAAAATGAACCATATGATGGGGCATTAAAACTTCACAATCAAATGCAGAAAGACTGAGATAATAAGTGCATCCTTTGAAGGTCATGATGCAATAAAAATTATGAGAAATGAAGAACCATAGAAAGAGACTATAAATTAATTGGAATGTAATAAAATGATTTTAAAGAATGTGTACATAAAATAACAAATCATAGAAATTATAAATAATTTCATTCAAGACAATGACAGTGACAAAATCTTTGTGGATATAACCAAAGCAGTCATCAGGGAAAATTTTATAGCTCTTAATGCTTACATGTATGAGAAAGAGAAAGAGGAGATCAATGAACTGGACATGCAACTGGAAAATTTGAGAAAAAATTTAAAATTAGAAATTAATTTCCAAATTAGAAATTTTCAAAATAAAATGAGAGAGTAAATTGAAAGTAAGAAATTATTGTACTAAAATAATCTTAAAATTGATTCTATGAAAATACAACAATAAAATAGATAATTAACATGATTTAGATGGATAGAGAGCACAATTAGAATTTATATCAGCAATGCAGGAATTTTCCATATTAGGAAAACAATGAGTTTGTCTATATCAGTTTGAAATCTAACAGAAATTACAATTTTCCAATAGTTGTTGAATGTTTTTTGACAAATTACAATAACTATTACTAGTAAAAGTATTAGGGCATCCAAACAAATATAGTTTTCCTTAAAATTAGTAGTATCTATTTAAAATCATGAGCAAGCATTATATGTAATGGGGATAAGTTATAAGCATTCCTTGTAAGTTTAAGGGTGATAAAAGATGCTCATTATCACCATTATTTAATATTATGTTAGAAATGACAGCTTTAGCAAAAAGTCAAGAAAAAGCAATAAAAGTAATTAGAATTGGCAATGGGAACGAAATTTTCATTCTTTGCAGATGATAGAATATTATACTTAGAGAACACTTGTAAATAAATAAAAACTACTTGAAAATGGAAGAACCAAAATAAACCCATCAAAATCATCAGTTTTTCAGCATTACTATATATATTATCAACAAGACATGGTAGTTTTTTAGAAAGATAAATTCCATTTAAAGCAACTATAGAAAGTGTAAAATACTTAGGAGTCTACCAGCCAAGACAAACCCCAAAACTATATGAATACAATTAGAAAACACATTTCACAAAAATTTACATCCCAACAACTGAAAAAAAAAAATTACTCTTGGATAGGGCAAGCTAAAATAATAAAAGAAAATAACAATTCTTTTTAAATTAAATTGCTTAATTAGTACCATACCAATCAGATTGTCAATAAAAGAATTTATGAAGGTAGTAACAAAATTCATCCAGAGGAGGTTCCAGAGAAACAAAAGATCAAGAATTTCAGGGGAATTAAGGGGAAAAAATGCAAAGGAAGTTTACTGAGTCATTCCAGATCCAACACTATATTATTAAATGAGTCATAAAAACTGTCTTGTACTGGTTAAGAAATAAAGAGGTAAATCAGGGGAACAGACTAAGCATAACAGTAACAGTAGAAAATTACTATAGTGACCTACTGTTTGATAAACACAAAGAGAATGGTTTCCTGGATAAGAACCCCTGGCAAAAATTGCTTGGAAAATTTGAAAATAGCATTTCATAAACTAGGCATAGACCAATGCTTCACACTTCACACCAAGGTATGGTTGAATTGAGAACATGATTCAGTCATAAAGGGTGAAACCAAAAACCAAATAGAATAGTAAGGAATCATTTAATTGTCATATCTACAGAGAAGAGGAGTTGTAACCAAATAAAAGATAGAGAACACTATGAAATATAAATTGGACAATTTTTAATACATTAAATTGGAAACGTTTGAGAAAACAAAACCATTATAACCAACATCAAAAGAAATGCAGGAAGCTGGGAAACAAATTTCAGAGCTAGCATTTCTGATAAAGAACTCATTGCTAAAATGTATACAAACCAGTCAAATTCATAAGAATAAAAGTAATTCCACAATTGATAAATGGCCAAAGGATATGAATAGTTAATTTTCAGGTGAAGAAATAAGAGTTATCTATAGTCATAACAAAAAATGCTCCCAATCATTATTGATTACAGAAATGCAAATTAAATGACCCTGAGGTACCAGCTCATACCTATCAGATTAGCTAAAATGCTTCACAAATTTGAGTATCATCCTTGTACAGGGTCCATATTAATCTTCTCTGTATCATTCCAATTTTAGCATATGTGTTACTGAAGCGAGCATCAGTTAGGAAAAATGACAAAAAAATGAAACTGATCAATGTTGGAGAGAATGTGGTTAAACTGGGACATTAATTCAATGCTGGTGGAATTATGAACTGATCCAACTATTCGGGTAAGCAATTTGGAACTATGCCCAAAAGGCAAGCAAACTGTGCATACACTTTGATCCAGTAGACCGATTACTTGGTCTGTATCTCAAAGAGATCATCGAAAAGGGTAAAAGAATCAAATGCTAAAAAATATAGCTGCTCTTTTTGTAGTTACAAAAAAACTGGAAATTGATGGCATTGTATTTTGTGGATTGTATTGTCACAACTGAAGTTTGAGATTGTCTAGAAGAAAGCAACAAGCATGGTCCTTGAATTTATTTGATATGAAAACCAACTGAAGGGGTATTTCATCTGAAGAAAAAAGCCTAGCGGGAACATGAAAGAAGTCTTCAAGTCTATTATGACTTTTATATACAATAAAAATTAACTTTTTGTTTGGAACCTAAAAGATAAAGACATAGTAACAGTAAGAAATTACAAAAAGATGCAAATTTTGACTTGAGATGCAAAAACAATAACACTATGCTAAGAAATTGAAGTGTTCATGGGAAGAGTGGAACAATGCCTTGAGTATACATTGTGAATTCTCACTGTAAAATAACCAGTATTAATACAGAAAAATGTTTGTGTGAAGTGGTGAAAGATGGGAAATATTCAGAAAATCATCTATCCTTTATTTCTTGTAAAGGCAAAAATAATCAAGTCTATTTTTGTTCCCCCTACTTTTTCATACTTTTCCCTAAGAAAACTCTGATATCCCAGTATTCTTAGACTGACCTGAATAGAAATATCTCCTTTGGAGCCTTTGTGTGAGATCAAGCCTTTATAACTTACTATGAATTAAAAGGATTACATTTCTCTTTAAGAAAGAATTTGCAATTTATTCTCTTCTTTTATTGAAAAATGAAGAACTTTGTCCTTGTAAAAAAAATGTCAATATCAGGAATTCTATGGTTGAAGTCTTTCAAAGGGAGTCCTTTCTGGGACCTCTGGCATACTACAAAGCCTAGTTCTGATTTTCTATAATTTAGAGAGAGGCTTGGAAACTTGAGACTTGGAAACTTCAATACTGGAAAGTGACAAGATCCTTGATCTAGGATCCAATAGATGCTCTTCATTCTTTTCTGCCCCTTTGGCCCTGGGAGTTCCTATCAATTGACATTCCTGTCATGAGACAAGCAAAATGTGTTCCTGCCAAATCCTTGATAATTATCCATGTTTAGATTATTCTGTTTGGTCCATGATTCATCTCAATCTTTCTACTTTGACAAAAGTGGTGACTTCTTTTGTATCTAATCCTTGGTTATTGTTTCTGGTAAAAGAAAATAGTGTTTGCAATAACTACCAAATTTGTTTGCTTCTAGGTGGGTTATTATTTAAAAACAAACAAACCAACAAAAAACCTTTAACACTGGCACCAAAGAAGAAAGTACATGCAATACTATATTAGTAAGTAGAAATACCAACCATTTTCTGTCAGTCTTAGAATTATTGACCTGATTTATACAACTGACTTACCTTCATTAGGAAAAGATATTAGACTTAGTTGATTGGGGATAAAATGAGAGGCAACTTCCAAGTTTGTAAGTCATGTCTCTTTGCTTCTTACTGCATTTCTGAGTTAACATAAATGCTTGCTGAACTAAGGTCCTTTTAGTAATTTCCAAAGTAGGGACATCACCTTCAACCTTATAACTTTCAGTAGTCTTACAAAAACAAATTTTTTTTTTTTTCAGTATTCTGCATTTCAGTAAGAGTTTAAATTCATTTCTGTCTCAGGTTTTCTTTTTTCGATTTGGTAAGCAAGTAAGGATACGATTTGAACTCAAATCATATTAAAGACTGCAGAAACGTCAAAGCAAGGAAAGTTAATAATTTATCACACTACAGTAAATATATTAGAATTCTGAGATGCTACTTCCACAGACCCAGTTTTCTCCCTTCAAACTCCAGGATATCATGATCATATCATGACACTAAAGAGTAGATTCCCCCATAGTATACCTGTGTGTAGAAATCATCCCTTTAACCCTTGCAAGAGCTCCACAATTTACTAGAGCAGAACTTCCTGGGGTTGATGACAAATGAGAGATATTTAGCATAAGGGAAGGACTGGAATTATGGACTTTTCAATTTGCTCACTTTCTTATATGGGAATTTATATTCATTCAGGGTATGTGTGAAATGCAGCCTTCAAGTTCCAGACATAGAGAGGTAACAATACTCTTCTCAGTACGGTGCCATAAAAATAGTTGAAGTACCTAACATATAGTGGTCACTTAATGTTTGTCAAATGAATGTGTGTTTATAATACCTTAGATTAGATTTCTGGAGTCTTGGGGCAGCTAGGTGGGGTAATGGATATAGTACCGGCCCCGGAGTCAGGAGTACCTGAGTTCAAATCCAGCCTCAGATACTTAATAATGGTGAACTGCACTAAATTTTTCTCATAGACATTTTATCAACTTTCCACTGTAATGGGGGAAAATTTATATGACCATAGTAAAATTAGGAAATCTTTTGGTGATGACAGTGAACCAGATACTTATGAATTAAATGAAATATGCAATGTCTAAATTTATTAATGTTTTTAATTATTTTTTGTTTGTTATTTTTCCCCACTTTAGCTAAATCATTTAACAAAACTGAAAATTATGATACAATAACCTTTTTTTTTTGCAAGGCAAACAGGGTTAAGTGGCTTACCCAAGGCCACACAGCTAGGTAATTATTAAGTGTCTGAGACTGGATTTGAACCCAGGTACTCCTGACTCCAGGGCTGGTGTTTTATCCACTAGGCCACCTAGCTGTCCCTATAATAACCTTTTAAAAATATTTTCTTTATCAAGGAAAAAATATGACTGAAAGCTATCTGCTTTTGTAGAGGACATATAAACTCTATTATTTGATACTGAAAATGTTTTAATGAAATTTACACTCATTATTCAAAAGACACCTATGACCTGCTGAACACTGTAATATAGCACAATTGACAATAACTCCAGCTGATTTTACTCAGAATTCTCTTCTTGGCACATCTTACACTTTTACTACCCACAGAATACAGGGCATGCTAAATCAATCCTAGGATTGAAGAAACCTTTTATTACAGAATTATTTATATTTACCTACAGTTTATTCATATTTACCTATATCTGATGGAATAACTAGAGCTAAACACAATCCATCTGCATAGAATCTTCTAATTTCTAGAATTCTTATCACTTATAAGTGCATGAACACAGGTGATTGTTATACATAAAGACAGCCAACACAATATGCATTTAGATATCATTCACTATGTGACAGGCAATGTGCTATGTGCTCGAGGCATAAACATATTACCCAAATTACATAATTCCTGTGATTACTGAGGTGGGAAGATAACACAAAAAGGCAAACTGAAAAACAAGACAATTTGGAATGGAGGAGTCCAAAGGAAGAAGTATATGTTGGGGCATTGTGACAAAATCTGCAATGTCAGGAACAGAGTTGGGAAGGGAATGAAGATCGTCTGACCTGGAATCTTTTTCAAAATAGAGATGACAGAATAAACTCACTAGTTCGAGAAGAAGGTCAAAATGGTGGAGTGATGTTCCAAGGAGAGGAATACTCAGGCTATGAGGGAAGTTAAAGGGTCAGACTACAGCTAAATAATGGTGGCAAAGTACAGAAAGTGTGAAGAGAATTCTGGCCAAGATGGTGGAGAGAAGCCAGGCACTGTTTTAAGTTCTCTTGACTTTCCCTCAGAATCTATAAGAATCAAGTCTCTTCGCAGATTTAGATGATATAGAATGTACAAAAGTGCAGAGGGGAACATCTTCTAGGGAGGTCTGTCATGAGGGGATGGTGGGCAGTGATCATGGGCATGCCCAGCACATCAGCCACAGAATGAAGCAGGGGACTAACCTGAGAGATGTGTTAGTGGGAGGGGAAGCCTTTGTGATGTGTGTGGAGAGCAGAATGGGAGAATTTCAGCATAGTGGCCCAGGACACCCATTCTATCAGTTCAGTTTTATACACTACAGATCTAAGGAAATGGTGGCAGGATATAGAGAGAGGGAGTAGAGCAAGCAGCTGAGAGGGAAAAGTGGTTTATTTAAGTGTGGGAATTTAAGATGTAGAGAATATGAAGATGCACTTCCAGGGGCAAGAATTGAGAGGAAATCTGGATGAAAAATATTTGATATTGAACCAAAGAGAGGAATCATAAATGACCTCAAGCTTTCTGGTCTTTGATAAAGTCTAAAGAATTAGTAAAGTTCAAAATGTCATTCATGAAGCTTTTATTTGTAGCCAAGTTATGTGTTGGGATACAGAGAAAGGGAGAAGATACACCTTGTCCATTAAGAGATCACAAACTAATGTTGGAAAGACAACCCATGAAAAGGAACAACTGTACAGGAGTATTGGACTTGTAATAAGCAAACATTGAAATCTTGCAAGAGAGTATGTCCACTCTTCTTTGAGTGGGGACTCTGGAAGGAGGACTCAAATGTTCCCACCTTTTCCCTCTTAAAGATTAAAATGGCTCAGTGGTAAGAACAATAGAATTGGAATCAGATGACCTGGGTTCAAATTTTAGTTCTCTCATTTCTTATTTGAGATTGGGAATTTTTTAATATCTCTGGATCTCAGTTTTCTTATTTGTAAAATGAGTGTTCTCCTTGATGACATCTAAGGTCTTATCTAGCTCTAAGTGTCTGGAATCTTTGTATTTATAATTTCTTACTATTTACTATTTTTCTATATTCAAATACCAGAGGGTGTTTTTTAATGATCATTTCACAATATCTGAGTACTCCCTTTTTTTAGATTCTTTTTTCCAAGGCAATGGGGTTCAGTGACTTGCCCAAGGCCACACAGCTAGGTAATTATTAAGTGTCTGAGATTGGATTTGAACTCAGGTACTCCTGACTCCAGGGCCGGTGCTTTATCCACTGTACCACCTAGCCGCCCCGAGTACTCCCTTCTTTCTAACTCTTTACCACCATAAAGAGGGTTGCCATTGATATTTCAGTTCATTGCATGCCTTTACTTTTGTGTTTGAACAAATTAAGATGGATGCCCAATTTCCTGGCTTCCTTAGACACAAGATATTCATAATCAATCCATCAACCTTGTATAATTACATCTTAATTTATCTGTTTTTGAATTTTACAATTTCCCCCTAAACACACTTTCCTCCTCCCATCCCCCAGAGTCTGCTAGTCTTTACTTTGTTTCCATACTATACATTGATCCAAATTGAGTGTGGTGAGAGAGAAATCATATCCTATAAAAGACAGCAAAATTACATAATAAGGTAATGATTTTTTAAAAATTAGAAATAATAGTCTTTGGTCCTTGTTCAAACTCCACTTCCTATGGTATTCACCATCACAGATACCCCCAAATTATCCCTTATTGTTGCATTGTGAAATGTTTAAGTCCATTAAAATTGATCATCAGCCCCATGTTGTTATTATTGTGTACAATATTTTTCTGGTTCTTCTCATCTTGCTCAGCTTTAATTCATGTAAATACTTCCAGGCTTCTCTGAATTCTCATCTGTCCTGGTTTCTAATAAAAAAAAAAGTTTTCAATCCTCAATTGATGGACATTCACTCAATTTCCAATTCTTTGCCACCACAAACAGAGCAGCTATGAATATTTTTGTACAAGTGATGTTTTTACCCTTTTTCATGATCTCTTCAAGGTATAGACCCAGTAGTGGTACTATGCACATCTTTATTATCCTTTGGGCATAATTCCAAATTACTCTCCAGAAAGGTTGGATGAGTTCATATTTCTACCAACAGTGTATTAGTGTCCCAGATTTCTCATATCTCTTCCAGCATTGATCATTTGCCTTTCTGGTCATATTGGCCAATCTGAGAGATGTGAGCTGGTACCTCAGAGATGCTTTTATTTGCATTCCTCTAATCAGTAAAGATTTAGAGCAGTAATTCCTTGTATAATTTCCATTAAAATATACTTGAAATTTTTTACAAAGACTGTGTGAAAATACTGAAAACATAGGCTATACACAGAAATGTAATGTGAATCATTTTGTTATATTTATTAATGGAATATCTAGTCCTGAAATCTACCTCAACTATTTTTAGTAATAATGTGTGCATACATTATATTTCATAGTAACTGATTTACTCAGACATTTTTATGCAAAATTAGCTGCTGTTTTTTTAACTAATAGGTTTCAGAAAATTCAAAGATTCATAAATCTTTTCTTACAGCCTTCTTAGTTCAACTAAACAAAATTTATATACTTTCTATGCTTTTTGTCTCTCAAATAGAAAGCGAACCCCTCCCTTACAAATAGTAGCATTTTTCTTCATTTTCTCTGATTATATATCATGATAAAGTCTACAAATTTTTCTGAGGAGTTCTTTTGTTTTCTATTTCTGTGACTCAAGTGAGACATTCATCTTAAACACAAATAATGCATATCCTAGCATTATGATTACCAACATCTTTGGATTACTTTGATTGGACCTTCTAAGTTCTCTTTCTTTTAAAATATTTGTTGGGTCCTGTGAGGAACATTAAATACAGAATTCCTTTACTCCTCTATTTCTCTTCTTCATCAAACACTTAATCCCCTGAGATTCCATTAATAAAGAACATCATGCAAGATTTATGCAGCATCCCATAAAATTAGGGAATCACATTGCTCTGAGCAAATCAAAGAAATTTATTTCAAATTTAGAAAGTATTAGAAGTATACTTCCAAATAGTTTCCAACCAGTATCTTTGCAATTAAAAATAGAATTGCTTGGTAGTAAATCACTTTTCAGTAAGAAAAAAGGGGAGGCATAATTACCATCAGTTATCAAAAAAGATTATTATGGAAAAATCAACTAATGCTGTTCATGAGTATGATTATAATGCCTGCATTTTCCCACTATTTCTTCTGTTCACCCTGAGAACCATAATTCCATCAATCCTTATGCAAATATTTGTTATTATGAGCAGTCAAGTGGCAATCTGTAAAACAACACTCAACATTTGTCTTCTATCTTCCTAGGCAAGGCTACTAAGACACCTATGAATCATTGATACCGATCTATATATCTTTCTGAATATTGGGTGGATCTTTTTGTTTTTGTTTTTGTTGTTGAGAATTTATAGCTGGCTACTATCCTTTTGATACAGTGCTAAATATTTTCCAAGGTTATATTCTTGGCAATATGGCAGATATGAAGAAGAATGAGACATATTCACTGACTTCAATGATGTTGTACTCTAATTGCAATGACAAAAATATATAACAGACATGCAGAAAATAATATAAAATTAGATTAAGATAGACTAATGTAAAAATTAATAAATGTTTAATTGTAGGATTTCTTGGTCATGGGGCATAAATATTTTAGTCCCTTTTCCTGCATATTTAAAAGTATACAAAAAACAGGCAAATTGCCTTCTGTGGGGGGTGGGGGAGGGAACTAAGATTGGGGGAAAAATTATAAAACTCTAAGTAAAATCTTCATATTCTGATTCTGCTAAAAACAAGAAAAAGTATACAAAAGGAAATATATGAAAGGATGTGCTATAATAGTTCAGAGAAGAAAGTGAAGATTTCATGGATTAAATGGCATAGATTTAATAGAAACTGCAAGCATCTGTATGAACTTTGCAGGTGCAATAGACAGAAAGAGCATTTCAAAGAGAATCAATAGAGTAAGCAAATAATAAGGCCAAGAAAAATTCAAAGTATGCTTATGGAACAAAATGTAGATTTATCTTACTGAAACAAAGAAAGTAGGCAATATTGATAGGAAGGTAGATTGGAGATATGATACAGGTACTGAATTCCAAGCTACTATAATGGGGTTTTAATTTGCTTTCACTGGAAATCCATACAATGCTTTTGATCGTTACTTAACAAAGTAGTATTTGGTGAAAACATATTGCATGCTCACATTATTTAGGAATGCCAGGTTGAAAAATCTCTTAGTAATGGGTTCAATAGCAAAAAGAAAAAAATACAACTTCCATATATATATATATATATATATATATATATATGTATATATATATACATATATATATATATAAAACCTGAATAATCCTTTAGAGGAATGTGAATATTCAATATTTTTCTATTGAAAATGCATCATAAAATTATATATCTCACCCTAATTTATTACAAAACCATATATTTTCTTAAAATTGTTATTAATTGGATGTCTTATTTAGGAATACACTAAATATTGAGGAATACATAGAAAATATTAAACTAATAATCTAAAACAATATCCTAAATAGGCATTAAAATTCTATCTTAATTAGAAAAAACACAAGCTATACTTTGAGCTGGAGGGTATTACAAAACTGTATTTACAACTGAGGCATCTTTGAGATAATTAGGTTATCAGCATTGGGTGCCTGGGTGGATGTTGAAAACCACAGTTAAACAACAAACAGCTAACTGTCAAAGGAAAACAGTAGGAAAAGTGACAAAGGTAAGCAGCAGAGTGAAAATGTAGTAATAAACCTCGAGGAGTAAGAGTGTGTGTGTATAGTTAAGAAAGTAACAACAAAGCATAAAGAGCATGCTGTTGCTTTTGTGTGTTAAATGTTGAAAATAAGGGGAGTTTGAATGGATCAGTTTTTGCCAAGGAATGCTGAACTACAAAGGGCAATGGGAATGGAAAATAGTGAATGCTTTTGGACAAAACATTAAGAACCAGTGGAAATGTAGCATCTGACTTTTGTAGAAAAGAAATGGATATTTGTTTTCTTTAAACTTTAGAAAATTTTTACTGTTGAGCTTCTATGACGGAAGCAAAAATTACCTCTCATAAGACAAGATAACTTTTTAATTTCAATGAATAGAAAATGTGACTTTTACAGAATCAATCATAGCATCAAAGAGTTTCAAAGATAGAAGGCACCTCAGAGTATATCTAAAACTAATATTTAAAAATATCCATCATATAACATAGTCAAAATATGCCATAATATCCTTCATCTTGTGCCTTCAAAGAGATATCTATGTTTAAGGCAGTCCATTCTTTTGGAAGGCTCCATTTAAAAAAAAATTACTTTTCTTGTAGCAAGTCTATTTTTTTTTCTTTTTTGCAACTTATATTTAATCTTCTTTCTAAGGCTAAGTAAAGTAAAATTAACCCCCAACCCTATGCAGGTGACAAAAGATGAAAGTATACACTGACTTCAATGCCAGTTAAGACTATCAGGAAGACAGAGTCCTGAACATTTGAATGAAATTATGTAATTTATATCGTTGGCTACAGGGAATATTTGAATTGTTGAATTAGTAACTCATAAGAATCATGCAAAACATCTATCTTTCTCCTCTTCAGAGGGATTCTCCAACAAAAAGGATGGTAATTAAGAAAAGATGAGTAAAAATTTTTCTGTGCAGTTTACTTGGGTCTCATAATAGCCATTGGGCAGACCATCCTTTAGTGAAAAGTTAATGTACAATAAATATAAAAGAAGCCTCTCAGAATAGTTTTAGAAAAGCTCTACTGCACCATAAGCTTAAGGGAATTAAAAATTACAGTCAAAAATGTTGTTGTGTTGATTTTTTCAACTCTTTCCAAAGCAAAAAGAAACAAGAGTCATATCTCCTTTTTGGGAAGGATGATATAACTGATGAAAAGGAAAAAAATCACAAATATAGTTTTTGAGTTTTCTTTGTTCTTCCTCAAAAGGAAAGATAGCATTCAAACTGCAAAAATATAAAAAATAGGGTTAAGAATAATTGAAGACCATAGTTAACTGAGAAATAATAGAAGAGAATTTAGAAATTTTAAAATGAATAAATTAACAATGTCAACAAGCTTCTGTAATGTATACTAAGATAAAATTCTTACCAGAGTTATGAATATAGAAATATATATACATATATATATATATATATATATATATATGTGTGTGTGTGTGTGTGAGAAAAGGGAAACAGGATGATCAAAAAGCTGAAAATAGAAAAAGATTTCAGAAAGGAAAAAGGTGTAGATCTCAAAACTAGTATTTAATTTCCTCATAACCCTGATTTCAATGATATTTTTTACCTCCACTGATGGAGACCACAAGCACTTTACTACTTATGATGTTTTGAAGAGTTTCAGTATCCCAATAGTGAATGACTAAACAGACACAGTATGGATTAGTTTTTCCATTTTCAAATAGGCCCATCCCCTAGTCATAGGCATTCAATTCAGTATTGAGTCCATACTCAAAGTCTTATCACTTTGTTATATCTTTCCAGAGCTTGTGCCCTACAAAAAGAATTTTTAAGAAATGGATGACATAATATATGATCTAAAAACAAAAGATTTGATAAGTTTTAAATTTAGAAGAAAACAGAGATAGATAGCTCACAAAATTCACAATGGCAAGAATTTAAAATGAAAGAAGATATGAATAATCATTAAAGATGGTTATATTTAAATTACATTTTCTTTTAAGACATTACCAAGAAAAATATTCAATGTAACTACCATGAAAAGGAAAACTGCCAATTAAAAATCTATGCATAATATTTATCAGTTGAAAAGTGTATACATACATATATATATATATATATATATATATATATATATATATATACACAGAATCGTGGAGAATTGTCAAAAATATAAAACTTTAAGTAATTTCCTAATTGGTAATCAAAAGATAAGAACAAATAGTTTTCAAAGAAAATGAAAAATAAATTTAGCAATGATCTCATAAGATTCTACAAATAAATTTTGTATTAGATCAATTACTGGTATATTATATATAATATATATTAGGATTCTAATAAATGATTATTTATTGCTTGAAATTTTAAATGAAATGCTAATTTAAGTGATGTTTTGCATCACATTTAACATAATGTTAGAGAGGTTAGGTAAAGTTTTGAAGATGGTCAATGATGTGAGAACTAGTATGGCTTCAGAAAGGACTGAATAATATTTGACATAGTGTTTATTTTCCAACAACTCCAGGAGAAATTCTAAGAGATGAAGACAGGTCTGTATAAAATATTCATTTTCCTGATCATGGCTTATGTTACTGTCAATCATGATGACCTCTGAAAGATAATGGTGAAAATGTGATTGATGAAACAAATTCCTCATTATTGTATGCCAATTGGAATATGGCATCCTTACATAAACTCTGAATAAAGGGAAGAAATCACATACTTTTCCAATAATCAAAGAAGTGAAGCAGGACTACGTTCTTAAAAGATACTTTGTTTTTACCATGATGTTTTCAGACACCTTCATCAAGGACAGAAATAGTATCAGGGTCAGCTACTTCACTGATGGAAAAAGATTTACCTTGAAAAGGCTATGAAGACCAAGTAGAGGCTGAATGGCTCATGATTTTTGGTTCACAGATGATTGCACATTCAATGCAGCCTCTGAGACTGTGACAACAAAATATGGATTGATTCTCTGCTGTTTATGCTAATTTTGACTTTAAAATCAACCTCAATTAAACAGAGGTTCTCCATTAGCCAACACCACACAAACCATACTTAGGAACATTGATTGTAGCAAAAGGAGAAATACTGAATGCTCTGGGAAAGTTTATTTACCTTAGCAATAAACTTTCTAGGGATGTCCACATAGATAAGAAGGTTTATTCATGCAATCCCGAAACTTGTTCAGCAATTGGGCAGCTTCTGAAAACTGTGGGAGAGAAGAGGCATTGCTCTGCCTACCAACCTAAAGTTCTAGGGTACCATTGTGCCAAATTCATTGTTCTATATCAGTCTACTATGACTGTGCAAGAAAGCTGAATTGCTTCCATTTAAATGGTGTTAGGAAGATTTTGAAGATTACATGTCAAATTAAGATACAAGACATTGAGCTTCTTACTCAAGCTGAATTGCCAAACGATCAAAGTCTACTTCAAAGAGAACAAATCCAATGTGCTGGCCAAATAGTTCAAATGCTAATGAATAACTTTCAGCTTCTCACAATTCATGATATTTCATGGAATGTTTCCAGGATTTTGAAAAAGCTGCCTTTCATTCTTATAGTTCAGATAATTTTCTCATCTGCCTCTTGAAATATTGCTTTCCTGATTCTTGCATGATTGATAATAATCTCCCTATCAAATTGGAAAATTATTTCACATATTTTATCAATACTTACTTAGACACACATTCCTTCCAATAGAATGCAAGCTTATTGAGGGCAGGAACTTATTTGACAATGCTGTTTTACAATGCCTACCATGAAGTGCAGTGGATAGAGCACCAGCCCTGCAGTCAAGAATATCTGAGTTAAAACCTGACCTCAGACACTTAATAATTACTAAGTTGTGTGACCTTGGGCTAATCACTTAACCCCCTTGCCTTGCCAAGAAAAAAGATTCAATTTTATCTAAGTCACACATTTTATATAGTCAAAGCTTTTCAGTTCTATTGATGCTTGAAATTTTTATTTATTTAAAACAAAGAAAAGTCACTTGCTCATGAACAAACAAATATTAATTTGATGATATATGAAGCATCTTCCTCATATGAGAATGACAGTTTGATCTTTATTAAATAAAACTAAAAATTTGTTTTTAATAAGGTGAGGAATAGACTGAAAAATTAACATTTACCCTGAGGAAATTGCAGCAGACTTTAATACTTAGATTGCAATGAAAGTATTATTTTTCAAACCATGGCATGAGGTATTTTAATGTTTTATATAAAGAAAGAAGAGATTAATATATATATATATATATATATATTATATATGAATGAAATGGAAAATAAATTCAGGAAACAAACTTTTTGCAATGAATAAATAAAGCAGTGTAAATTAAAAGCATGGAAAAAGAAAGTTGGACTCCTAATAATTATTACAAATAATAAATAGAATCACCAGAGAGAAATAATTAAAAATATTTTCCTGTCTCATGGTAAGGAGGAGCACTAGTACATCACAGCTTGCAATCCACAAAGGAGCAGGGACATAATTCCAAGACAGAAAAGAATGTTTCATAACTCAGAGACTGGGGAATAGGCTAGGAGAGTAGTAAACATTCTTAGGATTATACCACCTTGAGAACTAAAATTATAAGAGTATCTAAAGTGTCTTTGAAAACTGAAGCCAAAAACCCCTGAAAGGTGAGATAGCTTATCTTCAAACTTGGAAGCAGTGTATAACTTTAACACAGAGTTAAAAGTTCATAAATAAACTGGAAAAGTTATCAAACAACAAAAGGAAACTTCTGACATAGAACAAGGAAGATTAAAACAGACACTCAAAGAAGATAACAAAGACAAATCTACATTAGAAACACCTAAGAATTGATCCCAGGTCATGAACGAGTTCAAAAACTTTCGAAAATTAAACAAGAGTAGTATGGGAAAAATTGGGAGGAGAAATGAGAGTGATGGAAGGAAATCATAAAAACATGTTTCAACAATTTGGTAAAGGAGAAAAGAAAGACTGAGAGACCCACATAGATAGACATTACACACACACACACACACACACACACACACACACACACACACACACACACACAAACACACACACACACACAAATACACTTAGCAAATATTTAAGAAAAAAAAAACTTTAAAAAATCAGACTAGATCAAATGGTAGGCCCAAAATGAGAAGAATACTGCATTGAAAAGCAGAATTGACCAAAAAGAAAAAAGAAGCATAAAAGTACACTGAAGGTGGAAAAAACTCCTTAAAAATAGAATTAGACAAATAGGAAATGAAATTCAAAATCTAACTGAAGATAAAAATTACTTAAAATTTAGAAATGAGCAAATGAAAGGTAATGACTTCATATGAAATAAAGAATAAATACAATAAAATGAACAAAATAATAAAAAGAAATTTCTGAAATATGTCACCAGACTAATAAAAAATTTGGAAAATAGATACAGGAGAGATAATTTTAAAAAATTAGACTACATGAAAGTCATGATAAAACAAACAAACAAACAACAAAAAACAAACTGAGAAATCGTCTTTTACAAATTAGCAAAGAAAACTGCCTTGTTATTCTGGAAGCAGAGAGTAAAATAGAAATCACAATAATACGCTGGATCATCTACTGAATGAGACACCAATCTGAAAATCCAAAGGATACAACCAAATTTCGGATTTTCCATGTCAAGGAGAAAATATTGTAAGAAGCTAGAAACAATTCAACTATCATGGAGCTACAGTCAAGCTGACAAAATATTTACAAGCTCCTACACTAAAAGATCAAAGTAAAGTATTTGAAATATGATATCGTAGAGTGCAAATAATCTAGAATTGCAACCAAGAATCACCTATCCAATAAAACTGAATATAATATTCCGGGAAGAAATTGGAAATTCAATCAAATAGAGAACTTCCAAGCATTTTTGATTGAAAAGAAAATGAGACCTTCAAATACAATATAGAAGAGAAACATATAAAGGCAAATAAAAAAGAGAAATCATGAAAGAATTAATAAGGTTAAACTGTTTCCTACCAAGGAAGAAGATATTTAGAACTCATAAGAACTTTTGTTAGTGCATTATTAGCACTGTTAGAAATATATAAATCTAGAAGGTACTGGTGTGAGTTTTATACAAAAATAGACATATATATATATATATATATATATATATATATATATATATATAAATTAAGGGGTGATAAAAGAATGTACTGGGAGAAAGGGAAAAGGAAAGGGAGTATGGAATAAATTATATTACATAATAAAGAAAGAAAATACTTATTCAGGGGAGGAGAAGATAAAGGAGGTAGTGAATCTTTCTTTCATTAGAACTGACTCAAAGAGGGATTAACATATGCACTCAATTGGATATGGAACTATTTTATCCTACAGGATTGTAGTAGGGGAAGAGGATTATGAAACCACAGTGCAGCTCATCAATTCAGCAGGCCATCAGTGAGGGTCTAAAAGCAAGATTGGAAAAAAATCAGTTTGAGCCCAAATGCAGGGAACAAATTGCTTAGTACCTGACACACCATAGGAAAAGCCAAGGACTAGTGGTAAACCAGGGACCAGAGCTTTAGTTTCAGCACAAGAAACTTGGACTGTACCCCCCTATGCCCCAGGAGCAGAGTTCAATTATCACAATGAATAAAAATAATAGTGCTAAGCATAAATAGATATTATTCTAATAATGACTATAAAATATCATCTCAGAAGGTGGAAAGCTGTTACAAAATAACTACATGTGAAGTCTCTAAAGGGCTTATGAGCTGATCTCAAATTATAAATCACCTCTGGAAAGAGCTGAAAAAGAATTTTAAAAATAAAAGAAGAGAGGAAGAAAAAAATGGAGAAAACAAATGAGAGTTATACAGGACAATTATGAAAAAATGACTGAAGAAAAGAACACCTTTAAAAGTAAAATTGACCTAATGGAAAAAGAAATCAGTTTCTTTAAATATGAAATTGACCAAATGAAAAAGTAAAACAATTCATCTAAAAGTGAAATTAACCAACTCGAAAAGGAAGCACAAAAACTAACTAAAGGTCTCATTTCTCAAAGATGAAATGAAAATAATAGCCATTTCTTAACTGATAAATGATCAACTGATCAAAACTGATAAAAGTTTTCAGATGAGGTAATGAAAACTATCTATACTCATATGAAACATGCTTGAAATAACATTTGATGATAGAAATTGAAATTAAAATAATTCTGAGATTACTACCACATACCCTATTAGATTGACAAGATAGAAAAGACAAAATAATAAACTGGATCATCTACTGAATGGGACACCAATTTGAAAACCCAAAGGAATATTTATAAACAAATAATAGCAATATTACAGTATTATCATTTGTGAGTGAGTTAGTAATTTGGAGCAATATAATGATTCAAGAAAACTTTGACAGTCTTATGTTGAAAAATCCTATTTGGTTTCAGTGAAAGGAGGGCTAATGGTGTCTAAACACAGATTGAAGCATATGTTCTTACTGTATTTTTCTTCAGTTTTGTCTGTTTTCCTTTCCAATATAATTTAATGTTGAAATGAGTTATACTTGATAGCATATGACTAACCTAAAGAGATGAGTAGGGTGAGGAGGAATGAAGGGAGAGAATTTGGATCTCAAAGTTTTAAAAAATAATGTTAAAATTAATTTTATGTATAATAGGGAAAAGAGAAGACTAAATGTAAAAAATTCTTCTTGGCTCAAATTTTAGAGTAAATTATGGAAGAAAATGCACACATTCCCACATATGGTTACAGTGCTATTACTTTTTGTTTGTTTGAGTGTTTTCTTTAATATGAGAGAGTTTTTAATTTTTATGATGATTTGAGAAGAGGATCAGGTAAAGGAGAGATTACTGTAAAAGGAAAAGCATATAAAGTTGAAAAAAAATCAGAAATGAATTTGCCTTGTTTTTAAATTTTATTTAGCATTTGTTTTCTCCAGTTACCAATAAAAACAATTTTGATGTTCATTTATAAAACTTTTATGTACAATTTTTTTCCCTTTCTTCTCAAAGTCCCCCAATAAGAAAGCAAGAAATTTGATATAAGCTATAAATGTGTAATGATGCTAAACATTCCCATAGTAATCATGTGTTGAAAGAAAACATAGTCACTCCCCCAAAAAGAAACCTCAAGGAATTGGGAATAAAAGTGTTCTCCAATCTGTATTCTGAAAACTACAGATTCATTTTCTGAAGATGGATGGAATTTCTCATAAACCCTTCAAAGTTGTCTTGAGACATTGTATTGCTGAGAAAAACTAAGTCATTCATAGCTGATCTGGCTACAATATTGCTTTTGCTATGTACACAGTATACTTCACTTTTTTATATTATGTTTTTTTTAATTCCAAGGAAAGATTGATTTAGCATTCATCTTTTTGTAAGTTTTTCAGTACCACCCTTTTTGCAACCCTTCCTTTCCTACGCTTTCTCCATGGTAGTGAGTAACTACGTTAAACATGCACAATCATGTTGAACAAATTTCCATATTAGTCATGTTGTGAAAGAAGAATCAGAACTAAAAGGGGAAAGAAGAACTCTGAGAAAGAAATTAAACAGACAGAAAATGTTTAAAAGTTAAACCTAGTTTGCTTTTATAAGCTTTCAGACTTCAAGTTTTGTTTTGTTTTTCTCTTGTTGTGGATGGCATTTCCTATCGCTAGTCGTTTAGAATTGTCCATAATCAGTGAACAACTGAGAGGAGCATCATATTTGATCATTTCACCATTCTGCTAGTTCATTTACAAAGTTCTGCTTGTTCTTCTCGCTTCACTGAGCATCAGGTTATGGAAGTATTTCCAGGATTTTACAAAGTACTCACTTGTGATTTCTCACAGAACATAATATTAATATAACTTTTTTTAGCCATTCCCCAATTGATAGGCATCCCCTTGTGCATTGGGATATTTTCCCCCATTTTTGTGATCTTTTTATGATACAGGCAGAGTATGGTGTTACTGGATCAGAGAGTATGCACAGTTATATTGCCCTTTGATCCTGAAACATCCTGGGGAGATAGACCAGTCCTTATGACCTTCAAAGTTCTCTTTGATATTTCTTTTCTGAGTGCTCTAGAAAAAACAACCTATTTGCCTATGCTTTACCACTTTTCTCTCTCAACCATGTGTGACAGACCTTTCCTTCTAAATTGTTTGGGTCTAGAAAATTGTTTCACTCCATTTTGTGGGTGTTCTGCTACTCTAGAGTATTTACAGAGTAATTATTCAAAGTCATTTGGAAGGATTTGGGGAAGTTCAATAATGTTTAAATTATCTCCCCTGTATCTATTATCCAAATATGTACAGTGACATATTTCACAAAGATTATTTTTATTCTTTTGGATTATTTATTGATTTCTCATAAAATAATTAGCTTCCATTTGCTCAATTCTAAATCTTAAGGAATGATTTTCTTTAGTAAGAATTTGTGTTTTCTTTTTCATCTAATCAATTACACATTTTAAGGAGTTTTTTTCCCCCCTCAATGAATTTTTAGTCCTTTTTCCCATTTGTCAATTATGCTTTTTAAGTCATTCTTCTCATTGAATTTTGAACCTCTTTATCAATTGGCCACTCTATTTTTTCAGGTGTTATTTTCTTCAGTACATTTTTGTTTTCTTTACCAAGGCACAATTCATTTTGTCATGACTTACTTGCATCACTCTCAATGACTTCCCAAGGCCTGCTTCTGGTTTTCAGAGGATGGGATTCTATTGATATGTAGTGGATGGCTCTCCTCTTTCATTCTGGTGAAAAACACTTTCTGGTCAACCTTCTAAGTTGTCTTGGACTGGAGAATTGTTTCATTCTTTCTTTTTTTGGACTCTGTTCCTCTGGTATTTGCTTAGAGTCATTGCTCAAAGGTATTTGGAGGGGTTTAAGGAGGAACTCATGTACTATGTCAGTAATATTTGTTGTTATTAGGAAAATGTCATAAATATTAAAAATGGTTTATAGTAAAGAAAAATAAAATATTATTAGCAATTGGAATATCAATAAGAAATAAATTTAGATACTCATCTAAACAATCAATAGGTCAAATATAAAATCACTGTAACAAACAAAGAAATTAAATAAAATTACAAAAATGAAACACCGAAAAACAGTCAATTGAAGTGAATTCAAATCATACTTAAAGTAACAGATCTAACTAATTTTAGTTCCAAAAAGTGATCCAATGGATCATGTAATTTTTGCTTTTTTAAATAAAAGAAAGA
Source organism: Macrotis lagotis (assembly GCF_037893015.1). Classification (NCBI taxonomy): domain Eukaryota; kingdom Metazoa; phylum Chordata; class Mammalia; order Peramelemorphia; family Peramelidae; genus Macrotis; species Macrotis lagotis. The sequence continues at coordinate 65,585,109 of NC_133661.1, read as the reverse complement.
TTTTATTTATTTTGAATTTTACAATTTTTCCCCTAATTTTGTTTGCCTCACCCCACTCCCTACAGAAGGCAGTCTATTAGTCTTTACATTATTTCAGTGGTATACATTAATCTAAGTTGAATGTGATGAGAGAGAGATCATATCCTTAAGCAAGGAAAAAGGAAGCATAAGAGATAGCAAAATGAATAAGATAACATTCTTTTAAAAAATTTAAAGGAAATAGTTGTTGTTCTTTGTTCAAAAACCACTATTCTTTCTCTGGATTCAGATAGTGTGTTTCATCACAGATAGCCCTAATTGTTGCACTAATGGACTGAGCAAGTCCATTAAGGTTGATCATCACCCCCATGTTGCTGTTAGGGTGTACAATGTTTTTCTGGTTCTGATCATATTGCTTAGCATCAGTTCAAGCAAATCCCTCCAGGCATCCCTGAATTCACATCCCTCTTGGTTTCTGATGGAACAATAGTGTTCTATGACATACATACACCACAGTTTGCTAAGCCATCCCCCAACTGAAGGACATTTACTTGATTTCTAATTCTTTGTCACCACAAACAGGACTGCTATGAATATTTTTGTACAAGTGATGTGTTTACCCTTTTTCATACCTCTTCAGGATATAGACCCAATAGTGATATTGCTGGATCAAAGGGTATATACATTTGTGTTGCCCTTTGGACATAGTTCCAAATTCCTCTCCAGAAAGGTTGGATGACTTCACAGCTCCACCAACAATGTAATACTGTCCCAGTTTTCCCACAACTATTCCAACAAAGATCATTATCCTTTCTAGTCATATTGGCCAGTCTATGCAGTATGAAGTGGTCTCTCAGAGATGTTTTAATTTGCATTTCTCTAATAAGTAATTATTTAGAACGATTTTTCATATGACTATGGATTGCTTTGATCTCTTCATCTGTGATTTGCCTTTGCATAACCTTTAACCATTTATTAATTGGGGAATGGATTTTTTAAAAAAAATTGACTCAGTTCTCTGTATATTTTAGAAATAAGTCCTTTGTCAGAAATACTAATTGCAAAAATTTGTTTCCCAGTTTACTACATTTCTTGTGATCTTGGTTACAGTGGTTTTGTCTGTGCAAAAATGTTTTAATTTAATGTAACCAACATCATCTAGTTTGTTTTTAGTGATGTTTTCCACCTCAGCCTTAGTCATAAACTGTTTCCCTTTCCATAGATCTGACAGGTAAACTAGTCCTTGATCTTCTAGTTTGCTTATAGTATTATTTTGTATGTCATAATCTTGTATCCATTTGTATCATATATTTGTATAGGGTGTGAGGTGTTGGTCAGTTCTCTGTATATTTTAGAAATAAGTCCTTTGTCAGAAATACTAATTGCAAAAATTTGTTTCCCAGTTTACTACATTTCTTGTGATCTTGGTTACAGTGGTTTTGTCTGTGCAAAAATGTTTTAATTTAATGTAACCAACATCATCTAGTTTGTTTTTAGTGATGTTTTCCACCTCAGCCTTAGTCATAAACTGTTTCCCTTTCCATAGATCTGACAGGTAAACTAGTCCTTGATCTTCTAGTTTGCTTATAGTATTATTTTGTATGTCATAATCTTGTATCCATTTGTATCATATATTTGTATAGGGTGTGAGGTGTTGGTCTAATCTAAGTTTCTTCAATACTGAATTCCAACTTTCTCAGCAGATTTTATCAAAGAGGGAGTTTTTATCCCAATAGCTGGACTCTATGGATTTATCAAACAGTAGATTGCTATAATTGTTTCCTGCTATTGCACCTAGTATATTCCACTGATCCACCACTCTGTTTCTTAGCCAATACCAGACAGTTTTGATGACTGATGCTTTATAATATAATTTTAGATCAGGTAGGCTTAAGCCACCTTCTTTTGTACTTTTTTCCATTGAATCCATGGAAATTCTTGACTTTTTATTTCTCCATGTGACTTTACTTAAAACTTTTTCTAAGTCATTAAAGTAATTTCACTAAACAGGTAGTTTACTTTTGGTAGAATTGTCATTTTTATTATACTAACTCAACCAATCCACAAGCAGTTGATGTTAGCTCAGTTATTTAAATTTGATTTAATTAGTGTAGGAAGTGGTTTGCAATTGTTTTCAAAAAGTTTTTAAGTCTGTGTTGGCAAATAGACTCCAAGATATTTTATACTGTCAGAGGTTACTTTTAATGAGATTTTTCTTTCTAGTATGCAGGTTTATTTTATTTCCTGCAACTTTGCTAAAATTGCCAATTGTTTCAAGTAGCTTTATGGATGATTTCTTGGGATTCTCTAGGCATACGATCATGTCATCTGCAAAGAATGAGATTTTTGTCTCTTCTGTCCCAATTCTAATTCCTTCAATTTCTTTTTCTTCTCTAACTGCTGAAGCTAACATTTCCAATAAGATATTGAATAGTAGCAGTGATAATGGGTATCCTTGTTTCACCCCTGATATTATTGGGAATGCTTCTAGCCTCTCCCCATTGAATATAAGGCTTCTTGATGGCTTCAGATAGATACTGCTTATTATTCTAAGGAACAGTCCATTTATTTATACATTCTCTCATGTTTTTAATAGGAATGGGTGCGGTGTTTTGTCAAAACCTTTATCAGCATCTATTGATATAATCATATACTTTCTGATAGTTTGGTTGTTGATATAATTAAGTATACTAATAGTTTTCCTAATAATGAACCAATCCTGCATTCCTGGGATAAATCCTACTTGGTCAAAATTTATTATCCAATTGATAACTTGTTTTAATCATTTTACTAAGATTTTATTTAATATTTTTGCAGCTGTGTTCATCAGGGAGATAGTTCTATAATTTTCTTTCTCTAATTTAAATCTTCCTGGTGTAGGTGTCAGCACCATATTGGTGTCATAGAAAGAGTTAGTCAGAGTTCCAGCTTCCCCTATTTTTTCCAAAGACTTTATATAGCATTGCATTCAATTGTTCCTTAAATGTTTGATAGAATTCATTTGTGAATCCATCAAACCCTGGAGATTTTTTTCTTAGGGAGTTCAATGATAGCTTGTTGAATTTCTTTTTTTCTGACATAGGGTTGTTTAGGTATTTAATCTCTTCTTCATTTAACCTGGGTAGCTTATATTTTTGTCAATATTTGTCCATTTCACTTAGATTGTCAAATTTATTGGCATTTAGTTAGGCAAAATAATTCTGAAATATTCCTTTTATTTCCTCCTCATTGATGGTGAGTTCAACTTTTTCATTTATGACACTAGCAATTAGGTTTTGTTCTTTCTTTTTATTTAATCAAATTGACCAGAAGTTTATCAATTTTATTACTTTTTTTAAATAAAACCTGCTCTTGGTTTTATTTATTAGTTCAATAGTTTTCTTGTTTTTGATTTTATTAATTTCTCCTTTAATTTTTAGCATTTCTAATTTGGTATTATTTGGGAGTTTTTAATTTGTTCTTTCTCTAATTTTTTTGTAGTTGCATATTTAGTTCATGGATTCCCTCTCTCTCTCTAATTTATTCATGTAAGAATTTAAAGATATAATATACTACCTTGCAGCCACCCTGAGAGCATCCCATAGGTTTTGGTATGTTACATCATTATTGTCATTATCTAGGATGAAATAATTAATTCTTTCTATAATTTGTTGCTTGATTCACTCATTATATAAAATGAATTTGATTAGTTTCCAATTAATTTTGGGTTTATATCTCCCTGGTCCAATATTGCATATTATTTTTATTGCAATATAATCTAAGATGTATTCACTATTTCTGCTTTGCTACAATTGATCATTAGTTTTTTATGGCCTATTCAATTTTTGTTTAAGTGCCATGTATTGCAGGAAAAAAAATGTCTATTCCTTTCTATCCCCATTCAATTTTCTCCATAAGTCTATCATATCTAGGTTTTTAAAAATCTGTTTACCTCCTTAATTTCCTTCTTGTTTTTTTTATGATCAGATATATTTAAATCTAAGAGGGGCCTGATGAGGTCTCCCTCTAGTAGAGCAGTCTATATATTCCTGTAACTCCTTCAACTTCTCTAAGAATTTGGATGCTATACTATTTGCTGCATATGTATTCAGTATTGAAATTATTTTACTCTTTATGTTACCTTTTAGGATGATATAATTTCCTTCCTTATCTCTATTAATGCTATCTATATTTGCAAATGCTTCTTACTGAGATAAAGGTTGCTACCCTTGATTATTTCACATCAACTGAAGCAAAATATATTTTGCTCCAATCTTTTACTTTTACTCTCCTAGTATCTGTTTGGTTCAAATGAGTTTCTTTTAAGGGAGAGTTCATCCTATTCAGATTCAAAGTTGTAATTACTAACTCTTTATTGCCCTCCATGCTATCTTCCTTCTGTCTCTCTTTTTCCCCTTTTGTGCACTGCATCCATATTCTCCAATATTTTGTTTCTCAATACCACCATCTTCAGTGTGTTTTCCCTATTCCAACTGCTCTCCTCCTTTCTTTCTCCTTTACCTTTTCTCCTTCCTACGTTCCTTCCTTTTGTTAATTCCTTTTTTTCTCCCTTTCCCTGTCTCCCCTCTCCTTTTCCCCTTTTAATACTTGAAAGGTAAGATAAGTTTCTTAACTTAACTGAGTGTGTGTATGTTAACTTTAAGCCAAATCTGATGAGAGTGAGATTCAGGTGGTTCTCACATCCATTCTTCCTCTCTATTATCAGGAAAAGAGCTTTGAGGTATTGTTTTAAATCATTATATCTGAGTCACAAAAAAGTCATGAGTGTCCTTCACTTCTGCCTAAGTATAATCTTTCTAATAGAGTTACAATTCTTAAGAGTTATGAGAATTTTTCTCCCCAGGTAGGGGTATTTTTTGCCTTTTCATGTGTCTCTTCTGCCTCCTGTTTGATATCCAGATTTTTTACTTATTCTGGTATCTCATCAGGAAATGTAGAAAGTCTCCCATTTCATTAAATGTCC